>NC_137062.1:7455182-7567682 GCF_032717465.1 Coenobita brevimanus | reverse complement strand
TTATTTTTCCTTTCATATGATTAATTTCTCTATTAAGCATTTTCTGTCTTGCTCATAAGCTTTCTTGACCATTTCATTTTAACTTGTTGCTTTTATTCTTTTCTCTCCTTTTTACCTCTCTCTCTGTTTTTCTCGTCGATATTACAACATCACAAGGTACAAGAGGTAGGAGGCGAGATGAAGCAAGGTGAGCAGCCTGGGACACTGTTACAGGTGTGTCATTAAAAAAACTTTGTAGATACTTGTAGTGGAGTTTTCTATATATTGGACTTGTGGACGAGCGGTTTTTATATCTTGGAGTAGCTTTGTAAGTAGCTAATCTTCTTTCCCATTTGTCATGTAGTGACAGGAGAGGTAAAGAATAGTATGGGACTATTTTTATTTGTTTTGGAAATATTAACAAGTCTCTCACACAGAGCGTAAGTATAGAGTCCAGTCCCGCTAGCTATCTCTCTGTCTCGCTCTCTCTGTCTCTCTCTCAAAGTTGCCAAGCCCTTCTCCCTGCGACCTGCCTCTTGTATGGCTTGTCTCCTTCTCGACCTGCCTGTTCTGTGGCTAACCTCCTTCTCAGCTCTCTTTCCTAAATTCTGGTGAAACAGAAGATGTATCACGTGTGTTCCCTGTGATGGAAAGTTCTAGAAGCCTGTGTGTGAGTATGTGTGTATGTGTGTGTATGGTCACTAGGCGCTGTCGTGTGCCTATCAAGCATTCCTTGAGTTAAGAGTGTGTAAGGATGTTTAGCATTGCTCGATTCTCGCAGACACAATACCTTCTCATCATCTGACTCCCTGCTTCTATCTGTCTCTCTATCTATCTATTTATTATGATTTGTAATTATAATATGGAGTCCTAACACAGGTGTACTCAGATAACACCTGTACCATTTATATACCTTTCTTATATTTTTTACCTCTTTACTTTCTATCCTTGTCCTATGTTTCAAAGTTTGCATCAGTTTCGTCTGCTATTCATCCTGTTTTCTCAGTTTCCTTCTTTGTTTCTCATTTTCTTGCTTATCCATTAATTTCTTTTCTTTTGCTCTCTTTCTCCTTTTCGTTCATTGTTTCGTTTCCTTTCTCTCCTCCTCATATATCATTTGTCTGCTCACTCCATTTCCTAATTCCTTCCTGCTGTCTTTACTCACTATATTACAACAATAAAGCAACAAAAGTAGCAGCCAAGGTGAAGTAGGGTGGAGCCACATGGGACACAAATGAAGGTGTCTCTAGTTCGACTCTCTTTACGCAGGTGCCTCCCTTTCGTTTTCTTTTTCCTGTTTCCTTCATGTTTGTTCTCCCTTCCTTCCTTTTTTGTCTATTATCCCATGTTTCTTGTTCCCTTTTCTTCTGTCTTTTCATTTCTTTTTAATTACATTTCTTTCATTATTTTCTTTGGTCTTTCCATCATTTGTTATCTACTCGTCCTTTATACTTTACATTTGTCTCCCTTTCTTGTTTATACATTATCAATTCTCTATTCCTTCCGCTCGTGTTATTCCAGGTTTCTATTTTTTTTTTTTTTTAGGTAATTATTCCCCGTCCTTGTTTGCTTGTGGCTGACGAGTCCGCTCGGCTAGACAGACACAGGTTCAACAAAAACAACAACAATCTTCTTGTTGCTTTTCTCTAATTCACCGGTACTGCAGCATCACCGGCTTTAAGAGAGGTAAGAGGTGAGATGATGTTATTATCTTCGGTACTAATGTTTTGTGTATCATAATTACCATCACCACCACCACCACTAACGTACCACATTAACCACCACTTTCACCATGATCATCGCTATAATTATCCATACAATTGTAGCCATTAAAATGAAAATCAAAACCTAATTCATGACCACCAACATTAACACAACCACTGTCATCGTTATCGTACATGTAACACCTCCAACACAAGGCACATTACATCAAGGCCACCACTGAATTACATCACAAATTACAGTTCGTTTCATTGTTCTCCTTCATTATTCTCCTCTTTTCTTTCCCAGTGTCCATCTTTAAATTCCCTCCTTTCTTTTTCCTTTGTCCTTAATTTTACTGTTTTTCTCCTCTTCATTTCTTCTGTCTCTTTTCTTTCTTCTCATCTTTCTATTATATTTCGGTGTCCTTTCCTTCTTCACTATATCACAGCGATAAAACTACAAGAGAAGTAGGAGCCATGGTGATGTAAGGTGGAGAGGCCTGAGATTCCAGCAAAGGTGTCCCGAGTTTCACCCAGTAAAGGTACAGGATCTTTTTTTTGTTTTTCCTTTATTCCCTTCGTAGTTCCTTCTCTTTCTTTATATCGGCGTTTATGCTCCTTGTGTGCTTTATTGTGTTTGGCTTTCTTCTCTTTCATTCTCTGTTTTTCTTTGCCTCTTATTCCCTTTCCTTACTAATTTCTTTTAATCCTCTTCTCTGCTACGTTTTTCCTTTTCATCTCTCATTCATTATCATTTTTTTAATGTTTGGCTTTTTTCTCTTTATTCCTGCATGTCTCAGTTTTTATTATTGTTATCTTATTTCCTCCCTTCATCTCCTTTCCGTCTTCCTCTTCCTTTTTTTTTTTTTTTTCATATTTTATTACCGGTACATTACAACATGACAAGCACCAAGAGGTGTGATAGGTGAGATGAGATAAGGATATTATCATCAGTATTAACATACTGTATATTACCATCATCACCAGCATAACCATCTTCGTCTCTATCATTATCATTATCATTGCTAGTCATATACATCATGATTTTAAAAACCTTCATCACTGTGATGATGATCACAACCACCACACCATCACCATCTACAGCAGTAGCATCATCATCACTATTAGCACCAACACCGTCAGCTACATTAGATCAAAGTCACCACTATATTACATCACTAGCTACAAGAGAGGCAGGAGACAAGATACAGTAAGCTGTTGCGGCCAGGGACTATTGTGTGTGTACAGAGTTCTACCAGCCTCCCATCTATATTCCACTTTCATCCTCTTTTTTTATGTTTCTCCTGATATGCATTCCATATCGCTTTAGCTCTCTGTTTTCTTTCTGCATTTCTCATTTTTCCATTCTTTATTTCACCTCTTCTCTCCCTTTCCTCCTTTTCCCATCATGTAACAACATCACAGTCTAAGAAAGAGGTAGGAGGAGATATGAAGTAAGGTAGCTGCCTGGGACTCTGCTACAGTCGTCCCAAGTTCAAACTTTGCCGCCGATATCTCCCCATTTTTTCTTTAATTATTTCATTTTATTGTGAAGCTGCACTTTTCAGTGCGAGAATGTCTTTTATGTTTGTCATTTTCTTTTTCTCATTGTCTCTTCATTCTTCTCGCCTCCCATCTCCTTCCTTTTCTTTACCTGTCTTCTCTTTTTCTTAGTCATTTTTCTTTTAGTTACTTTTTCCATTTTCAACAGACCCCCCCCTTCTCTCTCTCTCTCTCTCTCTCTCTCTCTCCAGTTCCTGTACATCATTGTCTACCCTTTTTATTTCTGTTTTCCTTTCTTCCATTCTCCACTATGTTACAGCATTACAAGCTGCAAGACTCTCAGTAGGGGAGATGATATAACGATAAAGGTAATGTGTTTTCTCTCACGAAGCGTCAACATAGATACGATTTAATTTTAGTTTTAAACAAGATTGACATAGCTATAGAAACTTGTTCAGAATAGTGAATGATACTGTTATCAGTATAGTAGGATGAATCTCTAATGCAAGAGATACAACGCTAATATGTGATCCATTTATTTAATCATAGTACAATAACTGTAGATATATTACAAATTTAGTATGATAATGACTAGGAGAGCGTAGTCAGTAAATAACTGAGTTTATTTCCAGGCTGACGTGTATCCTGACGACAGTGAGACGAGTACAGTCAGCCTCGTCTTCGCGGTACTCTACTTTGCCGACTCCGTTTTTGCCTGGGTGAGTAAACCATCACAAAGTACTCTTGTCTAAGCTGTATTTGGGATAACAATGGTTGTTGATAATTCAGCTAAAAAAAAAAAAAAATAACACTACCAGCTTACTCCACACTACAACCCTCATCATTGCCACTACCATCACCACCATCAACATCACCATCAACATTCTGAGAATCGTATTATCATCATCAACAACACCATTATCCGTACAACATACAATATTTTCAATATTTTTAACTCATAACTGCCATCATTATTATCTTTACTATCATGATTATGATCATCATCATCATCATTATCATAATCATCATCACTACTACAATCATTATCAGCTACTACATATTACAGCATCACAAATTACAAGAGAGGTAGGAGGTGAGATGAAGTTAAGGTGGAGCAGCCTGGCACTCTACTACTGGTGTACTGCGTTTGACCCAATATTTTCAGATTCCTCCTTTTCTTTTCCTTATCATTTCTGTTCTCGTAATCTCTGCTCTAAAGTCTGGCAGCTACTGTATTACCTCCCTTTCTTTCTTCGTCCTTCCAAACGTTTCATCAGGTTGGCGCCATTTCTACATTTCTTTACTAATTCGCCAAGTTCTCTCGCCCCTTCGACAATTTCATGGCACGACGCAGGTCCGTGCTCGACGAACGACCATGTTTAAACTCTACCCTTCTGTTGCTGTGTCTGGAGCTCTGCCAATCCATGTTTCAGTGGGACAGTGTAAGGATGGTTGTGGACATGATGATGATGATGATGATGATGATGGTGAGTGGAAGTGCGATCCATTTTTACTTGTCATTCTGATGAGACAACCTTCAGTAATACTTTAATTTCCATAATGATATTTCTGGATCCTACATCTCTCTCTCTCTCTCTCTCTCTCTCTCTCTCTCTCTCAGTACACAGATCAAAGCCATAACCAGGGGCGTAGCGAAGGGGGGTGCGGAGAAGGCTGCCCCTCCCCCCCACTTGAGGGTCTTGAAATCGTATGAGGCTAAAAAAAACAATAAATCTTTAAAAACAAATAAATAAATAAATCACTTGAGAGAGAGAGAGAGAGAGAGAGAGAGAGAGAGAGAGAGAGAGAGAGAGAGAGAGAGAAAATCGTGGTGAGTCAGCGTCATGCAGACATAATTTTAGGTCGGTTCTCAAAGAGAAAAGCAAGAACACTGAATCTCCTTTTATGAATATACATTACTGTCATGGCATGGAAAATTCCTGAGAGTATATATATATAACTAGAATTGGTGTTTTTTTTTATTTTAGTTAGTATAGCGGTTATAGAGTACCAGTATAAATGAAACTATATTTATTTGTCTGAGTGCGACAGTATCTTATGTTTTTGTTAATCAGTGTATCCGTTTAGTTAAATTAATCAGAACTATGATGTCGTAAGTAATACTCTGTTCAAAGTATGAAAACGGTCAGCTCGAATGAGTGCTAGAGCTTTTATTACCTGTGATCAATATATACAGAGAGAGAGAGAGAGAGAGAGAGAGAAAGAGAGAGAGAGAATTTTTTTTTTTTTCTTAGAACAGTTTATTAAAAATAGCAGACAAGTCTAAGTAGTTTAGCATACTTTAATTTAAAGGCTTACCATTCTAGTTTAACCAAGTAGGTACAATTTCAATGCATGACACATTTATAATTACAGATGGTATATGGACTATGGATGATGTATGAATGAATGGGAGGCAGGAAAGGCGACCGGATTAGAATATTTGACAATATGGCAGTCAGGCTTATCACTGTATTTTTGTGAATGTCACTCCAGTTACTTTATATTGGTAGATATTCTCACAATTATTGTCTGTACTAAGTACGGAGACATTTTCATCTCTCATATTTTTCAGTGTGATGGCAAGGCGCGAGGAATGACCTGCAACGCAATGCAAGGTTAGGTTATACTGCTGTTTTTTTTTTTTTTTTTTTTATGTTCCAAAATTAAACTAGTGTTTTCCATATTTCCCCTTCCCTCTCATTTCTCTCACTGCATCCGAGTTAATAAAATTCTTCCCTCATTTCATGTCTTATCATTCACGGGCATATCACACTGAGTCAAAACAACCATTCCTTTATTCTAAAGCAGCCTTCATTTAGTAGACTTTGCCGCACACAGACACTGGCATTTTATTGGGTAAATATCCATGATACTACACTAAAAATATGTAAACAGCAAGTGTAAAAATGTTTATATATAATTCTGAAAATTTACACGTGGCCTGTGACATGATGGGTGAGGTGCGAGACTACAAATTAATAGACGCTGGATTAGACCGGAGACTTGTAGTTGCTTTATTAATAAAAATCTTGTGGAATTAGACGCTTAAATACAGCTTCCGTTGTATTAAATTTGGGGTGGCTGGATAGCTCAGTCGGTAAGCTGCTGTATCCACGTACTTACCAGCGCTGGTTCGAATCCTCACAGTTTCTAATTTATTAATAAAAATGTTGCAGAATTAGACGCTTAAATATACCTTCCGTTGAATTAAATTTTGGTGCCAGAGTGGCACTTGCTGACCCGTCATTGGCCATCTGGCCGTGCGGGTGGGACTTGCTGACCTGTGACTGGTCTATGACCGTCTGGGTGGGACTTGTTGACCTGTGACTGGTCTATGACCGTCTGGGTGGGATTTGCTGACCTGTGACTGGTCTATGACCGTCTGGGTGGGACTTGCTGACCTGTGACTGGTCTATGACCGTCTGGGTGGGATTTGCTGACCTGTGACTGGTCTATGACCGTCTGGGTGGGACTTGCTGACCTGTGACTGGTCTCTGACCACTATAATTCACAAACATAAACACACAGCCACCGCCAGGGTGAATTGAACTGGAATTGAATTGGAATTGATTTTTAAAAGTTTGAATTGGAACTGAATTGGAATAAAGAAAAATATAAAAATAAAATTAATTGAATTGGATTTGATATCAATTAATTGATATGAATTGATGACTGAATTGATAAAATATTTTTTTATACTGTATTAAGCAAATTCATTATTGCACAATAATTAACTTACAGTATATTCAAATAAACAGTAAAATATACAGTTTGCTGTCACACAAAAAGTTAAGAATATATCAAATAAAGTTCCCGTTAGATTACTATTACTGGGTAGATTAAAATTGATTTTGAAGTGAAAACATTTTAATTCAATGAAATATCGACCATAATGAATTGAACTGGAAATGTTTTTTTTTTTTTTTTTTTTTTACGAATGAACTGAATTGAATTGGAATTGATTAATTCCAATTTTATTCTGAATTGGAATTAAACTGAAATGACAAAAATGAACTGACCCCAGCCCTGGCCACCACAGCCATCCAAACCCTGCAGCCAAACAGCATCCTTCAAGAACCACCAGTAGTTAGACTCCCCTCAGAATATTCCCTACCCTGAGAGACACGAGTACACCCAGCCAGACTGTGATTCGGCCACCACCCTTCACTGCTACAGTACCAACAATAAATACAACTTACACTGCAATGCACACCACAAAACACCACAAAACACCACACACTCACCACGTGCACCACAATATCACAACATGCAGACCTTCAACATAACCTTAACAAAAGACCACTGGCAGCGACCGGTCCAAGTCTCCGATCTCCTGCGGTCCACTGGGTTCACAACGAGATGGGGAACAAGGACAAATACAAAATACACTCATTATTCAAACCCATCGCCATACGTCACATACCATCAAGCCGTACAAATCACTCACCAATCATTTTACTGATGAAATTGTTTTTGCAACATAAGCATTGCATTGTTGTTGCCACAGCCGTATCACTCACCACTACTGCCACCCTGCCCCATCATCCACCAGCATCTCTGCCTCTCCCCGTGACAATCAAAGGGGAGAGAAGTGGGTGAAGGCAATGGGCTGAGATGGTGGTGGCCGGTGAGGCAATGGGTGTGATGGTCCTGAAGTGGCCTGCATGAACTGAAGTGGCCTGAATAGAATAGACTGACCTGAATGGACTGGAATGAATGTATTGGACTGAAATAGTATAAATGAACTGTCAACCTAAATGGTTCTAAAATGACTTAGATACACCTGAACTGACCTGATTAGTTTTGACTGGACTTGAAAAGACTTGAAATCTCCATGATGACCTGAATGGACTGAAATCAACCTGAATGGATGTAAAGGATGTGAGTAAACCTGGTGTGAATGAACGGGGACTGACATGACTGGGCCATATGGACATGGATGACGTCAAGTAGCCTGGTGAAAAAGACACGTTAGTAGACGGAGGGCTGGGTTGTACAGTGTTCCTTGCATGGACTGGTGACTTGATTAGGGCTATAAACAAAAGGATCATTGAACACAACTATGACATGAGCAGATTCAACGTAAGCAATGCTGTTGTCACATACTGCAGCGATGCTAGGAAGTACGGTACATTCAAGGCAATGGAATTTTTGTGTTAGCCAAACCCTTAGTACGCCTGGTCAACTAGAGGACAACCTATTCAGCTTCTTTGACGTAAAGAATATTGTCACAACTCTGGCCTACATTACTGAAGGCGATCATTGTGTCAGGATACTTGAAATCGCGTGTTCGACACTCGGGCCGACCACTGGTAGGGTGTTTTTAAACCAGTTTGTTGGTACCTAAAACAGGGTCCTGGATGTGTAAAGCCACGGTTGCGTGGTGTAATGTATGGGAATGTTTAGGTGCTTTCTTTGTCAATCACGCAGCTCCCAACGTCCTTCCATTAAAATTTTTAGTATGACATACAGAGAGAATAGGTGAATATCATTATATCTCATGTACTCCTCTAGGAAAAGCTAAAAATTACGACGTCCCCAAGAGTGAATTATTTCAAGCAAATAGTCACCACACACCAATATCTAGCGGGGTGGGAGAGGGTGCGGTGGGTTTTTGTTGAAGGCTGATTTGTGTTGTGACAGTGAGGTGCATGAGGTTAGTAAGTGTGTTGTGGTGCGGGTGGCTGCATTGCGGTGTGGGCATAGTGGATTGTTTGTCAGTTGTATGTTGGGTTGTTACTGTAACAGGGAAGGGTGAGGGCCACATCGTTGTCTGTCTAAGTGCCCTGGTGTCTCTCTGAGTAGGGTAGGATCTGAGGGGTGGATGTCTGATGGTGGTTCAGGAAAGATGTTCGGTAGTTTGGCGGCAGGTTTTCCATGGATGTGGTGGCTCTGTGTTTTTGTAACTTACGGGTATGTGTTTGTGAAGTGTAATGTTGGGTCGAGGAGTAGGGATATTATTGAGGCATTCTGTATCATGTGTGTGTGTGTGTGTGTGTGTGTGTGTGTGTGTGTGTGTGTGTGTGTGTGGCGGGGGGGATGATGTAATATAAGTTACAGGGATGGGAAGCATCTAGAGGTGAAGCAATGAACTGTGTCCTTCTCACACTGACGTGATCTCTGACTGGAGTAAAATAAGATTTTTTTTTTTTTTTTCTATTTCGGCCAAATCATTAACCATGATTGCCTTGAACATTTCTAATTCCGTAGATTTCTCTTGAGTATAATCATCTGACATCAGCCTAAATTCGATGCTAAGTAGCTCTTCTGTAGCGAAAATGTTAATTCCTACACTTCTTTACTTGAATCCTTCCACTTTCTCACTCCCATGGACGGGCGGGAAGGCTGACCTGACACTCAACTCACTCTCTGCCTTCATGCCCACCAACTGAGTCTTTTCATGCAGTGTTTTATTATTTTATTAATTATGTTATATTTACTTTGGTTTATTTTGTAAGTTGAAGTTAATTATCATATAGTGCATCGCTATATGAAACAACTTGTGTGTGGAAAGCCTTGGACGTGACTGTGTGAACAAGCCGCTCCTGGAAATACTCCCGCATCTGAACATTATCAAAGAGGAGACGATAGAGTGTCTCCCAGGCCCACCAGAACACCACTAAATGCTTACACGCTGACCTGAGTTCTCGCTAACCTACCACAGTTCTTAGCATTTTTTTCCCTCAGTGATTTGTTTTAAGTAAAACACGTAACACTATCGTGGACGCATCCTGTCTGTTATTACATTCCAGCTAACGCTATACGTTTTAGTTCACCTAACACTATCGTGAACGCATCCTGTCTGTTATTACATTCCAGCTAACGCTATACGTTTTAGTTCACCTAACACTATCGTGGACGCATCCTGTATGTTATTACATTCCAGCTAACGCTATACGTTTTAGTTCACCTAACACTATCGTGGACGCATCCTGTCTGTTATTACATTCCAGCTAACGCTATACGTTTTAGTTCACCTAACACTATCGTGGACGCATCCTGTCTGTTATTACATTCCAGCTAACGCTATACGTTTTAGTTCACCTAACACTATCATGGACGCATCCTGTCTGTTATTACATTCCAGCTAACGCTATACGTTTTAGTTCACCTAACACTATCGTGGACGCATCCTGTCTGTTATTACATTCCAGCTAACGCTACACGTTTTAGTTCACCTAACACTATCGTGGACGCATCCTGTCTGTTATTACATTCCAGCTAACGCTATACGTTTTAGTTCACCTAACACTATCGTGGACGCATCCTGTCTGTTATTACATTCCAGCTAACGCTATACGTTTTAGTTCACCTAACACTATCGTGGACGCATCCTGTCTGTTATTACATTCCAGCTAACGCTACACGTTTTAGTTCACCTAACACTATCGTGGACGCATCCTGTCCGTTATTACATTCCAGCTAACGCTATACGTTTTAGTTCACCTAACACTATCGTGGACGCATCCTGTCTGTTATTACATTGCAGCTAACGCTATACGTTTTAGTTCACCTAACACTATCGTGGACGCATCCTGTCTGTTATTACATTCCAGCTAACGCTATACGTTTTAGTTCACCTAACGCTATCGTGGACGCATCCTGTCTGTTATTACATTCCAGCTAACGCTATACGTTTTAGTTCACCTAACGTTATCGTGGAAGCTTCCTGTCTGTTATTACATTCCAGCTAACGCTATACGTTTTAGTCCACCTAACGCTATCGTGGACGCATCCTGTCTGTTATTACATTCCAGCTAACGCTATACGTTTTAGTTCACCTAACACTATCGTGGACGCATCCTTTCTGTTATTACATTCCAGCTAACGCTATACGTTTTAGTTCACCTAACGCTATCGTGGACGCATCCTGTCTGTTATTACATTCCAGCTAACGCTATACGTTTTAGTTCACCTAACACTATCGTGGACGCATCCTGTCTGTTATTACATTCCAGCTAACGCTATACGTTTTAGTTCACCTAACACTATCGTGGGCGCATCCTGTCTGTTATTATATTCCAGCTAACGCTATAGAGTAGTAGACTAAGAGGAGTAGACTGTAGCGCCAGTCGAGCAGGGCAGTATTTCCAAGGTGGGTGGAAAGCTGATGACAGGGAGAGCTGGAGCTTCCGTTTCATCAGCCCTCGGGACTAGTTCCTGACCATCCCCCTTTGCTGAACTCTTTCAGTGTCTCAATAACACTGAGAGTAGGCCAGCATGCTCTCCATACAAGTTCCCCAACGATCAACGCCAAACTACATGCACAGTACACACTACATTTCCTTTTGAGAAATAAAGTTTAAAAATGACATAAGAAAATCTGGCCTCGGAGTCCCCAGGGTGGGGGAGACCATAAATTCCCCCACCATCCGCCCCTCTCCCGGTGACGACTCAGAGAGATGCCCGGAACCACTGTCTGACTCACTTCTTTTCATTTCTGCCACATTCGTGGCCTGTCCTCTAACTTTCTCTCTGTTGAACACCACCTCTCCTTTACTAAACCTCACCTTCTCTTCTTGACAGACTCAGCTGTCTGAGGCAACTGACAGCAAACCCCTTTCTGTTTGCTCCTACTTTCTCTATACTCATTTCAAAGCCAAAGGTGGATGTTGTGTATATATACGCAACGACTTATCTTGCTCTCGTGTTCCTGAACTTGATTCTTCTGAATTCTCTACTCTCTGGCTTCGGCTTTCTTGTCATTCTCTGACTAAATATATCTATGCTGTTTACTTATTTCCTAAATCTACTGACTATAAAAAATTCTTCGACTATCTAACTTCTACGATGGAACACATTCTATCCATTTCTCTTTTTCTGAAATCTCCATTCTAGGAGATTTCAATGTTCACCACCACCTTTGGCTCTCCTCTCCTTTGACTGATCCACCTGGCGAACAAGCCTACATCTTTTCTATCCTTAATGACCTACAGCAGCTTGTACAGCAGCACCCTACCCATATTCCTGACTGCCTTGGAGAGAGCTCCAACATACATGACCTGTTCCTTACAACTAATCCGTCTGCTTACACTGTTAATCTTTCCTCTCTGTTGGGCTTCTCCGATCACAACCTTATCACCTTAACCTGTCCTGTCGCTCCGGTACGGCCTGTGGACCCTCCCAGGAAATGTCGTCTGTGGCACTTTGGAGCTGCAGATTGGGAGACCCTCAAACAGTACTTCTTTGATTTTCCTTGAAATGATTATTGCTTCCATGGCCGGGAGCCATCTGAGTGTGCTTTGAGCATTTCGGAGGTTATTCTCTCGGGCATGGAAGCATACATTCCTTTCTCAAATCCTTTGACTAATGTAAGAAAGCCTTGGTTTAATCGCGCATGTTTTAATGCTGTTCACAACAAGGAGAGGGCCTATAAAAGGTACCAGAGCCAACCCACCCCTGAACCATATCTTATTTATGTTTCTGCCCGGAATCGTGGTAAGTCTGTTCTTAGCACTGCTAAAAATAATTTGATCCGTGCTAAGTGCTCTCATCTCTCCAACTCGAATTCTTCCTGCTCCTTCTGGCACCTTGCCAAAAACCTTTCTAATAATGTTACCTCATCATCCTTCCCTCCTCTTTTTCTATTCTGCTGGCTCTGTAGCTACTTCTTCTACTGATAAAGCAGATCTCTTCGCTCAGACTTTCTCCTCCAATTCCACCTTAGATGATTCCGGTGCTGTTCCTCCATCATTCCCCCCCCCCCTCGGACATCCTCATGGCTGACATTAAAATTTCTTCAGCAGATGTATTTTCTGCCATCACTGGCCTCAATACTAACAAGGCATATGGGCCTGATGGAGTTCCTCTTATTGTCCTCAAGAACTGTGCTTCAGTGCTTACACCCTGCCTAGGTAAACTCTTTCGCCTTTGTCTATCAACTTGTACCTTTCCTTCTTGCTGGAAGTTTGCTCTCATTCAGCTAGTCCCAAAGAAGGGTAACCGTTCCCAACCCTCTAACTATCGTCCAATTCCTTTAACATCCTGTATCTCAAAAATTTTTGAGTCAAATCTTAATAAAAAATTTTTAAAGCATCTTTCCTATCACAACCTTTTTTCTGATCGTCAGTATGGGTTCGTCAGGGATGCTCCACTGGCGATCTTCTCAACTACCTATCAGACTCCTGGTCATCCTCCTTTCGGGACTTGGCGAAAGCTTTGCCATTGCACTTGACATCTCAAAGGCTTTCAATCGAGTTTGACATAAATCTTTAGTTTCCAATCTCCCCTTTTACGTTTTACATCGTTCTATCTGTGCATTCATCAATAGCTTCCTTTCTGGTTGTTTTATAGCTGCTGTTGTAGACTGCCATCGTTCTTCTCCTAGATCTATCAAAAGTGGTGTTCCTCAGGGCTCTGTCCTGTCACCAACTCTCTTCCTTTTATTCATCAATGACCTTCAAAGCTGTACATCTAATCCTATCCATTCGTACGCTGATGATTCCAGCCTTCACCTTTCAATTCGGTTCTTGCAACGTCCATCTCAGCAGTTAGTTCAGCAAACAAGGGATGAGGCTATGGCACACCTAATGTCTGACTTGGCTCGTATCTCTGACTTGGGTAAAAATAATCTCGTTGTTTTTATTGCATCAAAAACTCAGTTTTTACACATATCAACGCAACACAATCTTCCACAGGAGTACCCTCTAAGGTTTAATAAAATCCAGCTCAATCCTGCATCATCCTTGAACATGCTTGGGGATTCATTCACATGGGACTTATCATGGAAAAATCATATTGCATCTCCTGTAAAATCTGCTTCCAAGAGATTAGGTGTGCTAAGCCGACTCCATACCTTCTTTGCCCCTGCACGGTTGTTGACTTTATTTGCCCCTGTTTAGAGTACAACTCTCATGTGCGGGGAGGCTCCCCACACACAGCTCTTCTCAATAGGGTGCAGTCAAAGGCTTTTCGTCTCATCAACTCTCCTCCTCTTACTGGTTCCCATCAATCTCTGTCTCTTCGCTACACTGTTGCATCTTTATCTCTTTTCTATCGCTACTTCAATGGTCACTGCTCCTCTGAACTGTTTGCATGCATCCCTTCACTTCTACGACGGGTGCGTAGTACCCATCTAGCAACAAATTCTCATTCCTTTTCTGTCCAACTCTCTAATACAAGAGTTAATCGTTACTCCCAGTCCTTCATTTATGCAACAGGTCAGCTCTGGAACTGTCTCCCTCTGTCTGTATTTCCTTCTTCCTATGGTTTCCAGTCTTCCAAACGCAGTCTGTCCAGGCATCTCGAAATTAACGGAAATTGAATTTGACTCTCTTTTGTATTGTTTTTGTTTTTCTTGGAAGGAATGGTTTCCGGGCTCCTGGCGTTTGGTTCCTTCTTTCTTGCAAAAAAAAAACGTTTTAGTTCACCTAACACTATCGTGGACGCATCCTGTCTGTTATTACATTCCAGCTAACGCTATACGTTTTAGTTCACCTAACACTATCGTGGACGCATCCTGTCTGTTATTACATTCCAGCTAACGCTATACGTTTTAGTTCACCTAACACTATCGTGGACGCATCCTGTCTGTTATTACGTTCCAGCTAACGCTATACGTTTTAGTTCACCTAACACTATCGTGGACGCATCCTGTCTGTTATTACATTGCAGCTAACGCTATACGTTTTAGTTCACCTAACACTATCGTGGACGCATCCTGTCAGTTATTACATTCCAGCTAACGCTATACGTTTTAGTTCACCTAACACTATCGTGGACGCATCCTGTCTGTTATTACATTCCAGCGAACGCTATACGTTTTAGTTCACCTAACACTATCGTGGACGCATCCTGTCTGTTATTACATTCCAGCTAACGCTATACGTTTTAGTTCACCTGAAGGTTAGTAAAGGAGCCTAAGAGTGTCAATATTCTTTTGAATCCTGCTGATCTAAACTATGTCTTTAATACCAAGGTGCAATATGTCAATTAGTGGTGCAGATGTGCTGGATATTGTCTTATGCCTGTCAAATTAACTGGCTGGGATTATACTTGTGCTTCCAATATAGGATTTTACCAGGGTTAACAGGAACCGAAGGGGAAAACATGATTAATCTTTATGTCGTAAATGAGTAATTTATAAAGAAAACGTGCATTTTGAATTTAAGGCCATCGATTATACTCGGCTTAAATAGTCTTACGTCATATTACACCAGAGCTCGCTATAACGAGAGCAGGATATTGTTTTGCCTGGTGTGTGTGTGTGTGTGTGTGTGTGTGTGTGTGTGTGTGTGTGTAAGTAATGAGAATTCGTAAAACAAAGTATAACGAAATCATAAGACAGACACGATAAAAAATACTATGATGACAAAAAGCAGAATATTAGACTTGAAGGAAGAATGGTAATCAGGAGGCGCGGAGGACAGAGACTCATCGATTCGCTGCCCGACACTGAGTGGCTGGGGTTCAGTCACCTCACCATCGTTCTTTCTTTCTTTTTTTTTTCTTGTATAGGCCGATGTCTGTTTCTCTTTGTCTGTCTGCCTCCGTACGTATCTACCTAATTGTCTATCTATACCTGTCTGTTGTGCCTTTCAGTTATAGGCTACTTTAACCCTTGCATCACATGACATATTTTTCAGTGTCATTCTTTCTGCCTGCAGACGATTATATTAAACTTGGTGCAGACCTCTTGTAGTAAATGGTTTAATGAAGATTTTATCTAACCCCTCTGGCTGGGAAAGTTGCTCCTAAACTGAACAAAATCGTCTTAGGGTGACAAGAATAAAATGAACAAAGAGAAGCACTGGAACCCTGCAACACCCGCGACCACCAACTGGTCTTTGGCCCGAATATTTGACACGGCCCTGTGACCTCCACCTGCCACAGATTACTCTACAAATACAACAACAGGATTTCATTCTTGTCTAATCCTTAACCCTTCCACCAACTTTTATTCAAATTACATCTATATTGTTTGTGTTGACCTTGCCTTACAACCTTGGCCTTTTATCTTTCCCTCTGACCATGAACTTTGACCTTTTCCTGGGACCTTGACCTTTGACTGTTTGTGCTCAAAGACGAATCTTTTTATTCATGCCTCAGCCTCAACCATTCCACAAAGTTTGTTCTGAATCGGACATAATATTGAAGTTGGCCTTGCCCTGTCATCTTGACCTTTCACAACACTATTGTCCCTAAAAACAACAGGTGTACTCCTTGGATTACCTTCAGTCATTAACTAGGTTTGATTAAAGTAAGAACAATCTCTATGTGATATTTTGTTGACAATCACAAACACATGTCTAACATTGACACTGCCCTGTGTCTTTAACCTCAGGCTGATTTTTGTCAAAATAAAAATATTTCATTCTTACCCAATATTTAACCCATCCATATTTGGTCAAAATTGGAAAAAGACTGTCCTAGTTGATTTTGCTGGGTCAGTGTTTAACCTAGTTCTGTGATGTTGGTCTTTGACTTGTTGTTCTCAAAAACTATATCTCCTCATTCGCTGACCAACAGTTCATCCACCTGTTTGGTTAAAATCGAATTGAGTTACTTTGCTAACACACACACACACACACACACACACACACACACACACACACACACACACAGGCGCGCGTGCGCGTCATCAAAAAGAAGGTGTTAATTTTACCAAAAATCGACTTCTCTTTCCCTTATTTTTAAATTCTTTTTTCTTTGTCTTGCTTTTCATCTGTCAGTCTCAAATTCTGTCTTTCGCTCCCCACCTTTCTTCTTTTGTTTTGCCCTGTCTTTCTCTTCCTTCTAAGCATCTCCTTTGTTCCTTTTCTTTATTACGCTTTTTGTACTTCCTTTCTTTCTTCACTGTATCAGCAATAAAACTACCAGGGAAGTGGCAGCCAGGGTGATGTAAGGCGGAGCGACCTGAGATTCTAACAAAGGGGCACTGAGTTCGACGCAGTTTAGATAAGGCCATTTTTTTTGTTCATTTTTTCTTTCTCAGTTTTCCGGTTACATTCCTTATTTTTCTCTTTAACCCTTCTGTCGTTTTTTTTTTTCTAATTCATGACCTTTATCTTTTTCTTTTTTTTATTTGTTTATTATATATTTGTTAATTGTAACCAACATCAGCGTCATTATCATCATCATCATCATCATATCCATGAGCGTCATAGTAACCTACTGCATATCACCACTACCATCAACACCATCATCATCATCATCATCATAGTAACGTACTGCATATCACCACCGCCATCAACATCAACATCATAGTAACGTACTGCATATCACCACTACCATCAACACCACCATCATCATCATAGTAACGTACT
Organism: Coenobita brevimanus; assembly: GCF_032717465.1. Classification (NCBI taxonomy): domain Eukaryota; kingdom Metazoa; phylum Arthropoda; class Malacostraca; order Decapoda; family Coenobitidae; genus Coenobita; species Coenobita brevimanus. The sequence goes on along the minus strand of NC_137062.1, from coordinate 7,550,230 downwards.
GCATATCACCACTACCATCAACACCACCATCATCATCATAGTAACGTACTGCATATCACCACTACCATCAACACCACCATCATCATCATAGTAACGTACTGCATATCACCACTACCATCAACACCACCACCATCATCATCATAGTAACGTACTGCATATCACCACTACCATCAACACCATCATCATCATAGTAACCTACTGCATATCACCACTACCATCAACACCACCACCATCATAGTAACGTACTGCATATCACCACTACCATCAACACCACCATCATCATAGTAACCTACTGCATATCACCACTACCATCAACACCACCACCATCATCATCATAGTAACGTACTGCATATCACCACCGCCATCAACATCAACATCATAGTAACCTACTGCATATCACCATTACCATCAACACCACCATCATCATCATCATAGTAACGTACTGCATATCACCACCGCCATCAACATCAACATCATAGTAACTTACTGCATATCACCACTACCATCAACACCACCATCATCATCATCATAGTAACGTACTGCATATCACCACCGCCATCAACATCAACATCATAGTAACTTACTGCAAATCATCATCATCGTCATTATCCATACAATTAACATTTTGCTCATCAGAGCCTACATCGTTGTAATCATTATCATATTCACCATCATAGTAAACTAATACATATCACCACATCACTACCATCACCACCACCATCACCACTACCACCACCATCACCACTATCACCACTATCATTATCATCATCATCATCATTATCAATACATTTAACATTATGCTCGTCAGTTGTAACCTATTTTACATCACCATCATCACATCCATCATAATCATCATCACCATCGCCATCAGCATCACTATTACCAGCATTAGGTACGTTAGATCACAGCCACCACTATATTACAGCATCACAAGCTACAAGAGAGGTAGGAGGCGAGATGAAGTAAGGTGCAAGGCCTGGGACTCTACTACACCTGGACTGAGTTCAAACCTTCACCCTACCTGCGACATTGTCTCCTTTTCTTCATTTCCCTCTTCCTTTCCCTTGTTTACTTTTCCGTTTTCTTGGTTTCCCCTTCTCTCCCTTCCATATTTACTCCTGCCCTGTTCTTTCCTTTTCATTCTACCGTTCATACTTTTTTTTTTCTCTCTCTCTTATCTATATTTCCTCATTGCCGGGTCTTCCATTTCTTATTTCTTGCTGCTCTACGTTTCTTTCTTCTCACTTGCCTCCCTTACATTCCCCTTTTCTTGATCTCTCGTTTTCTTTCGTCCTTGCTGTCTCCACTAACACCATAAGCAACAAAAGAGGTAAGATGATGAAGGGTGGGGAGGCATTAATACCTTTATTTCCGTTTGTCTTTCATTCCTTTCCATTCACTTCATGATTGGTTCATTCTGATCCTTCTTATCTTCCTCTTTCATTCTCAGTTTCCTTCATCCATTCATTTTCCTACTCTTCTTTGACACTTCCTTTCCTCTACCTCTTTTGAGCTTTACTTTTTTTATTTCCTTCTTCCCTCTGTTTTTGCAGCAAAAATTCATTAGCAGATGCAGGAGCCAACGTGACTTAAGGAGCAGCGGCCTGAGACACAAATATAGGTGTCTGGAGTTCCACCTTACACATCACCATGCTCCTTTATTGGTCCATCTTCTCATTTCCCTTTTTTTTTTCCTTCTTTCTTTTTCTCTGTATATTACTTTTGATTCATGTTCTACTTTAGTTCTCTCTCTTTTTCTTTACTATTTTATTCCTTTGAGTCTTGTTTTTATTCTTTTTCATTTTTTTCGTCGTATGCATTCTTTTATCTTAAGCATAATAATTCGTTTACTTTCCTTTTTTCAGTTGTTTATTGTTACCTTTTTCCATTATGTTGCACAATGACAAAAGAGATGGTAGGTGGTTCGACCATCATCCATTCACTTGACGTAGTGCTACATACATTTCACATCCCTTTTCTCATTCTAGTTTTCTCTGCCCGTCTCTCTTCCTATTTCTCCCTTTCCCTCCTGTCACTTTTTACTGCACATCTTTCATCTTCAAGTAACTCTACGCTCAAGTAACTCTACGCTGAGTGACAAGTCCAGTGGTTTCATGTAGCCCATGAAGTCATTTGCTACGTTGGGTGACAACCATATAACCAGATAACGGGGTGCTTTGAAGTATTTTATGGTGCCCGTGCTAACTGGGTGGAGAAGCGCAAACTTGGAGTCCACCCAGGAACTTAACCTTCGCATTTTTCCATGTACCTCGCTGTGGTGAGGCGCTGTCCACCTCAAAGAAACTTCGGTACATTGCACGGGATACCTCTGCAGGGCCGGTCGCTTGCCTACGATTGATGGGTCTGCTCGGCTCTCAGACTGGGATTGAGTAACAACAAAACTTTAGAAGAGGGGTAGGAGGCCACAGGGAAGTCGGGTAACCTGCTGGACATCAGTATTATTACCACCACCACCACCACCACTACGGCGAAAACCACACTCATTATCATCATGATTATCATCATTATTATAATCATTATCATCATTATTATATACGTGCTCCCTACGTGTCAACATGTGGGTTGGTGGAGGGTTAGTGCCCCTCCCCGTAAAACAAATAACTCAAAGTCAAATGGCCACCCCTTATTGGATTATGGCGTCTGGCAATAGATTGATTATCAATGACCATAACGCCATCATTATCATCGAAACTAACCTAGATAGCCATCAGCATCATTACCACCATTGCAACTAAGATAACTAACCAGCAGAATCACCAATACCATAATTAACATCATCATCATCATCACCATCACCATCACCTCCACCAGCATTAGGTACATCAGGTCACAGCCACCACTATATTACATCACAGGCTACAATGGGGTCGGAGGCGACATGAAGTAAGGTGCAGCGGCCTGGTTGGCTACTTTGCTCAACTTGGACATAATGTACTGACATTACTCATCCCCAGTACGATGACGTAATTTTTATTTAACATCATAGGATTTAATTCAGGTAAGATCCCCTTAGTAGAGCAGGTGTTAATGTTGACGATACCCAACACCTCCAGTTACAGGAGTCTGCCGTGACCTGCATAAGATCATCTGCAGATTAGGTAAATTACTGTTAATTAAAAACAAGGAGATGAGACTAGGCAGAGTCCAACGACCTGGTTCACTACATCGGAGGCACAGAGTTTAAGACAACAAAGGCATCTCTTGTTTTCATAATTATAATCTACCTCACCGCCACCGCACCCACCAGTAAAACGCCTTTGTCGGCGAGGTACGAGTGAGGCCATTTTAATCCGAAGCATTGAAATGTGGCCTTACATCCCGAGGATGCCTAGAGTTTTTTGATGGCTGTCTACCTACCAAGTTTCATGCCTTTCCTACAAACTATCTGGCCTGTGGCCCTCTTCTGAAGATTTTCGACATGCTGCACAAGGTGCATGCCATGTGCACCCGCCTGGGTGTGATGAAACCTGTCACAAACAAATCTTAAAGAATTGGGCTGTCATATGGTGCAAACCACGTAGTGATCAACCCTGTGGTTTGCTGAAATAAAAGCTTCTCAAAAGCATTACGGTCGGGGCGGGTTGGGCCGCTAATATGTGAGAAAATGCCGCCACCACTATCATCATTATCAAAGCAAATTGACATCATTATTCAAGATCAATAATACTTTACCATTAGGTTATAGGGTGAAGATCTAAGCTTTTCCAAAATCATCGTCATTATCGTTATCCTCGTCATCATCATCATCACCATCATCATCATCAACGTTAACCCACATCACTATTGAACGTTACTTACATCATCGCAATTATTGGTTATATAGAACTACGTTTATAATATCAACATCGCCATTGTCATCATCATTATTATCATCACTTTCCGAATTATAATGATCATCAAAAGTAAGCAACAACCAGTATCACCACCACCACCATAATCGTCATCATTACCACCATCATCATATTCTTTCCAGGTCCCACTTCTCCTGCATTATAGTACGTCATCACCAGGCACAGGAGAGGTGGGAGGGGATATGAAGTAAGGTGCAGCGACCTGGCACTCCACTACACCCGGCCTGAGTTACAACCTGCATTCATCTAATATCTTTTTATTATAATTAACCATTTCTTCCCTAATGTTTCTTTCTGTAATTTCTATTTATATACCTATTGTTTTTTAATCTTATTTCTTTCGTTCTTTCTCCCTTCCTTTCCATTTTTTCTCCCCTGTTATCTTTTTATTCTTTTTTTTTTTTTTTTCGTCTACATAGCCGTTTCTTTCATTTGCTTTCTTCATTAACAACTTTTATTTCATTGTTTTCCAATTATTTCCTTCTTTTTTATATTTTTGTTTCCCCTCTGTTTTCTCTCCTCATTATATCACAAGCTACACGAAAAGTAGGATGTGGGACCAAGTAAGGTTATCATCATTACTAATATACATGACCATCAGTACCACTAGCATATCAGTTATCATCATCATCATCATCATCATCATCATGCATACAGGTACGTTTATCATTATCATCAACACCAACCTCCATCATCATCATCATCACAGTCATTACAACCATCACCACCATCATTATTTACGGCATCATTATTATCAACATGATTGTGCATTGTACTTATTGCTTTATCATAAAAAATATCAATCATCATCATCATCATCATCATCTACAACATCATCACCATTATCTACATTAGATCTAGGTCACCATTACAGTTCGTCCACCTTAACTTGGCAAAAGTTTTCGTCATTTTGTAATGAATTTCCCCCAGGTGAATGGTAGATTAAGACTACTGAGGCTCTATATGCTTTCAGTAGCACTCCATCATGACCAGGACCAATAATCTAGATTTCTTTATCGCAGATGGAGAGATGATAATGTTATACAATGTTAAAGTGTTCAGAATATAGTAAGATATCCAGTGTTAATTTCGAGTTCCAGCTGTGCACTCAAGATTGATAGATGGCAATTTTGCGCCATGTTTAAGTAGACAGAGTATTGCACCATATTCAAGTCTTCATCTCTTGTAATAGCTCAGCAGTCAAGATGGAGAGATGGCATTTATATGCCAAGCTATAATGGGCAGAGTATTAAAGCATTATAAACACCCAGGGAGGCAGGAGGCGATATGGAGATAGGTAGAGCGGCCTGACACTACTATACCTGTCTACACTTCCACATCATGCCTTTACACATCCTGTTTTACTTGTTTATTTTCTTTCGCCGAATTATTTCTTCCTTTGCTTTTGAATTAGCTCACTTACTTTATTTCTCCTTTTTCATAGTTTTTTATTTATTTCATTCTCTTTTACCTGATGCATGTCTTTCCTGCTCGTTTCCTTTCTTTCACCATTCTTTTTCACTTTTTGCTTTTATTCTTTTCTGTCCTCTTTACTTATCTTTCTGTCTTTCTCGTCGATATTACAGCATCACAATGTACAAGAGGTAGGAGGCGAGATGAAGCAAGGTGGAGCGGCCTGGGACACTGCTACAGGTGTACTCAGATAACACCTGTACCATTTATACCTCCTTTTGTTTTTTACCACATTACTTTCTATCCTTGTCCTACATTTCACACTTTGCCTCATTCTCGTATTTCTCTTGTCTTTTTTTTCAGTTTCCTTCTTCGTTTCCCACTTTCTGTCTTGTTTGTCTCTTCCTTTCATTTCTTTTCTTCCTCTTTCCCCTTTTTGTTCACTGATTCACTTCCTTTTTCTTCTTATATATCACTTTCTGCTCACTTCCTTCCTTCCTACTGTCTTTGTTCACAATATTACAACAATAAACCAATAAGAGAAGTAGGGGCCAAGGTGAAGTAGGGTGGAGCCACCTGGGACTCAAATGAAGGTGTCTGGAGTTCAACCCACTTTCCGCCACTGACTCCTTTTGTTTTATTCTATTTTTCTTCCATGTTCTTTTTCCTTCCTTCCTTCCTTTTCCGTTTAATGTCCTATGTTTCTTATTTGTACTTTTTCTGTCCTTTTCATTTCTTTTTTTTCTTAGTATTGTCTTTCATTGTTTTCTTTCCACTTTCCATCATTTGTTATCCACTCTGCTTTATGACCTTCTCTTTATGTTTCCCATTCTTACTTATGTTTTGTTAAACCTCTTGTTTTTCCTTCTAGTCGAGTTATTTCATTTTTCTTTCTTTTTCAGCTTAATTATTATTCCCTGTTGCATGCTTGCTTGCGGCTGATCAGTCTGCTCGGCCAGACAGACGAGAGTTCAACAACAACAACAACGACAACAATCTCGTTATTGTCTCTCTATAATACCCAGGTACTGCAGTATCACTCACTTAAAGAAAGGTAGGAGGTGAGATGAAGTTATGTAATCATCAGCACTAATGTTTTGTACATCATTATTACCACCACCACATTAACCACCATTTCCACCACTATCATCATCACAGTTATTATCCATACTTATATAGTTATCGCAATCAAATTAGCCTAAATTATCTCCATCATCACCACCACCATCATCTGGCCTCGGAGTCCCCAGGGTGGGGGAGACCATAAATTCCCCCACCATCCGCCCCTCTCCCGGTGACGACTCAGAGAGATGCCCGGAACCACTGTCTGACTCACTTCTTTTCATTTCTGCAACATTCGTGGCCTGTCCTCTAACTTTCTCTCTGTTGAACACCACCTCTCCTTTACTAAACCTCACCTTCTCTTCTTGACAGACTCAGCTGTCTGAGGCAACTGACAGCAAACCCCTTTCTGTTTGCTCCTACTTTCTCTATACTCATTTCAAAGCCAAAGGTGGATGTTGTGTATATATACGCAACGACTTATCTTGCTCTCGTGTTCCTGAACTTGATTCTTCTGAATTCTCTACTCTCTGGCTTCGGCTTTCTTGTCATTCTCTGACTAAATATATCTATGCTGTTTACTTATTTCCTAAATCTACTGACTATAAAAAATTCTTCGACTATCTTACTTCTACGATGGAACACATTCTATCCATTTCTCTTTTTCTGAAATCTCCATTCTAGGAGATTTCAATGTTCACCACCACCTTTGGCTCTCCTCTCCTTTGACTGATCCACCTGGCGAACAAGCCTACATCTTTTCTATCCTTAATGACCTACAGCAGCTTGTACAGCAGCACCCTACCCATATTCCTGACTGCCTTGGAGAGAGCTCCAACATACATGACCTGTTCCTTACAACTAATCCGTCTGCTTACACTGTTAATCTTTCCTCTCTGTTGGGCTTCTCCGATCACAACCTTATCACCTTAACCTGTCCTGTCGCTCCGGTACGGCCTGTGGACCCTCCCAGGAAATGTCGTCTGTGGCACTTTGGAGCTGCAGATTGGGAGACCCTCAAACAGTACTTCTTTGATTTTCCTTGAAATGATTATTGCTTCCATGGCCGGGAGCCATCTGAGTGTGCTTTGAGCATTTCGGAGGTTATTCTCTCGGGCATGGAAGCATACATTCCTTTCTCAAATCCTTTGACTAATGTAAGAAAGCCTTGGTTTAATCGCGCATGTTTTAATGCTGTTCACAACAAGGAGAGGGCCTATAAAAGGTACCAGAGCCAACCCACCCCTGAACCATATCTTATTTATGTTTCTGCCCGGAATCGTGGTAAGTCTGTTCTTAGCACTGCTAAAAATAATTTGATCCGTGCTAAGTGCTCTCATCTCTCCAACTCGAATTCTTCCTGCTCCTTCTGGCACCTTGCCAAAAACCTTTCTAATAATGTTACCTCATCATCCTTCCCTCCTCTTTTCTATTCTGATGGCTCTGTAGCTACTTCTTCTACTGATAAAGCAGATCTCTTCGCTCAGACTTTCTCCTCCAATTCCACCTTAGATGATTCCGGTGCTGTTCCTCCATCATTCCCCCCCCCCCTCGGACATCCTCATGGCTGACATTAAAATTTCTTCAGCAGATGTATTTTCTGCCATCACTGGCCTCAATACTAACAAGGCATATGGGCCTGATGGAGTTCCTCTTATTGTCCTCAAGAACTGTGCTTCAGTGCTTACACCCTGCCTAGGTAAACTCTTTCGCCTTTGTCTATCAACTTGTACCTTTCCTTCTTGCTGGAAGTTTGCTCTCATTCAGCTAGTCCCAAAGAAGGGTAACCGTTCCCAACCCTCTAACTATCGTCCAATTCCTTTAACATCCTGTATCTCAAAAATTTTTGAGTCAAATCTTAATAAAAAATTTTTAAAGCATCTTTCCTATCACAACCTTTTTTCTGATCGTCAGTATGGGTTCGTCAGGGATGCTCCACTGGCGATCTTCTCAACTACCTATCAGACTCCTGGTCATCCTCCTTTCGGGACTTGGCGAAAGCTTTGCCATTGCACTTGACATCTCAAAGGCTTTCAATCGAGTTTGACATAAATCTTTAGTTTCCAATCTCCCCTTTTACGTTTTACATCGTTCTATCTGTGCATTCATCAATAGCTTCCTTTCTGGTTGTTTTATAGCTGCTGTTGTAGACTGCCATCGTTCTTCTCCTAGATCTATCAAAAGTGGTGTTCCTCAGGGCTCTGTCCTGTCACCAACTCTCTTCCTTTTATTCATCAATGACCTTCAAAGCTGTACATCTAATCCTATCCATTCGTACGCTGATGATTCCAGCCTTCACCTTTCAATTCGGTTCTTGCAACGTCCATCTCAGCAGTTAGTTCAGCAAACAAGGGATGAGGCTATGGCACACCTAATGTCTGACTTGGCTCGTATCTCTGACTTGGGTAAAAATAATCTCGTTGTTTTTATTGCATCAAAAACTCAGTTTTTACACATATCAACGCAACACAATCTTCCACAGGAGTACCCTCTAAGGTTTAATAAAATCCAGCTCAATCCTGCATCATCCTTGAACATGCTTGGGGATTCATTCACATGGGACTTATCATGGAAAAATCATATTGCATCTCCTGTAAAATCTGCTTCCAAGAGATTAGGTGTGCTAAGCCGACTCCATACCTTCTTTGCCCCTGCACGGTTGTTGACTTTATTTGCCCCTGTTTAGAGTACAACTCTCATGTGCGGGGAGGCTCCCCACACACAGCTCTTCTCAATAGGGTGCAGTCAAAGGCTTTTCGTCTCATCAACTCTCCTCCTCTTACTGGTTCCCATCAATCTCTGTCTCTTCGCTACACTGTTGCATCTTTATCTCTTTTCTATCGCTACTTCAATGGTCACTGCTCCTCTGAACTGTTTGCATGCATCCCTTCACTTCTACGACGGGTGCGTAGTACCCATCTAGCAACAAATTCTCATTCCTTTTCTGTCCAACTCTCTAATACAAGAGTTAATCGTTACTCCCAGTCCTTCATTTATGCAACAGGTCAGCTCTGGAACTGTCTCCCTCTGTCTGTATTTCCTTCTTCCTATGGTTTCCAGTCTTCCAAACGCAGTCTGTCCAGGCATCTCGAAATTAACGGAAATTGAATTTGACTCTCTTTTCTATTGTTTTTGTTTTTCTTGGAAGGAATGGTTTCCGGGCTCCTGGCGTTTGGTTCCTTCTTTCTTGCAAAAAAAAAAAAAAACGTTTTAGTTCACCTAACACTATCGTGGACGCATCCTGTCTGTTATTACATTCCAGCTAACGCTATACGTTTTAGTTCACCTAACACTATCGTGGACGCATCCTGTCTGTTATTACATTCCAGCTAACGCTATACGTTTTAGTTCACCTAACACTATCGTGGACGCATCCTGTCTGTTATTACATTCCAGCGAACGCTATACGTTTTAGTTCACCTAACACTATCGTGGACGCATCCTGTCTGTTATTACATTCCAGCTAACGCTATACGTTTTAGTTCACCTGAAGGTTAGTAAAGGAGCCTAAGAGTGTCAATATTCTTTTGAATCCTGCTGATCTAAACTATGTCTTTAATACCAAGGTGCAATATGTCAATTAGTGGTGCAGATGTGCTGGATATTGTCTTATGCCTGTCAAATTAACTGGCTGGGATTATACTTGTGCTTCCAATATAGGATTTTACCAGGGTTAACAGGAACCGAAGGGGAAAACATGATTAATCTTTATGTCGTAAATGAGTAATTTATAAAGAAAACGTGCATTTTGAATTTAAGGCCATCGATTATACTCGGCTTAAATAGTCTTACGTCATATTACACCAGAGCTCGCTATAACGAGAGCAGGATATTGTTTTGCCTGGTGTGTGTGTGTGTGTGTGTGTGTGTGTGTGTGTGTGTGTGTGTGTGTGTGTGTGTGTAAGTAATGAGAACTCGTAAAACAAAGTTTGACGAAATCATAAGGCAGACACGACAAAAAATACTATGATGACAAAAAGCAGAATATTATACTTGAAGGAAGAATGGTAATCAGGAGGCGCGGAGGACAGAGATTGATCGATTCGCTGCTCGACACTGAGTGGCTGGGGTTCAATCACCTCACCATCGTTTTATTTTTTTTTTCTGGTATAGGCCTATATCTGTTTCTCTTTGTCTCTCTGCCTCCGTATGTATCTACCTCATTGTCTATCTATACCTGTCTGTTGTGCCTTTTAGTTATAGGTTACTTTAACCCTTGCATCAGATGACATTTTTCAGTGTCATTCTTTCTGCCTCCAGACGATTATATTAAACTTGGTGCAGACGTCTTGTAGTAAATGGTTTAATGAAGGCTTTATCTAACCCCTCTGGCTGGGAAAGTTGCTCCTAAACTGAACAAAATCGTCTTAGGGTGACAAGAATAAAATGAACAAAGAGAAGCACTGGAACCCTGCAACACCCGCGACCACCAACTGGTCTTTGGCCCGAATATTTGACACGGCCCTGTGACCTCCACCTGCCACAGATTACTCTACAAATACAACAACAGGATTTCATTCTTGTCTAATCCTTAACCCTTCCACCAACTTTTATTCAAATTACATCTATATTGTTTGTGTTGACCTTGCCTTACAACCTTGGCCTTTTATCTTTCCCTCTGACCATGAACTTTGACCTTTTCCTGGGACCTTGACCTTTGACTGTTTGTGCTCAAAGACGAATCTTTTTATTCATGCCTCAGCCTCAACCATTCCACAAAGTTTGTTCTGAATCGGACATAATATTGAAGTTGGCCTTGCCCTGTCATCTTGACCTTTCACAACACTATTGTCCCTAAAAACAACAGGTGTACTCCTTGGATTACCTTCAGTCATTAACTAGGTTTGATTAAAGTAAGAACAATCTCTATGTGATATTTTGTTGACAATCACAAACACATGTCTAACATTGACACTGCCCTGTGTCTTTAACCTCAGGCTGATTTTTGTCAAAATAAAAATATTTCATTCTTACCCAATATTTAACCCATCCATATTTGGTCAAAATTGGAAAAAGACTGTCCTAGTTGATTTTGCTGGGTCAGTGTTTAACCTAGTTCTGTGATGTTGGTCTTTGACTTGTTGTTCTCAAAAACTATATCTCCTCATTCGCTGACCAACAGTTCATCCACCTGTTTGGTTAAAATCGAATTGAGTTACTTTGCTAACACACACACACACACACACACACACACACACACACACACACACACACACACACACAGGCGCGCGTGCGCGTCATCAAAAAGAAGGTGTTAATTTTACCAAAAATCGACTTCTCTTTCCCTTATTTTTAAATTCTTTTTTCTTTGTCTTGCTTTTCATCTGTCAGTCTCAAATTCTGTCTTTCGCTCCCCACCTTTCTTCTTTTGTTTTGCCCTGTCTTTCTCTTCCTTCTAAGCATCTCCTTTGTTCCTTTTCTTTATTACGCTTTTTGTACTTCCTTTCTTTCTTCACTGTATCAGCAATAAAACTACCAGGGAAGTGGCAGCCAGGGTGATGTAAGGCGGAGCGACCTGAGATTCTAACAAAGGGGCACTGAGTTCGACGCAATTTAGATAATGCTGTTTTTTTGTTCATTTTTTCTTTCAGTTTTCTGGTTACATTCCTTATTTTTCTCTTTAACCCTTCTGTCATTTTTTTTTTCTAATTTATGACCTTTATCTTTTTCTTCTTTTTTTATTTGTTTATTATATATTTGTTAATTGTAACCAACATCAGCGTCATTATCATCATCATCATCATCATATCCATGAACATCATAGTAACCTACTGCATATCACCACTACCATCAACACCATCATCATCATCATCATCACAGTAACGTACTGCATATCACCACCGCCATCAACATCAACATCATAGTAACGTACTGCATATCACCACTACCATCAACACCACCACCATCATCATAGTAACGTACTGCATATCACCACTACCATCAACACCACCATCATCATCATAGTAACGTACTGCATATCACCACTACCATCAACACCACCATCATCATCATAGTAACGTACTGCATATCACCACTACCATCAACACCACCACCATCATCATCATAGTAACGTACTGCATATCACCACCGCCATCAACATCAACATCATAGTAACCTACTGCATATCACCACTACCATCAACACCACCATCATCATCATCATCATAGTAACGTACTGCATATCACCACTACCATCAACACCACCATCATCATAGTAACCTACTGCATATCACCACTACCATCAACACCACCACCATCATCATCATAGTAATGTACTGCATATCACCACCGCCATCAACATCAACATCATAGTAACCTACTGCATATCACCATTACCATCAACACCACCATCATCATCATCATAGTAACGTACTGCATATCACCACCGCCATCAACATCAACATCATAGTAACTTACTGCATATCACCACTACCATCAACACCACCATCATCATCATCATAGTAACGTACTGCATATCACCACCGCCATCAACATCAACATCATAGTAACTTACTGCAAATCATCATCATCGTCATTATCCATACAATTAACATTTTGCTCATCAGAGCCTACATCGTTGTAATCATTATCATATTCACCATCATAGTAAACTAATACATATCACCACATCACTACCATCACCACCACCATCACCACTACCACCACCATCACCACTATCACCACTATCATTATCATCATCATCATCATTATCAATACATTTAACATTATGCTCGTCAGTTGTAACCTATTTTACATCACCATCATCACATCCATCATAATCATCATCACCATCGCCATCAGCATCACTATTACCAGCATTAGGTACGTTAGATCACAGCCACCACTATATTACAGCATCACAAGCTACAAGAGAGGTAGGAGGCGAGATGAAGTAAGGTGCAAGGCCTGGGACTCTACTACACCTGGACTGAGTTCAAACCTTCACCCTACCTGCGACATTGTCTCCTTTTCTTCATTTCCCTCTTCCTTTCCCTTGTTTACTTTTCCGTTTTCTTGGTTTCCCCTTCTCTCCCTTCCATATTTACTCCTGCCCTGTTCTTTCCTTTTCATTCTACCGTTCATACTTTTTTTTTCTCTCTCTCTTATCTATATTTCCTCATTGCAGGGTCTTCCATTTCTTATTTCTTGCTGGTCTACGTTTCTTTCTTCTCACTTGCCTCCCTTACATTCCCCTTTTCTTGATCTCTCGTTTTCTTTCGTCCTTGCTGTCTCCACTAACACCATAAGCAACAAAAGAGGTAAGATGATGAAGGGTGGGGAGGCATTAATACCTTTATTTCCGTTTGTCTTTCATTCCTTTCCATTCACTTCATGATTGGTTCATTCTGATCCTTCTTATCTTCCTCTTTCATTCTCAGTTTCCTTCATCCATTCATTTTCCTACTCTTCTTTGACACTTCCTTTCCTCTACCTCTTTTGAGCTTTACTTTTTTTATTTCCTTCTTCCCTCTGTTTTTGCAGCAAAAATTCATTAGCAGATGCAGGAGCCAACGTGACTTAAGGAGCAGCGGCCTGAGACACAAATATAGGTGTCTGGAGTTCCACCTTACACATCACCATGCTCCTTTATTGGTCCATCTTCTCATTTCCCTTTTTTTTTTCCTTCTTTCTTTTTCTCTGTATATTACTTTTGATTCATGTTCTACTTTAGTTCTCTCTCTTTTTCTTTACTATTTTATTCCTTTGAGTCTTGTTTTTATTCTTTTTCATTTTTTTCGTCGTATGCATTCTTTTATCTTAAGCATAATAATTCGTTTACTTTCCTTTTTTCAGTTGTTTATTGTTACCTTTTTCCATTATGTTGCACAATGACAAAAGAGATGGTAGGTGGTTCGACCATCATCCATTCACTTGACGTAGTGCTACATACATTTCACATCCCTTTTCTCATTCTAGTTTTCTCTGCCCGTCTCTCTTCCTATTTCTCCCTTTCCCTCCTGTCACTTTTTACTGCACATCTTTCATCTTCAAGTAACTCTACGCTCAAGTAACTCTACGCTGAGTGACAAGTCCAGTGGTTTCATGTAGCCCATGAAGTCATTTGCTACGTTGGGTGACAACCATATAACCAGATAACGGGGTGCTTTGAAGTATTTTATGGTGCCCGTGCTAACTGGGTGGAGAAGCGCAAACTTGGAGTCCACCCAGGAACTTAACCTTCGCATTTTTCCATGTACCTCGCTGTGGTGAGGCGCTGTCCACCTCAAAGAAACTTCGGTACATTGCACGGGATACCTCTGCAGGGCCGGTCGCTTGCCTACGATTGATGGGTCTGCTCGGCTCTCAGACTGGGATTGAGTAACAACAAAACTTTAGAAGAGGGGTAGGAGGCCACAGGGAAGTCGGGTAACCTGCTGGACATCAGTATTATTACCACCACCACCACCACCACTACGGCGAAAACCACACTCATTATCATCATGATTATCATCATTATTATAATCATTATCATCATTATTATATACGTGCTCCCTACGTGTCAACATGTGGGTTGGTGGAGGGTTAGTGCCCCTCCCCGTAAAACAAATAACTCAAAGTCAAATGGCCACCCCTTATTGGATTATGGCGTCTGGCAATAGATTGATTATCAATGACCATAACGCCATCATTATCATCGAAACTAACCTAGATAGCCATCAGCATCATTACCACCATTGCAACTAAGATAACTAACCAGCAGAATCACCAATACCATAATTAACATCATCATCATCATCACCATCACCATCACCTCCACCAGCATTAGGTACATCAGGTCACAGCCACCACTATATTACATCACAGGCTACAATGGGGTCGGAGGCGACATGAAGTAAGGTGCAGCGGCCTGGTTGGCTACTTTGCTCAACTTGGACATAATGTACTGACATTACTCATCCCCAGTACGATGACGTAATTTTTATTTAACATCATAGGATTTAATTCAGGTAAGATCCCCTTAGTAGAGCAGGTGTTAATGTTGACGATACCCAACACCTCCAGTTACAGGAGTCTGCCGTGACCTGCATAAGATCATCTGCAGATTAGGTAAATTACTGTTAATTAAAAACAAGGAGATGAGACTAGGCAGAGTCCAACGACCTGGTTCACAACATCGGAGGCACAGAGTTTAAGACAACAAAGGCATCTCTTGTTTTCATAATTATAATCTATCTCACCGCCACCGCACCCACCAGTAAAACGCCTTTGTCGGCGAGGTACGAGTGAGGCCATTTTAATCCGAAGCATTGAAATGTGGCCTTACATCCCGAGGATGCCTAGAGTTTTTTGATGGCTGTCTACCTACCAAGTTTCATGCCTTTCCTACAAACTATCTGGCCTGTGGCCCTCTTCTGAAGATTTTCGACATGCTGCACAAGGTGCATGCCATGTGCACCCGCCTGGGTGTGATGAAACCTGTCACAAACAAATCTTAAAGAATTGGGCTGTCATATGGTGCAAACCACGTAGTGATCAACCCTGTGGTTTGCTGAAATAAAAGCTTCTCAAAAGCATTACGGTCGGGGCGGGTTGGGCCGCTAATATGTGAGAAAATGCCGCCACCACTATCATCATTATCAAAGCAAATTGACATCATTATTCAAGATCAATAATACTTTACCATTAGGTTATAGGGGTGAAGATCTAAGCTTTTCCAAAATCATCGTCATTATCGTTATCCTCGTCATCATCATCATCACCATCATCATCATCAACGTTAACCCACATCACTATTGAACGTTACTTACATCATCGCAATTATTGGTTATATAGAACTACGTTTATAATATCAACATCGCCATTGTCATCATCATTATTATCATCACTTTCCGAATTATAATGATCATCAAAAGTAAGCAACAACCAGTATCACCACCACCACCATAATCGTCATCATTACCACCATCATCATATTCTTTCCAGGTCCCACTTCTCCTGCATTATAGTACGTCATCACCAGGCACAGGAGAGGTGGGAGGGGATATGAAGTAAGGTGCAGCGGCCTGGCACTCCACTACACCCGGCCTGAGTTACAACCTGCATTCATCTAATATCTTTTTATTATAATTAACCATTTCTTCCCTAATGTTTCTTTCTGTAATTTCTATTTATATACCTATTGTTTTTTAATCTTATTTCTTTCGTTCTTTCTCCCTTCCTTTCCATTTTTTCTCCCCTGTTATCTTTTTATTCTTTTTTTTTTTTTTTTTCGTCTACATAGCCGTTTCTTTCATTTGCTTTCTTCATTAACAACTTTTATTTCATTATTTTCCAATTATTTCCTTCTTTTTTATATTTTTGTTTCCCCTCTGTTTTCTCTCCCCATTATATCACAAGCTACACAAAAAGTAGGATGTGGGACCAAGTAAGGTTATCATCATTACTAACATACATGACCATCAGTACCACTAGCATATCAGTTATCATCATCATCATCATCATCATCATCATACATGCAGGTACTTTTATCATTATCATCAACACCAACCTCCATCACCATCATCATCACAGTCATTACAACCATCACCACCATCATTATTTACAGCATCATTATTATCAACATGATTGTGCATTGTACTTATTGCTTTATCATAAAAAATATCAATCATCATCATCATCATCATCATCTACAACATCATCACCATTATCTACATTAGATCTAGGTCACCATTACAGTTCGTCCACCTTAACTTGGCAAAAGTTTTCGTCATTTTGTAATGAATTTCCCCCAGGTGAATGGTAGATTAAGACTACTGAGGCTCTATATGCTTTCAGTAGCACTCCATCATGACCAGGACCAATAATCTAGATTTCTTTATCGCAGATGGAGAGATGATAATGTTATACAATGTTAAAGTGTTCAGAATATAGTAAGATATCCAGTGTTAATTTCGAGTTCCAGCTGTGCACTCAAGATTGATAGATGGCAATTTTGCGCCATGTTTAAGTAGACAGAGTATTGCACCATATTCAAGTCTTCATCTCTTGTAATAGCTCAGCAGTCAAGATGGAGAGATGGCATTTATATGCCAAGCTATAATGGGCAGAGTATTAAAGCATTATAAACACCCAGGGAGGCAGGAGGCGATATGGAGATAGGTAGAGCGGCCTGACACTACTATACCTGTCTACACTTCCACATCATGCCTTTACACATCCTGTTTTACTTGTTTATTTTCTTTCGCCGAATTATTTCTTCCTTTGCTTTTGAATTAGCTCACTTACTTTATTTCTCCTTTTCATAGTTTTTTATTTATTTCATTCTCTTTTACCTGATGCATGTCTTTCCTGCTCGTTTCCTTTCTTTCACCATTCTTTTTCACTTTTTGCTTTTATTCTTTTCTGTCCTCTTTACTTATCTTTCTGTCTTTCTCGTCGATATTACAGCATCACAATGTACAAGAGGTAGGAGGCGAGATGAAGCAAGGTGGAGCGGCCTGGGACACTGCTACAGGTGTACTCAGATAACACCTGTACCATTTATACCTCCTTTTGTTTTTTACCACATTACTTTCTATCCTTGTCCTACATTTCACACTTTGCCTCATTCTCGTATTTCTCTTGTCTTTTTTTTCAGTTTCCTTCTTCGTTTCCCACTTTCTGTCTTGTTTGTCTCTTCCTTTCATTTCTTTTCTTCCTCTTTCCCCTTTTTGTTCACTGATTCACTTCCTTTTTCTTCTTATATATCACTTTCTGCTCACTTCCTTCCTTCCTACTGTCTTTGTTCACAATATTACAACAATAAACCAATAAGAGAAGTAGGGGCCAAGGTGAAGTAGGGTGGAGCCACCTGGGACTCAAATGAAGGTGTCTGGAGTTCAACCCACTTTCCGCCACTGACTCCTTTTGTTTTATTCTATTTTTCTTCCATGTTCTTTTTCCTTCCTTCCTTCCTTTTCCGTTTAATGTCCTATGTTTCTTATTTGTACTTTTTCTGTCCTTTTCATTTCTTTTTTTTCTTAGTATTGTCTTTCATTGTTTTCTTTCCACTTTCCATCATTTGTTATCCACTCTGCTTTATGACCTTCTCTTTATGTTTCCCATTCTTACTTATGTTTTGTTAAACCTCTTGTTTTTCCTTCTAGTCGAGTTATTTCATTTTTCTTTCTTTTTCAGCTTAATTATTATTCCCTGTTGCATGCTTGCTTGCGGCTGATCAGTCTGCTCGGCCAGACAGACGAGAGTTCAACAACAACAACAACGACAACAATCTCGTTATTGTCTCTCTATAATACCCAGGTACTGCAGTATCACTCACTTAAAGAAAGGTAGGAGGTGAGATGAAGTTATGTAATCATCAGCACTAATGTTTTGTACATCATTATTACCACCACCACATTAACCACCATTTCCACCACTATCATCATCACAGTTATTATCCATACTTATATAGTTATCGCAATCAAATTAGCCTAAATTATCTCCATCATCACCACCACCATCATCATTATTGTACTTGCAGCACCACCAGCATTAGGCACATTACATCAAAGCCACCACTACATTACAACATCACAAGCTACAAGAGAGGTAGGAGGCCAGATGAATTAAGATGCAGCGGCCTGGGGCTCTACTGCATCTCTACCCAGTTCACACCTTCACGTGTCTCCGTTTTTTCCATTTCTTACGATCTCATGGTTTACGTTCTTCTATTTCTTATTTGGCTTCTGTCCCCTATTTTTTCCTGTTTTTCCTATTCTCGTTCTTTTTTACCTTATTTCTTTCTGTTCATTTCCATTCTCATTCTTCATTATTATTTTGTTCTCTTTCCTGTCTTTTTTTTTTTATCTTATGCCTTTTTCGTATTATTTCCTTCCCTCCCCCCTCACATATTATGTTTACTGGTTTTATCCATTCCCTGTTCACTATATTTCAAAATCACAAGATAAAAGAGATATAGGAGGCGAAATGAAGTAAGGTGGAGCTGCCTTGGTCTAAACTGCCTTACCATTTATACTTCAGTTTTTTTCTTTCTCTCCTTCCTTCTATCCTTCTCCTTCATTTTTCATTTCCTTTCATTTTGCCTTATTAGTTCTCTCTTTCTACATTTCCTTCATTATTTCCCAATTCATCCTTGGACTTTTTTCTCAATTCGTTTTTTTTTTCTGAATTCCCTTTCATTCCATCTGCCCTTTTCTTTCTCTTTTCCCCTTCTCTTTCCTTCCTTTACTTCTGCTGTGCATCCATTTTTTCACTATATTACAGCAACGAAACAACAATGGAAGGAGTCAAGGTGGGGCGACCACGGACTGTTGTCTGGAGTTACATCGTAGAGTTCGCTAGTAACTCCTTTATGTATTTTTTTTCCTTTTCACTTTCCTTCTTTTAATGGTTATGTTTCTTATATTTCTTTTATTGTTTCCTTTATTTTTTTTTCATGTTTCCTTTCTTTTTTCTTCTTTGTTGTTTTGAATAATTTCTCCTTTCTCTTTTCTTTCCCATTTCTTTCGAACCTTCCCATTTTTTTTCTGTTCCTTGAAAATTTCTTAATTAAGTCACTCATTGTTTTGGCCTCCTTACATTTCATTCATATTAGTTTTTTTCTTTGAATTTTATGCAACTTCTTAATCTCTTTCTTCTCCCTTTCATTGTCATTTTTATTACAGCAACATAAACTTCATGAGAGGTAGAAGTCAAAATGAAGTATGTTACTTATCATCCACCATCCACTCACCTGATGTAGTGCTGCCTACTTTTTCCTTCACAATTATCATAGTTTCTGTGTCTGCCCTACTCTCTTCCTGTTTCTCCCATCTTTCCCGTCACTTTATATTGCTCTTCTTTCCTTTTCAGTTGGCTGTACATCGAGTGTCAAACCAAATGGTTTCCTGTAAGCCAGGAAACCATATAGGCGCTGGGTGGTAGCCATATTACCAACCCGTAGGTGTTCCCAATGTGTCAGCAAGTGGGTTGGCCGAGGGTTAGTGCCCCTCCCCATTAAACAACTAACTCAAAAAACTGCCACCTTTACGGGATCATGATGTCTAACTAAACGAGTAGATAGATAGATAGATAGATAGACCATAGACATCACTACCCCCTACCATGCAGCAACATCAACACCAATATCATCATCATCATCATCATCATCATCATCATCATCATCAATATCCCTATCAATTGCTGTATAGTTAACATTATCCTCAATAAATCTATCCTAATTCATCATCATCATCATCATCAGCAGCAGCAGCAGCATAACCTCTATCACCATTAACTACAATAGATCACAGCCACCACTACCTTACAGCATCATAAGCTACAAGAGATGTTGTACGTGAGACAGTTATGGTGAAGGTGCCTGGGACTCCATTACTGGTGTATAGTCCACGACAAAAGTCACGTCATTGTTTTGTCCGAGGATTAAGTGAAACACTTTAGAAAATATGAGACCTCTGCCACAGTTACATATTCATGATTGGCAAGCCGGACTTGCTAAAGCTTCATATCTGCTGGTGATGGAAATTGCGAAGCCTTAAGATTGACTCATGAAAATTGCTGCGTCCGAGGGATGAAATGTGAACCATGTTCGGTCAGGTTATGATTGACTGGCCGTTACATGTTGCTGTATATGTCTGCATACAAACGACAAGCAGACCTAGTATATACCTTGGTATGGAGAGGGCAAGGGAGATGGGAGATGACATGATCCACCTTTATTCAAGGGGAGAGAATCCCGAACGGCTGGTTCAAACATTCGGCGTGAGTAGAACCGTACAAAGGTGGGTTAAGTGATTTAGAGAAGAAACCACAACGGGGAACGATCATCCTTCAGGTCGTCCTCGTGTTACCACACCAGTACAGAACTAGGAAATAATAACAATGATGGAAGGCAGCACCTGCAAGCAGCGTTTACGGCTTAAGAGACGAACTGAGGCTAGAATGAAGCAAACAAACAGTTGTACATAGACTTCGGTCTTCTGGGTTATATGGTCTAACTCCAGCCTATGGGATTCATTTCATTACTCATGATAAGACGTTCGATTGTCAGTACATATTAAAAATATCCGCATATGTAGAATTGTTTGGACAATACTGTTTTATAACACAGACAAATATTGCCAATCATAGCTCATAATTATCAGCTTAAGTAGAATTTGATGAAGGTAGAATCAAGGAAGACTAATTTCAGGACAGTTCTTTGGCTAACTGAATTGCAGGGTTGCTGACATAAAAAAAAAAAAAAAAAAGTACAGAGAGGAAATCGTCTTTATGTACCAACTAAAAGTACCAGCTGTTAAAAGCACATTATATAGGTTTCTTTCGCTTAGTTTCCAAAAATGTGCTGGCATCCACAGCTCTGTCACCTGTGGCAAATGGCAGCTCATGTCAGTGCTACTAACCGTCCCTATGACACAAAACAGAGCGCATCAGAACTTGAGCCTTTAAGCAAATGTTTCCACTAAATTTCAGAACACGGCGTTTGTCTTAGATTGTACATACATATCTCAGATCTGACATCGTCTGGAATTCCTTCTTTCTTTTCTCCATACTGCTTTCGTTTTTCGTGTATTTTAAATCCATTTTCTTATCTCCTCTCCTTTCCTATTGCTCTCTTTTATTATCTTTTTGACGGAGGTATGAGCTCTCTCAGTGCGGCAGTCTTGTTCTGTCAGATTTTCCTTTCTTAATCTTCACCTTTTCTTTTTCTTTCTCTGATCTCTGTGTCTCATTCTATTTGTCCTTTTCTCCTTTCTTTTCCTTCTTTTCTTTATTCCCACTTCTTTTCTTGTTTCTCTTCCATGCTCACTTCTCTGTTTCTTATCACTGCTTTCAAGGAACCAGCAATCTTTCTTCTTTGTTCTACCCTTTCAAGCACTTCACCCTCTAAACTTCCATCCTTACTCATCACACTACCCAAGTAATTAAATGCACTCACATTTTACATATCTTCCTCATCCAACCTCACTGTTCATTCACTGACTTCGCCTCTCTCGAAGACCATAACTTTACTTTTCCCTACATTCACCTTTAGATTCCGTTTCCTACATACTCTCCCAAACTCATCCATCAAGCCTTGAAGCTCCCCTTCGTCTTCACTTAACAACACAGTATCATCTGCAAACAACAGTACAAGGAGTTTCCAAGCACTGCCCTCTCTCATTAGGGCCTCTCCAACATCCACTGCCCTACCTTGTATCTCTTTTATAAACCTATATATATATATATATATATATATATATATATATATATATATATATATATATATATATATATATATATATTGTTATATATTGTTACATAGTCTATGATTTCATCATCCTTTGTATAATTCTAACGTACAGTATGCTGCATGTTTGATCACGATTCGCCTCGTGGCTTCCATAGTGACCAAGCTTCCGTGTTCTACCTCACTCCCCCCTTCTCCTCCCTTATAGTAGAGTAAGTCGTTCTTTCTGTTGTTCAGAGCAGGAGTGTCAACTCTTTGTCCCCTCTGGCTTCATTTGCGCGTCCTTCTTACAAGTTGTATCAAGCTCTGCCGGCCCCTGTATAATGAGTTCAGTCTGTGCATTAATTGCCACTTAGATCTACTCCTCATTTTGTTCACATCTCTGTCCTCCCCTGTACAGTTGTTATTATTTTTGTGAGTGCTCAGGAAGTCTCCAACCATCTAGCTGCTGTGTAATTTGAGTATAAGTGTTATTACATTTTTTTTTCTTGTACTGTATAGCATAAGGTGTTAGTTCGTGGGCCTGGTGAGGTTTTTGTGATTCATGTGGAGTTTTTTTGATGTCAGCCATTATTGATAATATTTTGTATCTGTAATAATATATCTTGCATTAACTGAGCATTATCCGGTTTTCTCATTTTATCAGGGCTGACTTAGATCAATTTACTCTTGCTAATTTCGTGATAATAGAGGCTATTGCAGTTAACCATATATTTAACCTGTTTTTTTGCCATTACATTATCCTTATGAGTCCTGAATGTTTAGTTGTTAGTTTGAGCATTAAACTTTAATTTGTAATTTTACCTAACTCTTTTGTTTTGAACCTGGAACTTTGCAGGACAGTAGTGATTTTAGTATTCTCACTTGAAGTGTTCATTATCTCTCTCTGTTCCGTAACATAAATTTGGCGACCTCTTATCAGGATATTCAGGATATTATCATAAGGATATTGCTTGATATTTTTGTGACTGTGATTTATTCATGATGTCTACTATTACTACGCTTGACGAAGCCAAAGATTTTTTGTCAAATGTGCAAACAGTGTATGATGTAGAAAACAGAACAAAGAATAAACTTAAGCTTGTTGCTCAACAATTGGGAATTGCTGTTCACTCTCATCATTCTAAAGATCAAATTGTTGGCATGATTAATAAAAGCTTGTTTGATGTAACTCCTCCAGATGAGCAAACGCAGATTGAAATAGCTAAGTTACAGCTAGCCCTGCAGGAGGCTCGTGCTAAGGAGGCTGAGTTTCAGGCACGTTCTAAGGAGGCTGAGTCTCAGGCTCGTATTCAGGAGGCACAAATTGAACTTGCTAGGATTCAGGCAGACCATGAGTATCGCATGAAACAAGGTGGAACTGGATCATCTAGCTCTGATGATTTTGATGTGGCTAAAAATGTTAAACTTGTCCCTCCTTTTAATGAATCTGATTTAACCAAGTATTTTCAGTTGTTTGAGAGGGTAGCTACAGGTTTTAATTGGCCAAAAAGGTATTGGCCGGTACTCCTTCAAACTGTTCTCACCGGTAAAGCTCAAGTAACTTATGCATCTTTGCCTCAGGATCAATCTGATAATTATGATGTAGTTAAGAGCTTGATTCTTAAGGCCTATGAGCTTGTTCCTGAAGCCTATAGAGTAAAATTTAGGACATCTTACAAGCAAGATAAGCAATCCCATGTTGAGTATGCAAAAATCAAAGAAGATCTGTTAGAGCAGTGGTTAAATTCTAAGAATGTGGATTCTGATTTTGGTAAATTTAAGCAGATGATTTTGCTGGACGACTTCAAAAGGTGTATTTATAAAGATGTAAGCCTATATATTGATGAGAGAAGAATAGATAATTTGTCTGATGCTGCAGTTTTAGCTGATGAATATGTTCTCACTCACAAGAGATATTCTAGAGAAAAAGGGAAAGCTGAGAGTAAGTACGTTGCCTCTACTCAGAGTACAGGTAACAGGAAAGAGAATAAAGATGATGTTTCTCAGGAAGTAAATACCAGCTTCACCTCTAGATTTCAGAAAAGTAAATGTACTTATTGTAGTAAGCTTGGTCATACTACGGAGAAATGTTTCAGGAGACAGCGTGATGTGAACAAAAAGGAGTCTTTAAATATTCAGTCAATTGGTCTAGTGTCCACCCTTGAGAGTTCCCATAATTCTTTAACTGAGTTAACTGAACCTGCTTTGAGGGGTAACTTAAATTCTCATGATGGAGCTCCTCTTTTGAGCAGTAACGTGGGTGACACTCTCAAGAGTTCATGTGCTAATTTCCTGTCTGATGGTTTTGTCAGTCCTCTGGACAGTAATGACAGGAAATCAGTTAAAATATATCGTGATACAGGTGCTTGCCAATCCCTTATGCTGACCAGTGTTCTAGGCTCTAATGTTAATTCCTCTGATGAAACTGTAATCTTACAAGGTGTAGGGAATAATTACTTCTCTGTCCCTCTGTGCAGAGTGAATTTAGAGTCTGGTTTTGTTAATGGTTCCGTTATGGTTGGGTTGGTTGAGACACTCCCAATGTCAGGTGTAACTTTCTTACTTGGAAATGATATTGGTGGAAGTCAAGTGTGTCCAGCTCCTCAGTTGTCTAGTGAGCCAGTGGCTGCGACCCAGGATTGTGATGTCCCTGATGTGTTCCCTGCATGTGCTGTCACTAGGGCTAAGTCTAAAGTTACTGGTGATTTAGAGGATAATGATGATGATGATGTTATCCTAGCTGACACTTTTCTTGCTAATTTGGACCACTCACCAGATGAGGCAGTACCCCGTAGTGTTGATAATTTGTCTCGTCAAGAGTTGGTTGAGTTGCAGGTTGCTGACCCTGAGTTGAAAGGTCTAGCTAACTCTGCTTGCAGTGAGGAAGAGTCAGCCGGTGCTTCTACTTGTTATTATGTAAAGTCAGGAGTACTTATGAGGAAGTGGAGACCCCCAACAGCATCAGCCGAATGAATGGGAGGTTGTGCATCAAGTTGTCATCCCTCGTGTTTGTAGGCAGGATATCATTAGAGTGGCTCATGATTCCAGTTTGGCAGGACACCTTGGAGTTACGAAGACTGTGGCACACATTTTGAAACACTTCTACTGGCCAGGTATCTTCAGGGATGTTTCCTGGTATTGTAAGTCTTGTCACACCTGTCAAGTTGTGGGGAAGTGTAATCAGACCGAAAAGGTTGCACCTCTAGTTCCCATTCCTCCTTTTGAGGCGCCTTTCAACCGTGTGTTGGTGGATATTGTGGGCCCTCTTCCTAAGACTTCTTCAGGATTTTCTTATGTGTTGACCCTGATTGATATGGCCACTCGTTATCCTGAAGCCATTCCACTTAGAAATATCTCAGCAAAGAACGTGGTTAAGGAAATGCTAGGGTTCTTCACAAAGTTTGGTCTGCCCAAGGAGGTACAGTCAGACCGAGGAAGTAATTTCATGTCAAATGTTTTCAAGCAGTCTCTGAAAGAGTTGGGCATCTCCCAGATCACGTCTTCAGCTTACCATCCCCAGACCCAAGGAGCGTTGGAGAGATATCATCAAACACTCAAATCGATGCTCAAGAAATACTGTTTGGAACATCAGAAAGACTGGGATAAAGGTCTTCCATTCGTTGTGTTTGCTGCAAGAGAATCTCCAAATGAATCACTGGGCTTCTCACATTTTGAACTACTGTTTGGCCATGAAGTAAGAGGACCCCTTAAGTTACTCAAGGAATGCTGGCTGTCGGAGGAAGATGACGTCAACCTGCTGGAGTATGTGATGAAGTTCAAAGAACGGCTGTCCACTGCTTTACAGCTGGCGAGAGAGAATTTAGGAGCTGCTCAGGAGAAGATGAAGACTTGGTATGATAAGAAGTCCAGGTTATGCCACTTTCAGCCAGGAGATCAGGTTTTGATTCTGCTACCGGTTCATGGGCAACCTCTTCAAGCCAAGTTTAGTGGTCCTTATTTCGTGGAGAAGAAACTCAATGATGTCAACTATGTCATCGCCACCCCAGATCGTAGAAAGAACAAGCAACTATGTCACATCAACATGCTAAAGTTATATCACAGGCGGGACGAAAATAATCCAGTCTGCACTGTAGCTGTTCCTCCCGAGTCTGCAAGTGAAGTTCTCCCATGCAGTATGAGCCTGAGTGATAGTTTGGGGAAGAATCCTGATATCATGAATGATCTCCAGACTAAGCTTTCTCATCTACCTCCCGAGGAAAGGCAGGAGTTTTCGGCATTACTGCAGGAGTACCCGCAAGTGTTCCGTGCCACTCCAGGAAGAATCACTGTGTTGATGCATGATGTCGATGTTGGAGACGCAAAGCCAAATAAATTGCCTCCTTATCGTGTGAACCCAGTGAAAGTTCCTCTCATCGAGAAGGAGCTTGGCTACCTGTTGGACCACAAGATGATTGAGCCCTGTCAGAGCGAGTGGAGTTCTCCTGTCACTCTAGTCCCTAAGCCAGGTGGGTCACAGCGGCTTTGCATCGACTACAGACGTGTTAATCAGATAACTAAAACAGACACTTACCCTCTCCCTCGTGTGGAAGATTGCATAGAGAAGATCGGAAAGGCTAGGTACATAAGTAAGTTTGATTTGTTAAAGGGATACTGGCAAGTACCTATGACTGAACGTGCTAGGGAGATCTCATGTTTTGTAACACTAGGAAAGACTTTTGCATGTTCTGTAATGCCATATACAGATTGTTTTAGAGTAATAAGAAATTTCCTTTGTAAATTTCTTTTTTCTTTGTCGGGAGGTGTTACATAGCCTATGATTTCATCATCCTTTGTGTAATTTTAACGCACAGTATGCTGCATGTTTGATCACGAGCGTGTTCTGCCTCAGTCCCCCCCTTCTACCGTTATAGTAGAGTAAGTCGTCCTTTCTGTTGTTCAGTGCGGGATTGTCAACTCTTTGTCCCCATGGCTTCATTTGCGCGTCCTTCTTACAAGTTGTATCAAGCTCTGCTGGCCCCTATATAATGAGCTCAATCTCTGCATCATTGCCACTTAGATCTGCTCCTCATTTTGTTCACATCTCTGTCCTCCCCTGTACAGTTGTTGTTGTTGTGAGTTTCTCAGGAAGTCTCCAGCCATCTAGCAGCTGTGTGATTTGAGTATGACTGTTATTGCATTTTTTCCTTGTACTGTATAGCATAAGGTGTTGATTTGTAGGCCTAGTGAGTTTTTTTTTTGTAATTTGTGTAAGGTTTCTTTGTCAGTCATCATTAATAATATTTTGTATCTGTAATAATTTATCTTGCATTGACTGAGCATTGGCCAGTGTATTTTCATTTTATCAGGGCTGACTTAAGTAAATTTGCTCTTGCTAATTTCGTGTTAATAGAGGCTGTTGCAGTTAACCATATGTTTGGCCTGTTTTTTGCCATTACATTATCCTTATGAGTCCTGAGTGTTTTGTTGTTGGTTTGAGCATTAAACTTTGACTTGTGATTTTACCTAACTCTTTCGTTTTGAACCTGGAACTTTACGGGACAGTGGTGATTTTTAGCATTCTCACTTAAAGTGTACATTATCTTTCTCTGTTCCGTAACAATATATATATATATATATATAAATATATATATATATATATATATATATATATATATATATATATATATATATATATATATATATATATATATATCTATATATTAGAGAGAGAGAGAGAGAGAATGGTTGAAAACGAAGAACGAAACAAGAATGAGGAAAATTACTTTGAAAAAGAAAAGATGGGGAAAGAAAATTAAGGCGATAGGAGGAAAGAGGAATGAAGTGATTATAAGAACAATAAGAATTGGACAAACATACAATGT
Source organism: Coenobita brevimanus (assembly GCF_032717465.1). NCBI lineage: Eukaryota > Metazoa > Arthropoda > Malacostraca > Decapoda > Coenobitidae > Coenobita > Coenobita brevimanus. The sequence continues at coordinate 7,521,909 of NC_137062.1, read as the reverse complement.
ATAACAGAAAATTGAACCTACACCAAAAAATAGTATGAAAAAGAAAGGGAAAAAAAGGGAGATATGGGTGGTTAAATTTCAACTTTCGACAGTTATAGTAGAGTCCAGGCAGCTTTACCTTGCTTCATGTCGCCTCCTACATCAAGTGTAAATTGTGATGCTTCTATATTATTGAATAAAGAGCAAGGGTGAGTAAGGAAGAAAGAAAGAAAGAATAAAAGAATGATAAATGCATTAATAAGAGTGAGAAAATATGTGATCAATAAAGCAGAAAGCAGAGAAAGGACCACCAAAAAAAAAAAAAAAAAGACAAAGTGGACTGTGGAAAGGAGGCTCGTTAAACCCTGTACACATACAGTAGTCCCAGGCTGCTCCACCTCACTCCATCTTGTCCCCTGCCTCTCTTGTAGCTTGTGATTCCGTAATATAGTGGTGGCTTTGATCTAATGCAGCTGACGATGTTGGTAATAACAGGAATGATGATGCTACTACTGCAGATGGTGACGGTTTGGTGGTTGTGATGATGGTCATTGTTTTGTAGCTTTTTCATGGTGATATTTATATGGCTAGCAGTGATAATTATAATGATAAAGACGACGATGGTAATGGTGGTGGTGGTGATAATGGGGATGTACAGTAGGTAAATACTGATGATAATTACCTTACTTTATCTCACCTCTCACACTTCTGGTAGCTTGCAATGCTGTAATGTAATAAAAAAAAATATATATATAGGAAAAGTAAGAAGGAAAAATGAAGGTGGAAGGAAATAAGAGAAGAATAATAGGAAATTAGATATATTGGGAATAAATAGGCCTGAAATAAAATAACAGTGAGTGAAGAAAAGGAAAAAGTTTAGCAAAAAAAGGATTAAAAGTGATTAGTAAAATAAATAAGAAATAATGAAGAACAGAGAATAAAAAAAGGAGGAAAAGGAAGAACATCGAATGAATACATATTAAAACACTTATGGAGCATAAACACCAACATACAAAAGGAAACAAAAAACAAAAAGGAACCTTGTTCTCATCTGGGTAGAACTCCAGACACATTTGTTGGAATCTCAGGCAGCTCCACCTTACATCACCTTGGCTCCTACTTCTCTTGTAGATTTATCGTTGTGATATAGTGAAAAGGGAAAGGACAACGAAGAAAAATATAAAGATGACAAGAAAGGAAAGAGACAGGAAATGGAAACTAGACAGACAAAAATTAAGGTCAAAGAAAAAAAGAAAGACTGGAATCCAAAGATGGATATTGAGAAGGAAGGGATGAGGATAAGAAGGAAATAACTGCAACGAACTGTAAATTGTTATGTTATAATACAATAGGCTTTGATGTGGTTGATCTAGAGTTGGATTTAACGTATTTGTGGCTTAGATCTGTGTATTGAGAGAGAGAGAGAGAGAGAGAGAGAGAGAGAGAGAGAGAGAGAGAGAGAGAGAGAGAGAGAGAGAGAGAGAAGTAGGATCCAGAAATATCATAATGGAAATGAAAGTATTACTGAAAGTTGTCATATCCAAGTGCCCAGAAGAAATGGGTCCCACTTCCACTCACCATCATCATCATCATCACCATCATCACAATGTTCACAGCCATCCATACACTGTCCCACTGAAACATGGATTGGCAGAATTTCAGACACAGCAACAAAAGAGCCGAGTTTAAACACGTTGTTCGTCGATCGCGTGACCTGCATCGAGTCATATAATTGTCAAGGTGAAAGAAATAGACGAATGAGTGAAGAAACAAAGAAGTGGCGCCATATTGAAAAAGTGTTTGGAAGGAAGGAAGAAAGAAACGAAGGAAATAAAGTAGTTGTTCACACTTTGGTGTAGATGCCTAAAGTAAAAGAGAAAAGAAAAGGTAAAGGAATAGAAAAGGAGGCCAATGGAACTAGGGGTCGAACGCGGCACTCCGTTAGTAGGGTCCCAGGCCTCGCCACCTTCTTCATCTCACCTCCTGCCTCTCCTGTAGCTTGTGATGCGATGGTATGCTGTACTGCCCGGATCTAAATAGCTATTGATGGTGGTGGTAGTGATGACTGTGGTGGTGCAGATGATGATGATGATGATGATGATGATGATGGTAGTGGTTTTGTTGTTGGTGGTGATAATGCTGATGGCGGTGCTGGGTTAGATTTAATAAAAAATTTTCATACCGCATGGATAATAGTAATAATAATAATAATAATAATAATAATAATGGTAATCATGATAATAATAATGATGATGATACATATGATGATCAAGATGATAACAGTGATGATGGTAGTGGTGGTGCTGGTGGTGGTAGTGTCAGTGATGAGGATGGAAGTATACAATAGAGTAGGTTGGTGCTGATTACTGAGATGATGTATCAGGAAATTTTGTTAAATGGACCCAAAGAACAACCTAAACTTCACATTGTTTTGGCTGTTCCAAACTGTTTGGTAAAAGCAGCATTAAAATTCGCCCAAGATGAATAGTCTGGTCATTTGGGTATTAAGAAGACTATTGACAAATTGGAGACTTACTTCTATCGGCCAACCCTTAGAACTGATGCCATGTTATATGTGAAAGAATGTATTGAATGTCAGGTCCATTAGGGTACCCAAGGTTTACAACAGAAGTGGCAGGATTTACCTCCGGTCACTAAGCCTCTTGAACGTGTTAGTCTAGACTTGACAGACCCGTGTCAGGGAACAAATGGGTACCGTTATGCTCTCACCATTGTAGTCCATTACACTAGATATGACAAATTTTATGTATTAAGAACCTAAACCACTGAAGAAGTGTGTTAAAAGTTTAAGGAGTATTTGTGTTACTTTGGAACTCCTACAGTGTTAGTGCTTGATAATGGGACTGAACTCACTTCCCAACAGTTCAGATGTCTTTGCAAACAGTTCCATATTAAACTTGGCTACACTACACCCTATCACTCGCGAGGCAATAACGTGTGCGAGCTCCTACATTGCACAATCAAAAGTGTGATAAATAATCTGTGTAAAGATTATCCTCTTAGGTGGTCAAAATAGCTTAGTGAGTGTCAGAGAATCTTTAGCCATGCTGTTCACACCACTTTGAAAGAGACACCACATTTTGTGCTTTTCTCTCAGAGAGCCCCAAGACAGATTAGTGCAACTCTTCCAGTGACTGAGGACTCAGATGAGGAACAGGCACTAAGAGTAGCCCATGAAATAATTCAAGAAACTTCGAAACAGCAATCGAAAAGGACTCATGACAAAACAAGCAGGAACCGGAAAAATGAAGTTGTGGAAAAGGATGATTTAGTGTGGATGAAAAATGAAAATCCTCTATTAGGTACAAGTCGAAAGTTGAACATCAAGTGGCTTGGACCATTCCAAGTGTTGGAAATCATTAGAGATGGTTCCGCATATAAACTTTTTTTTTTTTTTTTTTAATAACAGAACAGAGGAAGGAAAAACTAATGAAAAAAAAAAAAAAAACTAATCCGTACACCAGATTACTGGTGTCCTCTGTTCATAAAATATCTGTAACAATTAGACTTGAACAGCTGTAGGTTGAAATTTTGAGGGAAACAACTCTGGGGAAGCGAGTTCCAGAGAGATGCAGTTTGGGGAATGAAGGAATTCTGATAGGCAGAAGTTCTGAAATATGGCTGAGTGACATTCCAGTCATGAGCACTACCAGATGCCCGTGTAGCATGAGGAAAGGCATGGAGAGGTGGCACAATGGACGCAACTTCGTCTGAGCATATGCTATAAAAATCTGTAAAATAATGCAAGGTAGGCCACAATCCTTCTTACTTGTAGGGGAGGTAGTGTATTAGTAATAGCAGGATTATTAATAATTCTAACAGTTTTATTCTAAACTCTGTCTAGTTGTTTTAATGCAACCTCTCCACATCCATTCCACAAGGGTGAGCAGTATTCAAGCTGATAGCGCACATGACTCTTATAAATTATAGATAACTGCTCGTCAGTGAAGAAGTTACGGTGAAAAATGAGGCGGTTTTAGCATGTTTGACGACGTGGTGCTCTGTCGAGCAGTCGACAAGATAAAGAAATACTATGGAACTGAGGAGTGGCTCTCTAAATCACAGGAACATGTGCAAGTGTGTAGTGACGTAGGTTGGGACTGTGCCATTGGATCCCAGCCAAGAGTGCGGAAACGTCCATCGAGACTGATCGAGGAACTTTGGAGTTAGAAAACCTTTGGATGTATGACTGTATTGAAAGTATTTGTAATGGAAGGTCATTGTCCTAAGGTGTAAAAATATATTCTTGCATGAGGTATGCTGACCTGTGGTAGTAATAGTTACACAAATTATTTTTATATACTCATTTCTATACTCATTTAATTTAAATACTTAACTTTTCTCAGGAACCATTGGCTGTAATGAATACTTTGGACCTTAATGCCATTATGAAGGTGCTATTTCCTTTGGTGCCATGTGATTTTACAGGTAATGATGTACCTTTGATTTTTAGTCAGAATTGTTCTCAAGTTTGAATTGTATTTGGGCGATGGCTTATTCACTTGTGATTTTCATAAGTCTGTTTTCTTAATTGATAATCTGTAGGAGACAGGTTACACTTACAGGCTGCCAACCTTGTTCCCACTGGCCCTTTGGGACGTTGGCTGATTTTGAGGAATCCTCATTAAAGGAAGTGTCTAGTTCCACTAGAGGCTCAGTTCAGTCTTCTGAGCGTGCACTAATTGCCTCGTCTGGCAGTTTACTTTGGGAAAGAATACAGGCACCCTGAGAAAACTAGATTATGACATCCCTGTGATGTGTCTCTAAGGGACACTGTATACTGTGGTATACACAAGGCCAGTTTAGGAGGATTTTGTTTGTGCATTGATTGTATCTGGTAGTTTATTCCTCCATGTTATTTTTAGTAAGAGCACCCACTTTTTTGTGAGAACATTCTCCTTTGTTTAAGTATCTTCTGGTACAAGGTCATTGTGGATTAATTGTCTGAATATCTCAGTAGTGATTCTCTTCGTATTTTCAATTTTTACATTCCAAAGTATCATCGCACAACCAAAAAAATAAATTTGGGGGAGGATGGTCAGGTGTCTATCTATCTATATACCTAGGCTGCTTCCCCCAAGGAAAGGGAGGTATCCGAGACAGGACGACACACTCCCCATTTACTCATCCAATCAAACACATTCATTTGCATCTTAGCCCCAAAGGGGAGAAGGGACAGATCCTCACCGCACCACACCGCACAAGAGTCAACTGCGCAGTGCAATCATTGACATCCGCAGCAGGGCCCGACAGCAGAGCTGGTTTACACCTGCTACATCATAACAGACCCATCCCCTTACCCGCAACTGACCTGACTAGCTGATCAGACCAAATGCGGGAGAATATCCCCTCAGGGCTGCGTCATCATTTATTCATTCACAATATCTCACCATTTATTTCTGTCACGCACAGCCACTCTTCCTTGCTCAACAGACACCCCTTTCGCATCCAGCTCTCTCTTCACACTGTCCATCAATCCTATTCGTGGTCTCCCTCTCAACCTTATATCTCTCACATCAGATCTAGTTATCTTTTTTCACCAATCACTCATTATCCATTCTCTCCATATGCCCAAACCATCGCAACACCCTCTGCTCAACTCTACCAGCTATCTCCCGAACAACTCCAGTTCTCCTTCGCACTTCATCAATTCTCACTCGATCCATACGTGTCACTCCACACATACTCCTCAGACACCTCATCTCCATTACATTCAACTTTTCCTCTGTGCTACACCCATATTCCATGTTTCAGCCCCATATAACGCAGTCGGTACCACAACACCCACATACAGCCTTCTCTTTACATCCATTCTAAGTGAACGACATCTAAACACTTTTTTCATTTCTCCCAGCACCTTACCTACTTCATTCATTCTAAACTTCACTTCTACATCTATTCTTCCATCCACAGCAACAAGTGACCCTAAATATTTAAAACACTCTACCTCCTCAAGCAACTCACCATTCAGAACTATATTCATCCTCCTACCATCTACCAACCTCGTACGCTTCATCACTTTGCTCTTATTCTCATTTACTTTCAATTTCCTCCTATCACACACCCTTCCAAACTCCTCTACCAACTGTCTCAATTTCTCTTCTGAATCAGCCTCCAGTGCAATATCGTCTGCAAACAGCAGCTGCTTCAGATTCCACTCTCCACCATCAACATTCACCAGACTCAGACCTCCACCTAAAACTCTTGCATTCATCTCTCTTACAACACCATCCATATAAATATTAAACAACCAAGGCGACATCACACATCCCTGTCGCAGCCCCACTTTCACGGGAAACCAATCACTCACAGCATTTCCCACTCTTACACACGCTCTACTGTTTACATAAAAGCTTTTCGACCCTTTTAGTAACCTACCATCAAGTCCATACAATCTTAAAACAGTCCACAAAGCCTCCCTATCATTTCTATCACACGCTTTCTCTAAATCCATGAATGCCCAAAACACATCCTTGCCTTTCACTAAACACTTTTCACACACTTGTCTCACAGCAAACACCTGATCCACGCATCCCCTCCCTCTCCTAAAGGCACACTGCTCATCACCAGTCACACCCTCTTTACCCTCTCTAACTCTCTTTGTTAAAACTCTACCATACTTCTTACCTACAACACTCAACAGACTTATACCCCTAAAGTTAGTACATTCATACTTATCACCCGTGCTTTTATACAACCGGACCACACAAGTGTCAGGACTGTAAAATATCTTAATACATAATAACCAGTAACATAAATAATATAGTCTAGGCTGTCTAGAGGTTAGGTCAGTGTCAAACCTAGGGGCCAAGGGAAGTGACATTAGCATCTCTCCAGAATGTCTCACACCAGCACAATAGCCCACAAACAGCGCCTCGTGACCATACATACACATACACACATAGGCTTCTAGAACATTTCAACAACAGTATAGCCCATGTGACACGACCCCTGCTGAACGAGAATGTAGGAATCAGAGATCAGAAGGGGGCTGGCGATCGTAGCGAAAGGTTGTACAGAGAGAGAGAGAGAGAGAGAGAGAAGGAGACTAGCAACAGGGTCGAGAAGGTTGGCAGAGAAAGATAGAGCGAGACAGGGAGGTAGCTCGCGGGACCCTACTTTATACTTCACTCGTGTGTGAGAGACTTTGTTAGTATTTCCAAGACAAATAAAAATAGTCCCATACTAATCTTTACCTCTCCTGTCATTGCATGACAAAAGGGAACGAAAATTACCTACTTATAAAACTACTCACGTATAACAACCGCTCGTCCACGAGTCTAATACATGTATAACTGATCTACAAAATACACTACAAGAAGCTACGAAGTTTCTACAAGATATGGTGGCAGCGACAGTACGAACCTCGTCTACGAATCAACAGTGAATTTCTACAAAAGCAGACGAGACTCTAACCAAGATTAGCTTCAGTTCTACAGTGAATTTCTACAAAAGCAGACGAGACTGTAACCAAGATCAGCTTCAGTTCCACAGCTGATTCTACATTATCAAGATAGAAAACATACAATACCTCTTACAACCAACAACTCACAACCAGGTCCTGACAGTATTCTCTCCAACCCCCCCCCCTCCATCTCCCCGATTATCACGCTGATGTAGAGGTGAAGAGGTCACACGACGCCTTGCCAGTAGTTTAATAAAATATTGATACAAATAATCTTCCAATTTCTACGACGAACCAACGAACTACAACCATCTACGATCAACTACAAGTAACAAGTCTACAAGACATCTCTATAATCTTATACACGCACCTACAAGTAGCGACATTCTTCATCCCACAACGAGTGAATCACAAGAAAAAATGGACCGAGAATACATAGAGAAAGAAAAACAAAACAAGCAAACGTAGAGCGAGAGTTAACTCCCAACCCACAACTACATCATCCCCCACCTGACCCCAGCCTTCTTGCCCACTCAACTGGCACCATACCTTTCACAAAGCACACATTCAACAATCTTACTAACCAGTCAACAATAGTCGCTCCACCATCTTTCAGGCATTCCACAGCACACCCATGTAAGAAATGCAACACTAATACACGGAAATATTGCTTTAATATACACGTAGTGGAATAAAAGAAGAAACAACGATCAATAGTACGTAGTGGCAGAAGTACAGATACATTACAAACTTGTCTAGATAAATATTTGTAGAGTCTAGTCAATAACTAATTGTGTATATTTCCAGGCTGACGTGTATGCTGACGACAGTGAGACGAGTACAGTCAGCCTCGTCTTTCGCGGTACTCCACTTTGCCGGTTCCGTTTTTTCCTGGGTGAGTAAACCATCACAAAATACACTACAGGGTGGACCAAAAGTCTCCATACATAGGAATAATTGTATCTCTTTCCAGGTACCCTTCTAGAATGCCTTTGTGTTAACGCGAGTTCATCATGAGTGGGAGAGACGCATCCGTGTGTGTTTTTAAAGTAATGGCAGCCGTGTAGAGCAGGTTTTGGGAAGGAAATGAAGGTTTTCTTTTAACAAATATTATTCCCAATGCATGGAGAGTCTTGGACCACTGTGTTGCTTAGGCGATATATGGCGATCATTTGACAAAATGTTTTGTTAAATCATCTAAATATCAGTACCAACAGACTCAATACTACCATGCTCATCACTGACCCTGCCACCACCACCATCAGTATCATCATCATTATCTTGATGGTCACCATTGTCATCATGATCTCGCTATCATTACCCATACAGCTTAAAATATTCACAATAAATCTAAACATCATCACTTTATTATCATTATCGTCACAACAACTAACTTCATAATCATCATCACAACAGTCATTATCGCTATCACCATCATTATCTGCTACTTAGATGTGGTCAAAGCTGCATATTATCGCATCACAAGCTACAAGAGAGGTAGGAGGAAAGATGAAGTAAGGTGGAGCGGCCTGGGACTCTACTACAGGTGTACCGGTTCCACCCAAGACAGGTTCCTTCCTCCTTTTCTTGTCCTTTATCATTTCTCTTCCCTTATTAGGTGTCCACATTTAGCTACTGTATTTCATCCGTTTCTTTCTTCTTTCACGATGTTTATCTTCTTGGCGTAATTTCCTTATTTCTTTATCAAATCACCCATTTCCTTCACCACTTTCACAGTCTCATGGAGCGACGCAGGTCACGCGGTCGACAAACGAACATGATTAACCTCCATTTTTTTGTTCCTGTGTCTGAAGTTCTCCCAGTCCAAAGTAAGGATGGTTGCGAACGCGATCTTGATGATGATGAGGAGGAGGAATGGCTAGAAGTGTGAATTTTCCTGGTCACTATGATAAAAGAGCTTTCAGTAATACTGTCTTTTCCATTTTGGAATTTCTAGATACTACTCCTCCCCCCCCTCTCTCTCTCTCTCTGAATACAGAGATCAAAGCCATAGCTACATCAAATTCATAACCAGAACAACCACTTCAATACGATGACGTAATTGACCGCATTCTTACTACCAGAAAAGCAATTTTATTCAGCTAAGAGTCCTAATACTGTAGAGCAGGTGTTAATGTAGACGATACCCAACCCCTCCAGTTGCAAAGGTCAGCCTGGAAGTTGTATAAATGGAACAAAAATCTTCCAAAAAATTAAAATCTTTCAAATTCACATCTAATTTCGGACCTGAAAGGTGGGGCCGGTGGGGGCGTCAGCAGCCGCCATTTGCAAAAGTAAGTGCCAGAGTACAAATGGAGTCTTGTTGTTCATGGCGAAAAGAGACAGACAGACAGACAGATAGACAGACAAACATATAACTATGTGTACTGAACAAATTGTTGTTTAGCAGTAACATAATTTTAGAAAACATCCACTATTCCCCCCCTGTCTGTCTGTTCGTCTGTCTATCTGTCTGTCTGTCTGTCTCTGTCTCTGTCTCTGTCTCTGTCTCTGTCTCTGTCTCTCTCTCTCTCTCTCTCTCTCTCCGCCATGAACAACGAGACTCCATTTATACTCTGGCACTTAATTTTGCAAATGGCGGCTGCTGACGCCCCCACCTGTCCCTCCTTTGAAGCCAAGAATTAGATGTGTATATGGGATGATTTTTTTTTTTTCATTTGTTGGTAGGTAATGCAGTATGTTTATTAAATGTCTTTAATCAGTTCACAATACTCCATCACCACTACCACCGTCATCATCATCATCATTATCATCATCATCATCATCACCAAAGACTCTTACTGTGAAGTATGTAGGACATATCTTTCTTTATATGAGGCGGTTTCTTGGGAGAGTTTTCGAGTAGGCAAGACGGCTGCTTCTAGTGCTATATTGTCCTATTGTTCTTGTTGTGAAGCAAGAGTCTTCCGTGAAATAATACTAATGGCAGAGGGGCGTTTAACCCACTCCTATACCTACTGGATAACGTTAGCCAGTCTCAGGCCCCTACGCCGTTAAGAGAATAATCCAAACCTTGCTGTTTTATCAACCTTAGAACAGAAGGAAAAGAATGTCACTCATGAATGTCCTTCGTGATGTAAAGGGTAAATAAGAAGGACGGATCTGAGAGAGAGAGAGAGAGAGAGAGAGAGACAGACAGACAGACAGAGACAGAGACAGAGACAGACAGACTGACAGACAGACAGACAGAATCAAGTTGATTTTCTAATAGATGAAATGAAGGTTGAATTTTGTTAAACATTCACTCTTATTGTCTAGTTTAAATGAAGACACACGGCATCATAACAGAAATGGGGAGGAAACTAATTTAACTAATGTTCTCCTAGTTTTGTTTTTTAATACTTAAAATCCGCTTTTCATAAGAGAAAAAACATCCGTCCATACCAAATGCCCAACTACTTTACAAAAGTTGTAATCCTACGCTCCTAACCAACTTTACTCATTATTAATGTTGATATCTGAAAGTTAAAAAAATTTTATCGTTTGCAACTTGTCACTAACATGTAGAGTGCTGACAAATACAGTTTATTTTAAACAGTTGCTTGGCTAAAGAGACAAGTAACACGGCATTTGGCGCAAAATATTTTTACTTCACCATCATCCGAATCGGGTTGCGGTCTTGTACTACAGTAGGTATCGTAGCACCTCTTGCTTAACGACTGTTACCAGTATGTTTAGTACACTTCAGCTGCCTCTCCTACACTAATAATGTTTAATTAAGTCGATACTAAAACGATATAAATTACACAGTAAATAGTGTTCAGGTTTAACATGCTAAATAAATCGCTGAGGAAGAGCTCCCTTTTTACTGTGGGAATGAATCAAAGCATTACTGAGTCGATAATTAGTCGAATTTCTGAGTTTTGTAAGGTGCTGATGGAGATTCATAATGCAATGTTCCGACTCATTTAGGCTATGTCACGAAGACTTCAATATACTGTTTTCATTTTTCCTCAGCTTTAATCTGAAGAGGGTTTTCGCAACTTTAAGTCGTGATATTACAACTACTCTTGATAACGAAACTGACTCTCGGGCCGATGCCTTTATCACAAGCACCTAAATGTGACACAGGAGTGAATTTTGATCTTTTGATTAAGATTAGTCATGAAGAGTCATTGCTGATACCAAGGTATTTTAACTGATACCGACTTGATATTGACTTCGACATACTATAAACACGAACCGTGTGACAGTTTCAGATATATTATAGTCTCCTCTGGTGAAGTTAACAGTTCAATGGATAGCAGCGTTAGCACGTTATACTATGATGAAGTGCAACATGTGACCACACGATCATCCTATTTCCTGTTCTTGTGACACTCTCCATATTCTCTACTGTTGTCAAAATGGTCAGAAGTGATCCAGACTTACCGTTATCACCAAAACCAGCCTTTATAGAGCCAAAGTTCGTTCCCCTAACCAAGATCTGGCTTAAAAACGAAAGCCACCAATGATTTAGATCCACAATTTGTCAGTTTAAAAGCAATCATGACAGTACCTATCGCCAAAGAAATTGAAAAAAAAAAAAAAAAAATCAGTATGGCAGTTATGGTGGTATTGGTTGTCGTTATGGACATTATCTGGGTAACGAGTTTGGGGGTCAGTTGTTTTATCATGAACAACCATCACTATAGAGTGTGATGGCGAACGTAACTGGGTGATGCTGCCACACCCTGGGATATTACTGACACTAACAATGGGGGGCGCCGCGCCACTGGGTGATGCTGCCACACCCTGGGATATTACTGACACTAACAATGGGGGGCGCCGCGCCACTGGGTGATGCTGCCACACCCTGGGATATTACTGACACTAACAATGGGGGGTGCCGCGCCACAGGGTGATGCTGCCACACCCTGGGATATTACTGACACTAACAATGGGGGGCGCCACGCCACTGGGTGATGCTGCCACACCCTGGGATATTACTGACACTAACAATGGGGGGCGCCACGCCACTGGGTGATGCTGCCACACCCTGGGATATTACTGACACTAACAATGGGGGCGCCGCGCCACTGGGTGATGCTGCCACACCCTGGGATATTACTGACACTAACAATGGGGGGTGCCGCGCCACTGGGTGATGCTGCCACACCCTGGGGTATTACTGACACTAACAATGGGGGGCGCCGCGCCACTTGGTGATGCTGCCACACCCTGGGATATTACTGACACTAACAAAGGGGGGCGCCGCGCCACTAGATGGTGTTGCTACGTCCTGGGACACAAACAATGGGGAGGGGGGGGCCGCCGCGCCACTGTAATGGTGATAATGTCAGATGGACTGCGGCGAGACCAGAGCATCCTGGGAGAGGTCTGGTGGGTTACGTTATGTTCTTGGTGGCAGAGAAAGGCAGGAAATGTAAGTAGGTTTTAAATATGATTTGGTTACAAGACTGTGAGATGCAGACCCTGACGCAGCGGGAATACTGGGCACAAAACATTACCAGGTGAATATGATGAAAGGGAAAGTTATATTCCAGAGCAAGGAGGAAAATACGGAAAGTTTATATAACTGGATAGGAAAAGTCTGTTTAAGGAACAGGATAATTGAAACAGGGAATAACGCAAATGTGAGTAAATACAGCACAAGGGTTGGAAGGAGTAAAGGAGGGCGTGGGTGAGGTGATAATGAAATGATAAAAAGACGTTTATATGCAAGGAAGAGTGAGCGAGGTGTTGCAGGAGGGGAAGGAAAGGACTGGCAGGGAAAGTGAACAATTCCAGTAACCCAGAAATAGAGGCTGACTGTCCGCTGACAGAGGATGGACAGGTGGACTGGCAGGAATGTGAGGGAAGGGTCTGATTGTGAGAAGGATCACGGAAATGGAAATAAATGGAACGGGAGTGCGGAAGAAAATTCTTGAACCAAAACACACTATATTGTTTTTACTGCCGTCGTGAAGCACTGCGTATAGTAAAGCAGGGCGTGCTTGCTTTCTTATTCTTCTTCTGCCTGGACAAAGTCTTAAATCAAACAAACGCCAGGCTTTACACGCCAACCTCCATAACACGCCTCGCATGGCATACTGTTGCGGTCCTGACCCTTCACCCATCATTACCCTAATCCGTCCCGCTCACATCTAACCAACCAACCAACCATTTTTACCTCCCCAGCACACACACACACACACACACACACACACACACACACACACACACACACTTAGCGAAATCCCGAGAGAAATATGCTTGCACCGCCTTAACTTCCCATCGTACAATATCCCTTTTCACAGTCTGTAATCTTTTCTCCCTGCCCCATCACTCAGCACCCTCCCAGTCCGTTCCACCAAATCCAAACAACCCAACCCGCTCTGTTTTTCCCCTACACCAAGCTTCTGGGATAACTCTGATCCCACTAACACGGTCAAATCCAGTAGGCCTGCAGCACCAGTTGTCACAGGATGTACTGATGTCCCTGTCCCTCCATCCAGCACTGTTTCACTCCACACCACCCATACCACTCACTCCTTGCCACTCACCACACCCAGTTTTCCTTCCCCACCTGTGACTTGTACTTTACCTACCCACCTATCGACCTACAGTACGCCCTACCACCCACAAGCATTCCTAATTATTCGGTCCACTGATTTCCTCCCTCTCTCCTTCCTTCCGTCCTTTCTCATTCATTTCCTCATCTCAACCTCCTTCTCTCCACTCTCAATAATTCCTCCTCTCTCCTTCTTTAATCCCTCATTTCCTTCTTCCTTCCTCCTTCCCTCCTCATTCCTCTCTCCCTGCTACATCCATTCTCTCCTTCTTTACCTCCTCTCTTCTTTCCTCCCCCTTTCTCTACCTCTTTCCTCTCCTCGCCCTATCCTCCCATCCTTTCTCTCTGTCTCTGTCTGCCTGTCTGTCTGTCTGTCTGTCTGTCTGTCTCTGTCTCTCTCTCTCTCTTTCTCTTCCTTCTTTTATACCTCTCTCTCCTTCTCACGTCTTCCCTCATCTCATTCCATCCCTTTCCCCATTGTTCACGTTCTAAAGAAATGGAAAAAATATGTGCGCAATAAAATTATATTCCTTCTGCCTCCACGTATGATGATCCAAACCTCTTTTTCGTGCCTAATTTCTTTAATACCTCTTGTAAAGCAATGAAATATCACCCAGTCAGGCAGTGTCGCACAGGCCATAATTTGTACACCGTGCACACAGTAAAGGCAGGGACTGTGTGAAGCAGATTGGTGGGACGTGGGAGCAAAAACTAGTGTGAAAACTGAAGCATATCGGCAAAGAAAAATCCATTGCAAAATGTGTGCGGATGATTATGCCAATAAGGTGGATTGAGGATTCCGGGTCTTGAAAGGTTAGTGAATCATCCACTTTCACGGGGCATACAGTTGATTAATTCTCACATTATCCTGTTCTTGTCTTTCCTTCTTTCCAGATCACAATCCACGTATTCATAAGTGGGAATAAGGCCTGGAATGATGATGATGATAATGATGATGATAATGATGATGATGATAATGATGATGATGATGATAATGATGATAATGATGATAATGATGATGATGATGATGATAACCAACTCATTACTTATGTTGCTGGGTTTAAATTCTTATCTGGGTGTTTAATTAAAGGAATCTTACAGTTTAATTAAAGGAATCATTTGTCGTTTAGGAAAAGGTGTTAGGGAGCTGCCTTAAATCACGATAATATGGTTCAGAGAGTCTCATGTTCAGTTCAATAAGTCCGTAGATTTAGTTAACACATATGAAAATATCTGAATGAATATTTGGAAAAATAGTTCTGCTGAAGTTTTTATAATAAGTGTTTTGATATTTATCTAGTGAGCAGGGTCAGGTTAATCGAGTTACAGTTTTACTAATTTGTTGCATCATCATCATCATCATCAACACAACTCTCTATCCCAGCTATAAATATCAACATAGCATAAACCCCACCACCACCATTATCATGCTCATCATAAACCTATCACCCACATACTTTATTTAGGGTAGAGGGATCCAGAAATAAGCCCTGAAACAATGGCAACCAGACACTATCAGACTGCATCAGTGTAAATTGGTTGCGGGGAAAGAAAATTACAGGAGAGAGAGAGAGAGAGAGAGAGAGAGAGAGAGAGAGAGAGAGAGAGAGAAACTCTTCCCTCTATAATCAAGTACAGTGTTTTTTCACTTAGTTTCCTTCTAATTAATCCAGTTTTCCCTCATTTACATTTTAAAATTGAGTTTCCTCTAACATTGTTCATTCCAACACAACAACACTTTTTCCTCACACCACCATCACACTACATCACCCCCCCCCCCCACCACAACATCCACAAAACACCATAGCATCACATCAGCAAGTTGCTATTTCATGCTCAAGCTGATATACAACACTGCGATGTCTCGTACACGACACAATACAACGTAAGGCAATACCAAACCATCACAGTGGCACCAAACACCACCATTATATCAATGAACTATTACAATATGATTACAGTGATGCACAACAACATTGTGATGCCATATACACGATACACAACACAGCGCGACTTAACACCATCACACCACAATAGCAGTTCCATTACGCCAGCCAGCAAAAAACGATGGACGATGATCACTGATCTGTCATAATTAATCTTATTGATAAATTCTGCTGAGCAATAAAAGATTTTCAGAGAGAGAGAGAGAGAGAATAGAAGGAAGATAGGATGGGGATCAATTTCATCTAGTTCATGAACTGCTTGAAAGGCAAAGCCATATCAGTCAGTTCACTGAATGGACCAAGTTACAGGACTAGACTGACTGAAACTACACCATGTGTGTGTGTGTGTGTGTGTGTGTGTGTGTGTGTGTGTGTGTGTGTGTGTGTGTGTGTGTGTGTGTGCAACCACAGGGGCGGCACATGGCTTGGAAGGGGTGTTGGTGTGAGAGGGTTAGGGTTGGGGAAACAAAGGTAAAGGAGAAAATTGCGATAATTATAATACTCGTACAGGTATATGAATGAGTATTACGTACGCTTGTGACACTTTAGAAACTGTCGTGAACGCTGAATGAGGAAAATATTGATACATACGAACATATGCAAGAAGAGTAAATACTAAAGTGCTGCAACATATCCTAAAATGCGTTACGTGGAAAAGACAACGGCTGTGTTGAAATTTCGTTTCCTATCCGGTACTATGTTTTTTCTCCATTTCCAAAGAAAGTGTCCATTTCATAAATATATGTGCCATCTTCCGAGGGGTGGAATGTTTGATCCCATTTACGGACCACCGGTTGACGCCGGAAGAACCATCAGGTCACAGACTGGTAACGTCCAGGCACAGTCTTATAACTTGAGGTATCTTCTTAGCCTGTCAAAAGGGGAGTAGAGGTCATAAAAGTTCGCAGTCATCATCGTCATCATCATCATCATCATCATCATCATGAGGTAACTCGGCATTATAATGACTTTCGGTAATATATCAAATGTATGCGTTGCCAGTACTGAATGAACTACACAACCAGGTCATAATGGATCAATGTAAAAAAAAATAAAAAACAAAAAAGAATGGCGACTGGAAGACTTAATGGCACTCCGTTTTCCTCCTGGTCTCTTCCCTCCCTTCCTGCTTCCTTCTTGGCCGCCTGCCAGTCCCTGTGATCTAATCTGATCTCATGAGTATTTTCCCCACAACCGGCTGAGTGAGAGAGATAAAGAGAACAGATAGGGTATGGGACGAAGGAGGTGATGGGAGGGAGTGACGTGTGAGATGTAATGGCATGGGAGTAGTTGTGATAACACTGAGCCGTGAAACCACCTGTCAGTCATCGTGTCTGGTCAAGCATAAACTCACTACCCTCCCCAAATAGCAATAGGCGTGTGGATACGTGAAGGAGGATAAACGTCACCAAATGCCTGCCACTCGCCATTTGGACCTGTAGTGGCGAAATAGGTTCAAGCCCCACTCTGCCGAGGATGCTTTCACGGCTTGATGTTATCATACCATGTCGTTTCTACATACATACTGTACATATATACTGTACATACATACTGTACATATACTGTGGAAGATTTTCCCCCATAAAGAGGTCTTGTGTGTGAGCGATAACTGCGCACCTATAAAATGTATATAATTGTCATAAGTTAAAAGCAGAGAATATAACTGCAAAATGATGGTTCTAGTCGGTTTTTAAACCCAAGAGCTGGTTGCCTTACTGGTTAATGGTTCCTCATGAATACCATAAAATGAAATGATACTGTCTGGCATCATAGACAGTTGTACTATAAATGAAATACAAAATAATTGTATAAAATGGGATGACATAATGATTACAATGCGTGAATGGTCACGGAACAAGCACGAGAGGCACGACGCGTGCTCGTTTATAGAGGGACCAGTCCGATTACGCCTGAGGGTGTCAACTCCCCAATCACTGTTATTCCTTAGCACCCATGTCACGAGTCGTTCACTCTGTAATTGACCTGTCGGAGTTTATAGTATTCACAAAAATTGAACGACGATGGTTAAAATTTGAGAACTACTGGTAATGCTCTCATCACTTAATATTAAATTTTCGTTATAGGGTTCGGACGCTACTTATGTTGGTTAAGCCCGGCCACGGGTATACACGCAGCGGCCAAAAATTCAAGGTTAATGTCTCATAAGATGTCATGTTGACTGCCTCTCCCTTCTGATACTCGTCATTTAATGTTCTATCCTAAGTCTAGTAATACACCATGTCGGTTCACTTTCCCTCAGTGCGCAGGGAGGCGTGGCTTGTGTGACGTTAGTCGGATTAAGTAACAGAAAATGTATAAGAGGGCAGACCCAAATTAAACATTTATAATAAGGGAAAACGATGAAGGGGAAGAAGTGTGGACTCGTTTAACCGCATAACATTGCAGTCGGTTCCCTCACACCCCTACGCCTTCCTTCACACATTTCAGTCCCTTCCCTCACTTCGGACTGAAAATGTGTCATGATCTGGAGAGAGCAGCATACGTCCACCCACCACCACGGTCAGGCGTCAACTGACCTTGGCAGTGTTGCCAACCAGTGACAACCAAAATTCCCCTCAGCTCCAGCTAAAATTCCCCAGAATTCCCCATTCAGTAGTAATATATTATAAACTCTAATTATTATTGTACAGGTTCAGTCTAATAGACAGAATATTGTAAACATATTAAAAATAATGATTATTCACAACTGAATGATTAAAATACAGGCTTTTCTAATTGTGTATCCAATTATTTTGGGGGAAACAAATACAATGGCTATAGAAGTAATCTATTTTTTTAGTTATGGCGAACATTAAGCATACCGTATCAACAGTATACTCTTGGATAGTGTTACACTTCACTTATGAATGGTAGAAACAATATCACCCATATTGCTTCTGGGTTAGCCTTGGAATATGCAATACATGAAACAGATATAGATTATGCTTCATCACAGTATCCTTGAATTAGGAAGAAAAACATTACACAGACTAACATCACTCAAATTACTCTTGAGTTAACTTAGGGTATGTCTAATTTCTTTTTCTGTACAGGACAGGAAAAATAATAATCGGTACGGTTTGTGGAAAGCATCATTATTATTATTATTATTATTACTCAACTGATCTCTGCTACTGCTGCTGCTGTTGTCACCCATTTTCGTTCATTCGAATGCACACGAAATATTGACTTTATTAATGAAGAAAAAAAATGCACTGTTGCTTCATATTAGAAAATATAGTCACCCTGAAATTAGAATATTTGTATATAACCTATTTCAATAACTACAGCTCAGTTTATGGGTTACGTATCCTGCCACTGGCAAAAAATCCCCAAATTGAAAGCCGATTTCTCCATCTCCCCATTTGTACTCCGAATTCCCTAAATCTGGGGATAATTCCCCATGGTTGGCAACACTGGAACTTCGGTAAAGTTGGGTTTCGTGCAAGCTGACGTCACTCCGATGCTCCGCCCCCTGCGCCAGCTTGGACCTGTTTTAGATGGAAGTGATCCAACTTGGTATTAGTAGACTTAGGTTCTATCATTGAAATGGATTAGGACTGAAGGATATCCCTGAATTTAGTCAGAAGACTATGAAGTCTCGGCTACAATGTTCGCCAAATCTTTGTTACCAGCGTGTCTCATGGAGGGGGGGGGGGGTAATGTAATCGGCTGATGCAATACGTAATGCGAATTGCATAATACATGATGTTTACTTCCTACATTAATTCTACAATACAAAAATCACACTTATACTATTCTTATGTTACACATACTAAATTACAATCATCAACAACACTCAACTAAATTGTACTTAATTACCAAATTACACTCATATTACACTTAAATTTCACTTATACTAAACCATAACTAAACCTGCTGGCACTACATACTCATAGCATAATAATTTTGTGCGGTCACCTTCATGTCACAAAAAGAAACTCTGACATGTGCCATTCAAAATCACTGAATAATAGTAGCAAAGTGATAGTATAACTAGTAAATGTAAATATCAGGTACGGTAAGGCAGCACTGAGTCATAAAGAACAGTTGTGTGACAGCCAAACTTAGAAACAACGATCGGTACAAGATGTTTTCTATGCTACCTTTGCCCGTGCACGAGCATATGTGTGTGTGTGTGTGTGTGTGTGTGTGTGTGTGGAGACCAGTAATATAATAAATACAGATATGAAATAATGATTACAAAGTGATCTTCAGTGGGATCTGTCTGTTTGTTTTTGGTGCGTTCTATACAATATCTACATGTAAAAATAATATTGATAATGTCTGTCTGTTAATATAGCCTACTCACTATACACAGCACTATCACGCTCAGTCGCCAATCGTCCTCGTATACAACACATTTTAATTGGTTGGGGTGTTTGAGGTGAGGTGAAGTTGAGATGAGGTAAACTGAGGTGAGATGAGGTGAGGGAGGCAGTTATTGGAGTGTTGTCATAACCAGAGGCAAGCGGCAGGAAATGCTTCAAGAGGAAATGGGAAAGATGTAGGAAGATAACAGGATAATGGGCAGCGGTCTGCTCTTTACCTAGCTGCCTCTGTTGAGTCTATATATCTTCCTCTCTCCACTGTATATATTCCCACCTTCTTTCCCTCTTGCACTATGTATATATATATTCTTCCTTTCTCTCTCACCAGCCTCACTCACTCCCTTTCTCCCTCCCTTCTCTCCCTCCCTATATCTCTCTCTTCCTTCCTTTAATATGTCTGTAATTATACTCCCTTTCCTCTTCCAACTCTCCCTGACCCCGTCCACTGTTAATATGCCTTTCATCTCTCTCGTGTCTGCCTGGCACACGCAATTTTCCACCCTGGCCGCGGCCACCAACGAATCGTATAAGGTATGCAGCAGCACCGCCACCAAAGTTTGCTGAAGATTGCAGCTGCTCCAAAATGAAAACACTTTCCGACTTTCAGAAATTCACAGAAACTTTCCACACGAGAGGTGTTGGTTTCAGTCAAATTATTTTAAAGGGAATACTATTAGGTCCTGTGAAGAGCTTTTTGACATCGGGAATAATATTCAGGCCTACATTGGAAGATTTGGTCAACTGAGAGCATTCCCTGCAATTAAAACTTACATAATTATTGAGTAATCAGTTCTCTGCTATGGGTACCCCTTGATATCTTCTTGTCTTAACCAGACGACTTTTTCTCCGTCAAGTATAGTCCTTATAATATTTATTTTTCTTCTTACTGCCAGATAAATTACTTACCTACATTTTTCTGAAATTTTTTCGTTTTTCCACTTCCCAGATTCAACTTTTAGCCAACTTTAGTCGTTGGTTTTGTGTGCTTCTCATGACTCTATTAATGCAACACCCAGTGTGGGAAAATGAGAGAGAGAGAGAGAGAGAGAGAGAGAGAGAGAGAGAGAGAGAGAGAGAGAGAGAGTTTGGTCAGCATATCTTTTTCAAAATAATTTAAACGATATTCGTAAGCAATAGTTGGAATCTTTATACTGACGGATCCAAGGGTGTCTGGAACTCCATTTTTCATCTGTAATATAATTTCTAGTCCAGCCAAAGATGGAAGAAAACTGCTTGGTAATAAAGACATCGATCACATAATCCGCGACAAAGAAAGAAAATACGAAAACCAATAAGTACCCCAAGTTTTCCCGTACTTTTCATTTTTTTTTATCATCTTTAAGTTCTGGTAAGGCTGTCATCAGTGGGTGAAGATGTTACCCTGCTCATGTTACACTGTATATTGTATATCTTGTTTTTCCATTGATAGTAAAGTCTTTCTTCCTCGTTGGTATCACGTTTTTCACCATATTTCACTATATTTCCTCTGTCCCTCTTCACTTCTTTTATCTATGCATCTCCCCTCGGTACTCTCTTCCCTCTATCCTCTATCCCATCACCCCCTCCTACTTATTCCCCTACTTAGCCTACTACATACCGCATTCCCCCCCCCCTCTCTCTCTCTCTCTCTCTCTCTCTCTCTCGTCTCCTCCCTTCCACTCCCACCTCTTATTCTGGATTCATACTGATATTGATACTGACCAGTGAGTAAAACGAGAGGAAACGAAAAGACAAGAAGGAGCCTGAGATCTTTAACCTTGGTCGTATGTAAAATAAAAATATCTCTGTTCTTTCCATTTTGCACCGCCTGTCTAAGTATGGGTTCAGTATACAGTATTCCGAGACGGTAAAGCATTACAAACCTTAAGTTATTACCTCGCCAGGATGGAGTCCGACAAAGTATTGTTTTTAGTCGAGTTTGTTTTGTTTTGTTTGTTTTTTGCTTCTATGTTTCTATATTTATTAGCAACATTACGGAAAAACGGCTGAATGAACTTACATGAAACTTTCAGGATATATGGGCACGGGTCCCCGAAGAATGTGATTAAATTTTTGGAGGTAGTCGAGTGACCTTGAAAGGTCAAAATCAAGGTCATGGCTTTTCAGAAGGCTATAACTTTAAAACGGTTGAAGATAGAGATATTTACTATTATGAACATACAGGGACTCATAATATGGACTTTCACTTGGCACCAAGACTTTTGACCTTGAATGACCATGAAAGGTCAAACTCAATGTCACGGATATTCAGGGGTCTATGACTCGAAACTCGTTGAAGATGTATTTAATATAACCAAGATATTGGAAGTCTCATATGGGCTTTCATTTTGCATCATGACCTTTGACCTTGAGTGATCTTGAAAGGTCAAACGGAAGATCACGGAAGTTCAGAGGGCGTAAACTGAAAATATCTGCGTCATTACCTTAGACTTTAAGTCATTAACTCTCTGGGTTCCTGTGTGCGGGATTTTGCTGGAATGGTACTAAGCGTACTGCCCTCCGCCTATTGGCTCATAGTGGCGAAACTCATAGGTCTTTACCCCAGGGTTTCTTCCCTTATTAAATTTTGAAAATGCACTATTCCGTCCTATATTGTCGACGCTGGGTGCACATAATTGTGCACTGACACTAAATGGCAGAAACGAATTTGTATTTAACAGCAATAAAATAACTACTGTCGGGCGAGGTTTGTTACACCTGGTACCACATGTTTCCAATGCTTTTCCACCCACCAATTTTATTGTCTACAATTCCTCTCCTCCCTTTGTTCTACTCTCTTTTTTTTTTCTTTTTTTATGTATGGATGGCCACACATGAGGCGTTGGCCAGTCCAGTAATTACCCACTGTTGACATTGCAGAGAGGCGCCTGGGATGTGTGGGGTGGGGTGAGTGTGGCAGAGTATTTGGAAGGTGGACAGAGGGCAGGATGGAAGTGTTTGGGGTGAACATGAGGGAAATAAAAGAGAAGCGGTCCAGAGAGAGAGAGAGAGAGAGAGAGAGGGAGGGAGGGAGGGAGGGGGGGAGGGAGGGAGAAAGAAAGAGATGTGGAAACAGGAGAGAAAAGAAGTGCGGAGACAGTAGTGGAGACGAGGAGTGTGGAGGCGGGGAGAAAGAGAATTTTGGTATAGGAAGAGAGAATTGTGGAGACAGGAGAAAAGAGAAGTGTGTAGTCAGGAAGAAAGGAGAGGAGAAAGGAGAGAGGAGAGGGGAAGAAATGAATACGAGATGGAAAAGGAACAGTGGTAATGGACATGCGTTGAACGCGTGATCAGAGATCGACATTTACTTTCCCAAGCGGTCAGAAGTTTCCCCGAGTTGAACAGTCTTGCAGTTGTAGGAGGCATGAAATACGGCATGAATACAAAACTAATCGATATACTGTAAGATTTTAACACCAAACGAGATTCAGTTAACAACATCAACGTAACAATAACACCAACACAACTTTAAGAGGATGAACAGTACTGATCACATCAAAATCCATTTCCTTTTATCGGATTACAAAGTATTTTCAGTTTCATGTGTTCAGGGAAAAGCATTATGTGTTTACAGTAAAGCTGCAGGTCTGGTCCATCAAGGAAAGCGGGGAGTGGAGGATATCTGGAAGGGGCCAAGGATAGAGGAATATATAAAACTATGATAGAAATGGGTGGAAATGCAAGACTGGGGTGAGGATCTTGGGATGATTTACAAAGCTGTGATATTGAAGTCAGAGGTCGTGATGACTGGGAGAGAAAATTACTAAAAAAATTCAGATTAGTTCCGAGAGAAATTAACAAATATAAAAGTAGGAAAGTTTGGGGTGGGTTGAAAAAAATTTGAAGGCAGTAGACTATTAATCTTATCAAAATTATTGTGATGTTTGTGAGTCAGGGAAGAGGAATACGATGATGATGATGATAATGGAAGGTGAATTACTGAGGATTAGTTGGTGCATGACAGTGTGACCTTGTGTTAGTTCATTAATGTCTCAGAAATCATACTTTGAACAGATGGTGTACAGTAGTCAGTACAGTAGTCACGCACAGTTGCTCTCAGAAAATACCTTCACACAGTATCGAAATCTGGTTACAGTAGTTCGAACCCCAAAATGTATGAAGGCATTACTGAACGTACAGTAGGAACACATGCAATGAGGTATTTATATATTGCAAAATGTAATTTTCATGTACATCACTTACAAACCAAGCTTTCCACATCAATGTGTTTCACTTTTTGTGTTGGTTGCCTCTCTACTTTGACGACCGTGTCAGCTTTAGAGAAGCCAGTCAAATGGATGCATCCCAGCTCTTTGTATGGAGGGCAGATAAACGTGACCATAGAATTCCCAACACCTGTCTTCTGCTTTCGTTCTTAAAGTATTTTTTTTTAATTATTCCTACATCCACCAAACATTAAAGCAGGCAGATCCGACATAACCTGACGACCATTTGTTTACCGCGTTAATATTGCACCACACACTGACAGGGGCCCTCACACTGGCCCTTGTGTGTGTGTGTGTGTGTGTGTGTGTGTGTGTGTGTGTGTGTGTGTGTGTGTGT
Source organism: Coenobita brevimanus (assembly GCF_032717465.1). Taxonomy (NCBI): domain Eukaryota; kingdom Metazoa; phylum Arthropoda; class Malacostraca; order Decapoda; family Coenobitidae; genus Coenobita; species Coenobita brevimanus. Next base: position 7,497,171 of record NC_137062.1, on the reverse strand, counting down.
GTGTGTGTGTGTGTGCTTAAAATACTGTGTCTGAGAACAAGGACATTTATAGCGACTGTCAATATAAAAATATTATTACACCTTTTATTTTCGATGTGTAACTGCATAAACTTGGATAGGAAAGAGCTGACAACCATTTGCTCGTCTCCTGTGTTATCAAGCACATTACATTCCATATTGTTATAGTGATGCCTCTGCCTATTTGATAGCTTCCTGTTCCTTGTTTTTCCTTATTTATGTCTGTCCTCCGTCCTACCTTCTTGCCCTTTAGTTCAGTCTTATTACTCGTATCTTCACCAGTCCTTTACCTTTGATGCCAAAATTTTTATTTACATGGATCTTTTCAGTACGATCATCCTAGGTTAAGAGCTTTTTGTTCGGCTTATTTAAACCATTTCACTCTCCTTCATCTTCCTTAAATGTCATATCCACAGATTACCACCCAACGCAAAATTCAAAGCCCCGTGGAATAAGAGGACACGGGCAGGCAAAATGCGTGTAGTGATCAAAATGTTAATGTGTATGCTTGTTGTATGAATATTGTATGGGTTCATCTCTATAGCTAAGATTAGATCATTGAAATGATGGAGTTATGCTAGAGGCAAATGAATATTCGTAGGCAGAGGGAAAGGAAAGGACACAAACGTCAGGAAACAGGAAGAAGAGAGAAGAAGCTATGAGAAACGGAAAGTCCGAGGAAGGGAGACACGGCTGGTTATTATGGATACCGCATAGAAGGTGAAACAGAAGAATCAGAATATACAAAAATAAATGAATTAAGCGGAAAAACAAAATGGGTGGGTATCATAAGGATCATTTATAACCTTGGGTCATTCCACTGCATGACATTGGCATCTCTAATCTGACTCCAGTTACCCATTAGTTATTAGGCTGCTTCACCCAACCCATCCAGTCTGAGAAATTTACCCCTCCCAACCAGATGTCTTTTTTTTTTTTTTTTTTTTTTTTTTTCTAATTCCATCGATCGGCTCACCACAGGACAGGATCTCTCCCATCCCCACCATCTTTAAATGCTTGCCATTTCCATGAGTTTGAATCCTGACCTTGACACACACACAACGTATGACGAACATGCTGCCCTCTGGCCATGGTGGCTCCAATGTTGGTAGCAGAACAGATAACAGAAATGTGTTTCTACGGCCGTAATGTTAGTGGAGGAAATTTATTCAGTTACGTATTTTTTTTTAATCACTTGAACACAACAGAAACGCTAAGGCGTAATGAGTCCTCAGTGCTCGAAGATAGTGTGCTAGACTTAATGTGAGAATAAAGAAATATTCTTTATATTCTGAGGTATATAAAGGAAAGTTTGTTTTTATACAATTTTGAATGTGGGCTGCATCACAAACTGTTCACACCGATATGCAAGGATGTAGAGGATCACCCACAAATTTCACTCCTGTACTTAATTCTGAACACAGTATAATATTTTTTAAAACACAGTGTTATATCTGAAAGCAGTATGAACTGATTGTCACGGAGGCGAACGTGTGTGTGTGAAAAACAAATGGATGCAGAAGAGCTTCGGTAGGAAGGCACGTTTAAAGTAAAGTGTAAGCGCTTCTGTGTAAATGACTGAGTGCGCAGAAGAACTCATGTTCGTGTATTATCAGCAGCAGCAGGTGACGAAGTGGATAACAAAGCTATTAACAAAAAACGAATAATCATGAGAGATGAACACACTCCCAAAAGGTGGTGACCGAGCTAAAAAAAAAAATAAATAAATAAATAATAATAATAATAATAATAATAAATGCGTTAGTTAACACATTGACGACGACAGGCCACTCGAAGCTGAAGGAAATCTTGTGGTGTTGGCAAAAATAAAACATTTGTTATTTTTATTGTCTTCCACATCTTAATGGTTACTGTTGCCAAATTTTATGCCAGAAGAAACTACTACGAGTTAAATCAAACAGTTTGGCTATAACAGGAATATTATTAGTCTCTCTCTCTCTCTCTCTCTCTCTCTCTCTCTCTCTGTGCCAGCACACTTCCCTTGCAACATAACTTCATACTAACAATGTACCATGCCTCAAATATCTACCATCCACTTTTTTTCTCGCATCAAAATATCCATCTTTTTCACCCTAATTTTCACATTTTTATTCTATATTTAGCATCATCATAGACAATAATATTTACACTCATAGAAACACCAGCAACATGATAACACCACACGAGCAGCAACACCACCGCTACGATAGCCACCAAGTAACACCTCGACATATACTACCACCACCATCAAAATTATATCATCACCACCACCACAACCACATTGCCACCATCACACCACAACATCCAAACAATCACTGTCGTAAGAGCCACTACAGCATAAAAACGACCATAGCAGCTACAACTACCACCATCGCCCAAACACTTCATCGTCATCGTTATACGAAGAATAGCTATTGGGTACCCTCATCACTGCCATTACACATCACAATAAAACCAAACCTTGTCTGCCTCAGTAACCTGTAGCTCAACACCACCACCACACACCATAACCAAACCAAACCTTGCCTGCCTCAGTAACCTGTAACTCAACACCACCACCACACACCATAACCAAACCAAACTTTGCCTGCCTCAGTAACCTGTAACTCAACACCACCACCACACACCATAACCAAACCAAACCTTGCTTGCCTCAGTAACCTGTAACTCAACACCACCACAACACACCATAACCAAACCAAACCTTGCCTGCCTCAGTAACCTGTAACTCAACACCACCACCACACACCATAACCAAACCAAACCTTGCCTTCCTCAGTAACCTATAACTCAACACCACCACCACACACCATAACCAAACCAAACCTTGCCTGCCTCAGTAACCTGTAACTCAACACCACCACCACACACCATAACCAAACCAAACCTTGCCTGCCTCAGTAACCTGTAACTCAACACCACCACCACACACCATAACCAAACCAAACCTTGCCTGCCTCAGTAACCTATAACTCAACACCACCACCACACACCATAACCAAACCAAACCTTGTCTGCCTCAGTAACCTGTAACTCAACACCACCACCACACACCATAACCAAACCAAACCTTGCCTGCCTCAGTAACCTGTAACTCAACACCACCACCACACACCATAACCAAACCAAACCTTGCCTGCCTCAGTAACCTGTAACTCAACACCACCACCACACACCATAACCAAACCAAACCTTGCCTGCCTCAGTAACCTATAACTCAACACCACCACCACACACCATAACCAAACCAAACCTTGCCTGCCTCAGTAACCTGTAACTCAACACCACCACCACACACCATAACCAAACCAAACCTTGCCTGCCTCAGTAACCTGTAACTCAACACCACCACCACACACCATAACCAAACCAAACCTTGCCTGCCTCAGTAACCTGTAACTCAACACCACCACCACACACCATAACCAAACCAAACCTTGCCTGCCTCAGTAACCTGTAACTCAACACCACCACCACACACCATAACCAAACCAAACCTTGCCTGCCTCAGTAACCTGTAACTCAACACCACCACCACACACCATAACCAAACCAAACCTTGCCTGCCTCAGTAACCTGTAACTCAACACCACCACCACACACCATAACCAAACCAAACCTTGCCTGCCTCAGTAACCTGTAACTCAGCACATACAAACCTACTGGTATGTCCTCACAGCGGCAAAGGAAAAAAAAATAATTGGTGTTTATATGTCCGACAGATAAACAGACTGTGGTAAATAACGTAAACACTGTGATAACTGGTGTCCCAACACCTGTGTGTGTGTGTGTGTGTGTGTGTGTGTGTGTGTGTGTGTGTGTGTGTGTGTGTGTGTGTGTGTGTGTGTGTGTGTGTGTGATTCTTACACTTCTCTCACCCACACAAACTTGCCCTTACCTCCATTTCTTCTTGGTTAACAGCTCTGTCATTCAGCATTTTGGTGATTGCACTGGCGTGATATGGTTGTGGCAAGTCGCTGAGTGTTGTAGAATACCCCCCAAATATTCCCTGCCTCAGCCTTGGGGTGATTCGCCTCCATTCAGGCAGAAATCCACTACACCATGACTGGCCATCACCTCCCTGCAGCGTGGTGAGGTAGAACCTTAATAGTGGCAAACATTTTCCCCCAGTCTCAGAGCCCTGCTTCCATTAATACCGGCATATCTTCACAAAAACAGAATCTGAATATGCTCACTGAAGACTGATAAACACCAGAATTACTTGCCAGTGTTCATATACAGGACGGAAAAGAAAAGCAATGTTACACATCAAGAACTGATAACAAGTAGCACATAAACCATAGTATTTTTAAAAATGTTATGGATTTCTTCTTTTTTCTTGGAATTGGCAAGAAGAATCATGATGTATTAAAGTTAAGAGTCCATATCGTTAGTAACATATCCTGCACCTGCTTTATTTGTTCTTTGGTGAAGGAGGAAAATTCTAGTTGGTGAGGCAGCACCAGTAGCCTCCATGGCGGCTCTGAGATAAAATATTCTGCAGCCAAAACAATATTTGCAGCCCCGCGGGAATCTTAATGTCTTAGGCGGGAGGTGGAGAAAGAGACTTAACATCATTTTGTGGAAGACCATCAGAAGAATATGTGACGATATTGTGAGGCACTGTGGACTGATGATAATATTGACAGTTGAAGGTAACGTAGTAAAAAAAAACAATGAGATGTGCTGCTATTGTAAGGTATTGTTGAATGGTGTGTGTGTGTGTGTGTTTCTGCCAATCTCTCTCTCTCTCTCTCTCTCTCTCTCTCTCTCTCTCTCTCTCTCTCTCTCTCTCTCTCTCTCTCTCTCTCTCTCTCTCCACCTTATCCACAACTCTTCTTCCTGTGAGGCACAGCATCTAAACAAAACTGTCTTTCTTCGGTTTTCATTTACAAATGTATAATTTTTTTCTGGTCTTTCTGTCTCTCTTTTCCTCCAAACACACCTCGTGTTGTTTTCTCTATTCCACTGTGTGTTTCCCATCATCGTTTACCGTCACAATATTCACCTCCAAACCAAGCGTCTCTCTCAGCACACACCATCACCGCTGTTTCATTTTTCTCCTGAACCCATTCAAGTGTCACATCCAGATGGCCATCATTTTTCTCGCGAACCCCACTCCTGTCACCACCAAGGTAATGCAAGCACGGTGTGTGTGTGTGTGTGTGTGTGTGTGTGTGTGTGTGTGTGTGTGTGTGTGTGTGTGTGTGTGTGTGTGTGTGTGTGTGTGTGTGTCGGGGAGGGGAAGGGTACTGTTTGGGAGATTAACTTTTTGAACCCGACGTTGTCTATATTGCCACATAGTTTTCGAACTGTAGGGGCAGGTATAGTTTTCATTAGCTTTTTCTATACTAAGGCCTTTGTAGGCTAGATACTGTTATGACACTGGCAGTTTGAATTTATCTTTTTCTATACTCTGATAGTGAATCTTACCACACTAGTATGGTACTGAGAACTTGGCTAAGATGACGGTGTTGATGACAAGTAGATCACTAACAGGAAACATAAGAAAAACAATATCCTTGCATTTCCTAATGGTCACATCTGATGTCAGAGGAGGAGAGAATAATCTGGCTGACGATAAATATTATTTGGTGACAAGAAAGAGGAAACGAGAGAAAAAATAATCATGTGAAAGAACTAGAGATTATTTAATGGTACAATGGTAACATGCAGAAGCACTCAGAGAGTGATCACCACTTGCTCCATGGGTCGCACGTTTAATCTTGTCCCTTGACCTTCTTCAACTTTGCCGGTTGTTCTCAAAATCGAATCTCTTCTTCCTTGCTTTACCCTAAACCTTCCTAGAAAGTTTGATCTAAATCTGATAGACGTTGTATAAGTTGGTCTAAATACTTTTTTCTCGCCTTACAATTAACCCTTCCGTAAATATAAAGGTGGGATAAAATCTGCTTAACTTGTCCTCACCATGTGACCTTGATCTTCGACTTATTGTTCTAAAACACTAGAGGTCGGCTCCTTGATTGACCCACAAATCTTCCACAAATATTGAACCAAGTCACATCACAAGTGCTTTTAATTATTTGTCCACACACAGGCACACGGGTCTAATACTGACATTGCCCTGTGGCCTTGATTTTTGACTGATTATTCTCAAAACTGACTCAATTCGTTCCTGTCTTTACCAGAACTAGTCAACATGTTTCGTCTAAATCAGATAGTAACCGGTTTTTGTTAAGTCAGATTTTAACCTAGCAAATGAACCTTGGTTTTTGACCTACTGCTTCCAAAAACAACAGGTCAAATCCTTCTCAGTCCCTTAACCCTTTCTTAAAGCTTGGCTAAACAAGGGTGAACTCTGCTAATTTTGTTCTCTGTCTGTTTGTCTGTCTCTTTGTCTGTCTGCCTGTCTGTCTGTGTGTCTGTCTGTGTGTGTGTGTGTCTGTCTGTCTGTCTCTCTCTCTCTCTCTCTCTCTCTCTCTCTCTCTGTCTCCCTCTGTCTGTCTGTCTGTCTGTCTGTCTGTCTCTCTCTCTCTCTCTCTCTCTCTCTCTCTCTCTCTCTCTCTCTCTCTCTCTCTCTCTCTCTCTCTCTCTCTCTCTCTCTCACACACACTTCCAGTGAGATGTAAAACCTGCTCTCGCTCGGATATAATAATTATCAGAGATGAGATACGGGAAAGATTGGTAAGCCGGAGAGAGAGAGAGAGAGAGGTCATTTTACCATTGCATAAATATGTAATTAGCAATGAATATGAAGTAATCAGTCGTTCTCTGAAGCCCACCAGTCTTTGTATAAAACACCGGCAGATAAACACACAAACCCTCACAGGCCGAAGATTTGGCGTGGTGGCGACCATCATCCACTCACTTGATGTAGTGCTGCCTATTTCTTCCTTACCCTTTATCATTCTTTTTCTGTGCCTGCTCTCCTCTCTTACTATTTCTCCCATCTTTCCTGTCACTTCTTACTGCTTTTCTTTCCCTTACAGGTGGCTTTACATCGATTGACAAGCCAAATGGTTTCATGTAAGCCAAGAAACCATTTACAACGCTGGGTGGTAACCATATAACCAAGCCATACGTGCTCCCTACGTGTCAACAAGTGGGTTGGTGGAGGGTTAGTGTCCCTCCCCGTAAAACAAATAACTCAAAGTCAAATGACCACCCCTTACGGGATTATGGCGTCTGGCAATAGATAGATAGATAGATAGATGTGCTTTCTGTACAAAAACATTACGCTACTGTCTAGGTCAAGGCCATCGTCATGTTATCAGCTGGGGTGTTTGTATGACATGACGGTCGAGGTTGTGGTACGATATTAAAATTTTTTTAAACGTTTTCAGTCCATTGGTGTATTTTTTATATTCTATTTCCTGCTGTATCCATAATTTTGATCTAGTTTTGAAGTATTTTTTAGAACTGGAGAATTAGACCAAACCATCATTTACATCTTGAGTACAAGAGGTTTCCCAAAGCTGAATAAAATCATCAGATGCAAGCAAAATAAAATTTATAAAACACGTCACTGAACCGAAGGTGTTGAAAAAAGTGGTTACAGAGGTGTTCTGTTGTCTAATGTGACGCGAGTTCGATGGCGGGCTGGGAATAGTGTGTGTTATAGCCATAGGGGCCGGGATGTTAAGCCTATGCCCAGAGCAGGTCACATAAAAAAAAAATAAAATAAAGATCAATCTGGTCATCTTAAAATGAACAGTCCATTCCCTTACACTTTAGTAATCACTTGCCACATTTTATTTGGTCAGTGTGGTTATCGCACTATCAGCAAGCCACAAAAAGATAGAGTATTGTAGGAAATGAGAATACGGGAAATACACAAAATAATTCTAGTACTACAGTCCGATTTCAGTTATGGTCATCAGCCTGTTGTCCCCAAGACTCGTCCAGTCTTCATCACTTCAGTATCACCACGTTCTGTTATCGTCTTTCTTCCTTGAACCTGGAAAAGTTATTCTTGTTTCTAAAAACCTTGAGAAGGTGAGCAAAAAAGGCAAGCTTACTGTAATTACCTTCCTCTAGCCTGCGTCTGTTGCTTTATTAAAGGAAACTCATAAAATGGTCTGGAAAACCTCATTAGAAACCACAAATGGAATTCCTGAAAAACCTCAAAGAGAAAAGATACAAGCAGTGTAAGATATGGGGCGATGGGGGGGGGGAGGGCTGTGATAATCAGAAAAATGAATACGTGAAGGATTAACCTGTATCCTTGATGTATTGCCAAAATATGTCTCTAATCAACAACCATTCAATTCAGTGAGACCAGTACAAGGGCTGAGAGTAAATAAACATGTTTTCTGTTTTCTAAAAACTGATAATAACAGTTAAAGGGATGAGGTATGTTTAGGAAATATATGTATATAAAACACTGTACAGACCATCTAATAAACACATGGAAAGGGCAGACAGCTCTAATGTACTCGTTGAAGCGCCTTGCTAACATATTCCAGGTATCGAGAGGAGAGGGAAGTAGCCAGATATATAGTGGAAAGAAACTGTGATCAGAGGGAGACGAAGAAGATGGGCAAGATGTAGCTGGAGGGAGCAAAGTAACATGTAAGGGAAATGAAATAGCTCAGTTTCGAAATAAGAGCCACTTTGTGTTTCGACTCCATAAATACTGATGGAGTGTAAATAATTTAAATAATGCATTCGTCACTGTAGAGGTTGAGGAATGGAGAACAAAGGACCGCTACTGAGAGTCTTGGGTGTGTAGAGAAGGGGATGGAAATGGAAATGGAAACGTAATAGCATACTGAGAGATAAAGGAAAGGAGGCGGAGGAAAAGATTATAGAGACTGACAGACAAGCGGATAGACAGAGCAGAAAACCGGAAATAATTTTCGAACAGATGAGGGTGATAAAGGAGCGGCGAGGATGTAACTGGTGAAAGGCTAAGAGATACTGACGCAAATCTGTGTTCTGATGAAACTGGATGGAAGGTTACGGAAATGAGCCTTAATGGCTGAGAGAGAGAGAGAGAGAGAGAGAGAGAGAGAGAGAGAGAGAGAGAGAAACGTTGATAATATTCCACCTGTTTTTGGTAATGGTAACCGCTACAACATTCACCTGACTGTAAATCCAATTACCTGACAAATGACCTTTGTGTCTCCGTTCTCCCATCGAATTTAACATCACCATTAATTACTTCAGCTGCCCCTGCCAGGAGCTATTAATTGACCCTAAATTAATCCCCAGGTTCCCCTCATCGTCCCACTGTCTGATCCTTTGATGCTGTCATTCCAGGGTAGGCTGCCAGCACTGCGTTTCCGTTTCATTCATTCTGAATCATATATTTATATTTTGTTGACTTACGCATCATCATGAACACATGGATCTATACCATTCATTCACTCGGTATGCAGATTTCATAAAAGTAAGGCATTTCAAGCCAACTCACTTCCACTGTAATCGCTATCTACATAAAAGATATGTTTATACTGTATTGATAATCGTAACCACATACTTCGATGGAGTGCTAACAAGTGTAGTTTGCTTTAAAATCTTTTTCGGATAAAATAGCTTATAATATGAAATATTATCTCAAACAGGTTCATTAGTCATTCGAATCATTACTGACTTGATATATAATTGATCACTTCGCCAATGATAGTAAATGAAGTTGTTACATTAATACATAAGTGTATCCAGTTGTTTTAGTCTAAGTATGTTTATGGAAAATAAAATTACTTATATTTCAGGGACACCTTTTTTTTTATTTATTTATTTATTTATTTTTTTTTTAATTTGCCAACATCAGTCTCTTCCTCTAACTGCATGAGATTTGTAATACTTCATCCTATATACCAACACACTTTGTCACCAAGAATACAGTGCACTGTTCCTCACTTTAGTTCTTTATTCTAAACTGTGATGTAATGGCAAATTCCAGTTAGAAAAAAATAATTAAATAACAAGATTTGTTTTTATTTTGGCCCTCAACCGACGATTTGATAACGATTCTGGCTCCAAATATCTCCGTAATTACACATGAATATTTGTTTGGCTGTTGTGGTGAAGTGGTGTTCGTTGTCATTCATGTCATTATCAAGGCAATGGGCTCAGAGATTACATTATGAACGTTCACTATAGTCAGTAATGATGGCTGTTACTGGGTGATGCTGCCACACCCTGGGATATTACTGACACTAACAATGGGGGGCGCCGCGCCACTGGGTGATGCTGCCACACCCTGGGATATTACTGACACTAACAATGGGGGGCGCCGCACCACTGGGTGATGCTGCCACACCCTGGGATATTACTGACACTAACAATGGGGGGCGCCGCGCCACTGGGTGATGCTGCCACACCCTGGGGTATTACTGACACTAACAATGGGGGGCGCCACGCCACTGGGTGATGTTGCCACACCCTGGGATATTACTGACACTAACAATGGGGGGCGCCGCGCCACTGGGTGATGCTGCCACACCCTGGGATATTACTGACACTAACAATGGGGGGCGCCGCGCCACTGGGTGATGCTGCCACACCCTGGGATATTACTGACACTAACAATGGGGGGTGCCGCACCACTGGGTGATGTTGCCACACCCTGGGATATTACTGACACTAACAATGGGGGGCGCCGCACCACTGGGTGATGCTGCCACACCCTGGGATATTACTGACACTAACAATGGGGGGCGCCGCGCCACTGGGTGATGCTGCCACACCCTGGGATATTACTGACACTAACAATGGGGGGCGCCGCGCCACTGGGTGATGCTGCCACACCCTGGGATATTACTGACACTAACAATGGGGGGCGCCGCGCCACTGGGTGATGCTGCCACACCCTGGGATATTACACTCACTAACAATGGGGGGCGCCGCGCCACTGGGTCGTTTTCTCATTAGCATGGGTAACAACGGATCACCTCTTTCCCGGATAATTATTGTTTATATCACACCTCAGCTTTCTATGCAGCGACATTTCTCTTTTTTCTTGTTTTCTTCAGCCTTTTATTTGTACCTAATGGATGACCTTTTGTTCTTGAGTGCCTAAGTATATTAATTTAACAATTTTACCAAATACTGATGGTTCCCCTTAGTCAAGCATGTGTATGAAAAAAAAAAAAAAGTTTATAGAATCTTGTACATTATGTCGTTCTTATGTTTTTGATATCGGCATTATTTCCACCCTCAGCAGGTGCAGTTACCATAACGTGGAGTGAGAATCTCGGGGACTTGAATGGAGTGTCAATGAAAGTGTGATACAGATGACTAGTCATGCTGTTGATTAGTTTTCCCTCTATTAAGTTTTTTCCTACCAACATGTACCTCTTCAGTAGGTGTAATTAGAACGAGGTGCAAGGAGGACTCTGGGAGCTTGAAGAGTGAGTGAATGAAAGTGTGGCACAGTTAACTGGGTATGCTGTTGATTAATTTTCCTTCTGTTAAAATCTTCTTGCTCCTTTGATCCTACCTTACTTAATCATTGGGTGAGAAAAAGATGTCGGGATGATGGTGATGATAATGATGGTGATGATGATGATGATGATGGCGATGATAATGATGCATTTTCCCTTGGCTCCCACATCGCCAACTCCCTCTCATTGCCCACGTGTATTTTCACCATCAGGGTGCAACAGAAACCCACCACAACTTTGGCTCAGAGTTTGTGAGGAAAAAAAAAAAATTGTGGTAGAAAATTTTGATTTGGTCAGCTTGCACATTGGTCCACATCCACAACAAGATTTTGGCCACCTTGGAAAGGGTAAAATGAAAGGACCCGGAGGATATGTGGCAGGTATGGGAAGGAAAACTGGAATAACTGAAAAAGTGATGGAAGAGGATGAAAATGCAGATTATGTTGGAAGAGAAATTGGGAGGGGAGGGAGAGAGGGAGCAAATGAGGAAATATGGGCGTTGTATAAGGGACGGATATGTGAAGGTATACTCGTAGAGGGAATGTGTGAGAGGGAAGGAACTGACGGATAATGTGGGAGCCATATATGAGGAAGAAATGCCACACATATGGCAAAGGAAGGAGGACAAAAGGAAGTGTGAAAGATATAAGGAGGGAGGGGGAGGAGAACGGAATGTTGGAAAACATGGGTAGGTATTTAGGAGACCGAAAGTGTGGGATGTATGAGAGGGAAAAGGAAAGAAATTGCGTGAGGGATGATTACAAACAGATGAATAACGTAGGAAAGAGAAGACGGAAAGGTAAATGTGGAGGGTATAGGGAAGGTGAACAGAAGGAAAATATATCTTAGTTTGGGGAACCATTGTTAAGGGACAAAAACGTAGAGAAAATGGCGGAGTGAGGAACTGAATAAGAATTGGAGAAGCTGAGAATAATAACTGAAACCGTCTGTGTCAAGGAGCTGAGCAGAAAAAGCTGTGAGAATTGAAAAGCGCAATACTGATGAAGCATTTATAAATGGATGTGTGGGAATTGAATTATTGTTCACATTTGTGAAGTTGCCTGAAAGATTCTGGAAAATCTATTTTGATCGACCGCACTCCAACTACATAACTGCTGCTAGGAACTTAGTATTTGGTACTGATTGATATTCATGTCTGCATTAGTATTCGTCTCGCTTCAGCGAGATAAATTAGTAAATTTATCCCCGGACAGTGAGCGGCTTATAACAACCATATACACGGAATGGGTTCATTGACTAACAGTTATTCAGAGAGGTAATCAAGGATAGGGGATGGTCAGTCGTAGATGATTTATTCTGGTGGTCTATTTTGTACGTATTAATGCACCCTTCTGGCCGGCGTGCACACTCTTGACATTAGTAGGCAGCTTCTGCTAAACACATTCAAGTCGTGTTCTGCTGGACATGAAGAATAACTGATACACATTTGCGGGACACTATTTGCCACTGAATAAATGACTCATCCTAGGCCAGCACTTCTTATAATGTTAAATAAAATCATCCAGAGTCTGAAGAAATACTCTTATATTAAAAAGAGAATAGACTGTAATGAAATGATAATCTTACTATTTTGCGCAGAGTTTGGGGTAAGATTAATTTCTTAACTGTGCTTTGACTCCCTGAGGGCCATGTTGCGTGAGAGCTAGTTAACTGGGTAATTACCCTCACCAGAGATGCCTCCTGTTGTTTACTGACACACCTGGAGCGAGAGGCAGAGAAAGTGGCAAAGGCTGGGAGAGGAAGCTAGTGGTATTGTATGTATAATGTGACACGGAAGTGAATTAAAGTGCCTGTACTGAATTACACACACACACACACACACACACACACAAAAGTATACAAACAGTCACAAACACGCACACAAGCACTAAAACAAGCATACCCGAACACATGCAGATACAGACACAAACAAGCAAATCATAAATGCAAACAAACATGCGAACAAACATACAGAAGAGAGAGAGAGAGAGAGAGAGAGAGAGAGAGAGAGAGAGAGAGAGAGAGAGAGAGAGAGAGAGAAAGAAACTGCTTGCGTGGTAAGGTGTAATCACAAGCCACCAGCACGTACAGTATTCATCAATACAACCCATTTTGCCAAACATACGCTACCAGATGCGGCAGTGAAGACTAAGCAAAGGAAATAATTCAGAGCTGTGTCAATTTCTGCAGCATTTGTCGTTATTTCTCAGGTTTGTTGTAGTTAACATCAGAGTTCTAATTTTAATGTGCTTCCTGCTTCTTAATACGGTAGCTGTAAAATACCTTCGGGTTTCTAGAACTCTCTTCTGTTAAGCTGACTTCGTGTTGTTGTTTAGTCTGCTGGCTTAACTTCTTTTACTTATATCCTTATTCTATGGTGTTGCTTTGTATCATACTGATTATATGTTTTTTTTTTTTTTTTTTTAATTTCTGTAGATGATATCTTTCTCCCAAGACTTATATAATATTAATGGTAAAGCACGGAGGTTTTCTGTTTGATGGCTGTATGTTTCTCTTATGTGGGTATAAATTTTCGGTGATAGCTCATAAAGTTTAACAGTTCCATGTCTCTTAGAAGTCGTATTACTAAAACTGACTTTAATTATGGCATTTCTCAAGCCAACAAAGTCTGCTGAAGGGGACAATGGGAGATGATATTCTGTTTTGGTTGTGTGTAGGGGGGATGTATCTCAAATCTAATGACATTATGATCGGATACACTTAGTTGGTCATTTACAGTGATATAATTAATCATATGCTCTTGAGATGACATAAATAGATTCTAGTACTGTGGCTCCATGTGTTGATTTGCGTAGGTGCTTTGTGTAGAAAACCTCTATAAAGTCCACTCATGTATAAGTTTCATTTCTAATATTATATGATATTGCCAGTAATATCATGATAATTCCAATAAAGGTGATGCCGGTATACAGGAGAAGGTTGTGGTATCGATGGTGGTACTTGTGGTCGGGACTGTGGTAGCGATAATGACAGATACGGTGATTGCGGTAGTGATTGTAGGTAGCTATATTGGTAACTGGGGAGGAGATGGTCGTAGTTGTGGTGGTGATTGTGGTAGCGATGCCGAAAACTGTGAGGTTTGGGGTAGCGATGGTGGTAGTTGTTATGGCGATTGTGGTAGGGATGGTAGTAGTTGTCGCGGTGGTTTTGTTTGCGATGTTAGTAGCTGTTACGGTGATTGAAATTGAGATGATAGTAACTGCGGTGGTGGCGGTGGTAGCGATGATGGTAGTTATGGTTGTGACTGTGGTAGACTGCGATGTGTGTGAAGGAATGAAATAATTCAGGTTACTGGGGTGGTGATGGTAGGTAGGCTGGTATGCAGGTAGGTAGGTAAGAAAGAAGGCAGGTAAGTTGGTAGGTATGTAGGTAGGTACGTAAGTTGGTAGGTGGGGAGGTAAGTAGGCAGATATAAGAATAGGTAAAGTTGTTACGTACTAGTAAGTAGGTAGAAATTTATATATATCAGACAGCAGGTAGATAAGTATATTGTACGTATGTCGATAAGTAGGTAGGTAAATGGGAAGGTTATGCGGGGAAGTAGGAAGGGTGATAGATTGGTAAGCTTGTTAGTGATTAGTAGGCAGGTAAATGGCATGTAAGTAGAGTACGTATGCACATAGGTAGGTAGGTAGACAGGGAAATGGAGAGAGAAAACAGTCTAAATATTGGCAGGTGGCAGACATGACGGTAGGTAAGTAGGCAGACAAATATGTCAGTTTTACGTCAGATATTCGGTGTATATCTTGTTAGGTCAGCAGTACTGCAGCTAAGAAGAAGGATAAGTGCCAGTAAGTAGGACTGAAGGTAAGTAGGTGGGGAGATGATTATGACCGTGGTCTGGTTAGTAGGTTTGTTGGCAAGTAGGTAGGCAAATATCTGTAGTTATACCAGAAGACAATAGGGTGATATCCGGCCCAACACTACCAATGTAATAACCCTTATTACATCTTACGTCTTAGTCTGCGTACAGTTTCAGTTTACAAGAGAGAGAGAGAGAGAGAGTGAGAGAGAAATACCAGCGTCACTGAACACTAGATTGGTGGTGTGGTGGCTAGGGCGACGGCCAGCAGGGAACCCTGTGGAGAGGAAATTGACATGTCGTATATAATGCTCTTTAGCCCACTCTGGTATTGTATTCCAGGTAGCGCCAGACGTGTTTATTCAGCTGTGAGTAATAACAGTCTGAGAGTGTTAAATGGTAGTCATTTCCATATTACCTTTTTGTTCGAGGTGTAGGGGGGCCGGAGACAGGACTTCCATAATACAGATCATTGGAGTCATTGGAGATCACCGCTTGTCTTTACAGCTTGAAAAATCTCAGGGCACCTCGTAGATTCCACCCGTAGTGTGCATACACTCGGCCTTCCCTGATCCGAGACTTCTTCTACCAGATCATTAAGGCGTCCTTGGCCTCCCGGACATAACTAAAAACACCCCCACAACAGCCATAACCCTTGTTATGAATGTAATGTCCTGTGGGTATGATTGTAGAGATAGTGTGTATTAGTGTTTAATTGTCAGGTGACATGTGAGGGCTGCAAATGATCAGCTCTCTGTTGGTGTGTCGTAGGTTAATTACTAGACCACGAGAACGGGTCCTCTAACTTATATCTGGACGTGAGGACATGAAATAAAATACCAGTGCTATGAAATGCAATATATCAGGTGTAAAAGCACGTGGCGTAAATACTCCAACTTGTTCCAGTGAAAAAAATGAAATGACGGGAAAGTATATGGGAGTGACATGGTTGGGAGGAGAAGCGGGACACAGAAAACGAGATGTAGCCATAAAGGGGGGAGTGTATTGTATGGTGTTGCGTGGCAGGAAGAGGAGTTGTTCTTGAGCAGGGACAGAAAACCTGGTGGTTCTAGTGTCAAGGCCACCGATCAATATATGCGGCGAGACGCAATGGACAGAGTTCTCTGTCAACGAAACCTGCCGTATTTAAGGTAATATCCATTAAACTATTCCGTACAAAGCCAACTTTCATATCTTATCCTTGATAACACAAGACGATTATCATCGGTTAAGGGGACAGTCTGACTGTGAAGACGTTATGAGCAGTGATAGTTATTCTGATTGCTTCATAATGTTAATATTTTGATTTCGTTGTCACCAGAGGATTTTATGGTGAAGATATTAAGAGAACGAGTCGCTTGAGGCTTTGAGGCAGTGAGGTGAGGTTAGGTTACACTGGGTTAGGTTAGCATAGGTTATGAGATGGTGATATGAACGGTGGTTGATGAAGGCAGAGGACAGCTCTGTGTGTGTGTGTGTGTGTGTGTGTGTGTGTGTGTGTGTGTGTGTGTGTGTGCTTTATTTTAAATTCATGTGAGCACAAGCAAATATTAGTCTCATCACACACACACACACACACACACACACACACACACACACACACACACACACACACACGCACATGAACACGAAGGTCTATGCTTTCGTTCCAAATTAGTAAGGCGAGGTAAATTGAAGTAGCGAAGGTAACTGGATGCAGAGAGTGGGAGGGCCATGGCCACCGGGACAACATGGATTATGTCACTGCAAGAGAGAAAGAATGGATAGGGCGACATGATAGATGATGACATTGCCTGACACTTCATTTCTGTGGCATCTTAATCCTCCTGACTCACGCCACGCAGGTCTGCATTTTTGCGTCAAATTAGAGACCAAGTTAATGTGCGTGAGGGAGGCTAACTGGCACCAGAGTGGATCAACACACAACCCACCCCACACCGTGACGGATTTGGCCGGTACCAGGGAGCTCAGATATCAGCCGCCTTATTTAGATGGCACCATAATTTTTTCATTGTGTATGGTGGATATCATTATGGAGGTGGAGATGTTGTTGGATGTAAGAGGCTTATAGGACCCGATGCTGTTGATATAAAACTTTGAGTCTGGGAAGGATCTCAGTCAATGCCTGTGGTGTTCTATGAGCACAGCCAAACCAAAGGCATTCTAATGACGGCTGCGACGTTAAGTGTCCTTTGCTTAGGTTGTATATTGTTAATATAGACATAGCTTTATCACGGTGTTCGCGGCTGTGTGTGTGTGTGTGTGTGTGTGTGAGAGAGAGAGAGAGAGAGAGAGAGAGAGAGAGAGAGATAACTTAAACTAACTCCCACTGACTGAAGGAGAGAACTTTGGATGAGGGAAGAGAGGATGGCTGAGTGCATCAAATATTTACCAAGTGGTCATCAAGGGTCCAGGTGTGGTTTTAATTTCACGAGTCAAGTGGACACGGCCGTGGCTGTGTCAAGTGTGTCTTGCTCCATCGTTCTTGAGGGAAAACCATCTTCAGAAAATCTTATTAGAATGTTAGGAGACAACACTATAGCACGAGGTGTCTGAATGGGTGTTGTAGTTAAGCCGGTAAGATGAATATAAACAGTGGGAGAGCAGAGAATGGGTGGAGCGGGCAGCAAGACGTGCATAGGATGAACCCAGATGGTGGGGGTTGGTGATGCAGGGTGAACGAGTACACCCTGTGGAGATGAAAGTTGCGTAAGCGACGATGCTGGTAATCAGGTGTAGTTAATATATCTCTCGTGGAATGTAAACATGTGTATGAGTGTGGGTGGGATTAGAAAATGATGGTGGTGCTGGTAAAGAAGGAAGTGTGTGAGACGGGCTAAGCAGGTAGTTCTTTTGGGGTTAAGGTGAGTGTACACCAAGATGTGCAGATGGACTTTGAAGGTAGTCCGTTATGAGGGTGGCGATGATACATTAAAGACCTCCCCAAGCAGAACGTTAAGAACCAAAACAGTAAATACACGCCCGCCTTGCCTACTATATTAAGACGCAGTCGAGAAAGCGGCTGCGAAATAAAGATGTTAACTACTTCACCAAGATATAGTGCTTCTCAGTCTAATCAAGCTCTCCGTTGGCTGTCTTAGTCAGTATAGGGAGGATCCTTAGCTGCGAAGAGTAAATGTAGGCTAAATGTAATCTGTAAGTTTTAATAGTCTCACATGCACTGAATAAAGTCGTTCAGTAGCAGCAAATATAAAACGAGAATGACGTACTCGGGTTGACGGTGTTACAGAGAGGAGGGAAAGTCAAACAGGCCGAGAGGAGTCGAGAAGTTAGGCTGCTCAGGCACCCAGCGTGGTAGAGACCTTAGACGCATAGCAGGTCCCTTGCAAATGTGGGTCCCAGTAAGAGAAGAGAGAGACACAGATAAGAAACCAGGGAAGAGACATATTGCGAGAGCAGGTAGTAAGACAGGCAGATGGGTAGTTAAGGAGACAACAGGCATGGAGGCAGCAGTAATTGAGACAGCAAGAAGAGAAGTAGGTACTGATGCAAGAGTGTGGAGTGGAAGGCGGGGGAGCAGACTTGTGGCAAGGAAGATCAGCAGTGTAGTAGGGAGGCAGACAGGGAGACAAGCAAGCATTAGGGATGTGGTGGGTGCTGTGAGTTGGTTGACAGAAGACATACGAGAGAATTTAGACACTGAAACAAGGTAGGCAGGGTAGAAAGAGATTAGGGTCATGACAAGGCAGGACGAAGAGAAATGCTTGGGTGAGCAGAGGCAATAAAGCAAAAATGTTGGTCACGAAGAGCCATGAAGAAAACAGGTGGTAGTTAGGAGGAGGTAGTCATGAATGAACGAGGCAGGAAGAAGAACTGAGAGAAGAAGGATGAAGGAATGACTGAGTGAGGAGGAAGTAGGAAGGGAGAAGGTGGGACGAGTCAGCAATGAGGAGGAGGGAAGAAGTTAGTGTGCAAGGAAGGGACGGTCTGTCGTGAATTAAAAGGGGACCGAATGAGATGTAATTGTGTGTGTGTGTGTGTGTGTGTGTGTGTGTGTATTAATAAATAAGTATGAAAAATATAACTACGTCCATTTACCTACCTGCATATATACCAATACCAGTGTCTGTCTACGTGCCTATCTATCTGTCTACACACACACACACACACACACACACACACACACACACACACACACATTTAAGGATTTGTTTTGGTCATCTAATGAAAGAGAATGACGAGAGAGGCTGAGTGGAAATGAAACGGGTTGATACAGAATGAGAAAGGAGAGTGGCTGAGAGAGGGTGAGGGGGAAAGAAGAGTGGCTGACAGAGGGTGAGGGGGAAAGAAGAGTGGCTGACAGAGGGTGAGGGGGAAAGAAGAGTGGCTGACAGAGGGTGAGGGGGAAAGAAGAGTGGCTGACAGAGGGTGAGGGGGAAAGAAGAGTGGCTGACAGAGGGTGAGGGGGAAAGAAGAGTGGCTGACAGAGGGTGAGGGGAAGGGAGAGTGGCTGACAGAGGGTAATGGGAAGGAAGAGTGGCTGACAGAGGGTGAGGGGAAGGAAGAGTGGCTGACAGAGGGTAATGGGAAGGGAGAGTGGCTGACAGAGGGTGAGGGGAAGGGAGAGTGGCTGAGAGAGGGTGAGGGGAAGGGAGAGTGGCTGACAGAGGGTGAGGGGAAGGGAGAGTGGCTGACAGAGGGTGAGGGGAAGGGAGAGTGGCTGACAGAGGGTGAGGGGAAGGGAGAGTGGATGAAAGAGGGTGAGGGGATGGGAGAGTGGATAAAAGAGGGTGAGGGGATGGGAGAGTGGATAAAAGAGGGTGAGGAGAAGGTAGAGAGGCGGAGAGATGGTGAGAGAA
This sequence comes from Coenobita brevimanus, assembly GCF_032717465.1. Classification (NCBI taxonomy): domain Eukaryota; kingdom Metazoa; phylum Arthropoda; class Malacostraca; order Decapoda; family Coenobitidae; genus Coenobita; species Coenobita brevimanus. The sequence goes on along the minus strand of NC_137062.1, from coordinate 7,477,159 downwards.
ATACAGGGTGGTTGAGAGTTGGTGAGGGAAAGAAACGGTGGCTGAGAGGGTAGGGAGGGGGGGTGGAGAGAGGGTGAGGTGAAGGGAGGGTGGATGGGAGAGGGTAAGTGGTTGAGAAACGGTGATGTGAAGGGACAGAGGGGGAGGGGAAGGAGGGAGGTCAGGATAAAGGGTGGGGGAGAACGTAAGAGGGCGAGGCAGAGCGAGGGGAGAGACATGAACGAAGCACATGGACTTAAGGTGAGGGGAAAATGTGACAAGGAAAGGAGAGTGTGGGATCTAGTGTGAAGGAGACAGGGTGAGGTGGATGAAACAGGAGGGATGGGAGATGAAAGGGACTAAAGTGGTATTTCAAGGAGAGAGAGAGAGAGAGAGAGAGAGAGAGAGAGAGAGAGAGAGAGAGAGAGAGAGAGAGAGAGAGAGAGAAAGAGAGAGATTTATTTTTAAAAAATGGGATCCAGCGATGCTATTAGTGAAGTTGATATTTCCTTAATAAATTTGACAATATTTCGTTAACATAGTTGACACAATATGAAATGTTAATCTTTAGACGGACAAGAATAAAACTGTTTTCTCTGATTAGAAAAAAAGTGATGTTGCTTGGGAATCGTTAAGTATTTTGTTAGTGATGCTCTGAGACTGTTTTATCCATTTTACGAATAACCTTCCTTCAGTTTAGGCTAAAGTACAGAGACAAGTAGTCCTTTTCATATGGAAGAAATATTAACTATTTTTCATTCTTATCGTCTATAGATACAATAGTCTCTGAAAACTTATTACAGAGGTGATACGTGTGGACTCTTTTGCTGCCACCAGATGATATTATTCAGCTGGGGAGTGGCCTCTCACTGCCTGAGCGTTGAAGGCACGCCAAACAACTTGTGTTAATGTAAGTCTTTGAAATATTACGTGCAGCTCCTCTGTTAACATTTACTTCCACCATGACCCGGTTTGTTCGTCTGTCTATCGGTATGTTTGTCTGATTGTCTGTCTGTCTGTCTGGGTATCTGTATGTCTGCCTGCATGCAACATTATGATAAAACAATTGGATGGAACAGCATGAAATTGGTATAAACGACTGAAGACCCTCACAGGAACAGTCAGTTAAGCATTGTGCAAAAACGATCAAAGGTCAAGGTCAAACACGAAAGGTGGTGCTGTTTTGGTGGAGGGCTGTGCTCTTCTCAGTGCTCTCGGTATTTTTGTTTTAGCTCTCTTTTCACCTCGAGAAATATCATGGTGGATTCCTATATTTTTACTACCTTCAGATAACTTTAACTTTAGGGCAGCCTTTATAATCCCCTTCATTACCTTGTCATCAGACTGTTAATAATCGCGTGGAGTTCGACTAATAACACTGGAAATTAAATTTTTCTTTTAAATGAGTTGTCATATATTATTAGTGTATGCACGGACTTGAGACATGGAACATACTAACACAAGCTATGATTTTATTTTCATAAGAATACTTTGAGTCACCCTAACAATCTTTTCTGTTCTTTTTCTTTTTTCTTCTGTGTTACTCTGATATCTGAATACTGTTGTGTGTGGCTTTTTGGTCATAAGCCGTTTGCCGCATTGTTCCTGTACAGAAGCTGGCGTCAGTGATATCACGGCGGCAAAAGGAAATTATTTGGCACCATAAGTGTAGCCTATACACTGTATATGGCTAGTGAGGGAGTGATCGCCCTCTACCTACACAGATCAAAAGCCCTCGGGAGCAGGGGGGTGGTTGCTTTCTCAGGCAGAGGAACTCCTTGAGAGTGAAATGGCTGGGAAGCATGCCGGCACGTGACTGGCTACAGCATAGCTGGGTCTTTCGGGTGTGGGCAATCAGGCAAGTTAGCTGCCTACTGCGACTGCAACACAATGGCGAGGTGTTCAGGAAGTTAGCCAAAGAAACCTTGATGGACTCTGAAAGAACAATAATGGCCCCCAGTCCCGTGCAGCCCTTAAATGGGCAGGGGGTGCTAAGAATCTCACGGTTGCCTCAATTACAATCTAATTCCTTTGTCAATGCAAAAAATACAATTAAAATTGGTAACTGGAATGTGAGAACGCTAAATCATGACGGTAAAATCGATGAGTTAGTGAAGGTTTTTCAAAATTACGGACTTGATATTTGTGCTCTGACAGAAACTAGATTAACTGGAGTCGATAAATTGGATTTGGAGGATGGTATACGTTTATTGATATCTGGTCGACAGGACGGAATGCATTATCAGGGAGTAGGATTGTTGCTGGGTTGTAAGGCAAATAAGGCTTTATGTGAGTGGGGTCCTATAGATGAGCGATTGTTATACGCACGGTTTAAATCAAATCATGGCAACATCAGTCTGTTTGTGTGTTATGCACCTACTAATGATGCACTCGATGAAAGGAAAGACACATTTTATGAAAAGTTGCAAGAAGGAGTAGGAAGGGTACCTAGACATGATGTTTTGATCTGCATTGGAGACTTTAATGCAGTAATGGGCTGTTCAAATGAGGGATTTGAGGCATGTATGGGTAAGATGGGAGTTGGTAGTAGGATGAGTGAAAACGGAGTGAGGTTTGGAAGCTTCTGTCTAGGAAATGACTTAGTCATCGGGGGCACACTCTTTCAGCATTGCAATATACACAAGACAACTTGGGTGTCGCCGTGTGGAAAATATGAAAATCAGATTGATCACATCGCTATCAGTAGGAGGCATAGAAGTTCTCTGCTAGATGTTCATGTTAAACGGGGAGCGGATATTGGTTGTGACCATCAACTCAGCATTGCAAAAATAAGGTTTAAACTTAAAAATCAGAAGAAGGAAAAATCTGGTGTTGGTAGATACGATATTGTTAAGCTTAGAAGGGAAGGAGAAGAAAAGGAGGAATTCAGATTAGAATGCAGAAATAGGTTTTTGGTGTTGGAAACGTTGGAAGAGGGGGAGAGAAGTGTAGATGAGATGTGGGAGGATGTGAACAAAGTTTTGCATGAGACTGCTGAATGTACGATTGGAAGGAGACATAGATTCAGGAGAAAGAAATGGATATCAGAGGAAACGTGGGATATGATAAAAAAGAGAGGTGAGGCTAAATTGAGGAGTGAGATGCAATGCATTGATGAACGAGAGATTGAATTAGCAAGAGCTGCGTACTGGAGTTTGAATTCAGAAGTAAGAAGATTAGCTAGGAGAGATAAAAGAAGATGTGTGGATGAAAAGGTTGCAGAGACTGAAATCTTAATAAACAAAAATGATGGACAGAGTCAAAGAATAGCATATGAATCGATTAGAGAACTGAGTGGTAATGCAGGTACACGCAAGGAAATACCAGTTAGAGACAGGGAAGGAAATTTATTGACCAAAGATGGAGATATTAAAAATAGATGGAAAGAGCATTTTGAGACAGTTCTTAATAGACCAATACCACCAGAAGAGGATATACCGTCTGCTCAGGAAGATTTAAATATAGAAACAGGAGAGTTGAGGCTTGCAGAAGTGGAGAAAGCAGTAAAACAGTTAAAGAATAATAAGGCACCAGGGGATGATGGTTTATTTCCGGAAATGTTTAAAGTGGAGGGGGATAGATTAATAATGATCTTGACCAAGCTATTCAATAAGATATGGGTGACGGGGTTACTACCATCAGTTTGGAAGAATGGTGTAATTGTTAAAGTTCCGAAGAAGGGAGACCTCAGTGAATGTGGTAATTGAAGGGGAATCTCTTTATCACCGATAGCTTTGAAAGTTTTCAGTAGAGTGTTGTTAAATAGGTTGGAGCCGGTGGTTGAGGGTATTCTGAGGGATGAACAGGCTGGTTTTAGAAAGGGACGTGGTTGCAATGATCAGATCTTTATAGTTAGGCATTTGATGCAGCAAGTTAATGAAATGAGAGTACCGTTAAGTCTTTGTTTTGTTGATTTTGAAAAGGCTTTTGATAGTGTTTCGAAAGAGACTATGGGGAAGACCATGAGACATTATGGAATACCAGAGGAGTTTGTGAGGGTCATTATGAACATGCATGAGGACACATTTTGTAAAGTGATGGTTGATGGTTGTCTGAGTGATTCGTTTGAAGTCAAGTCCGGAGTAATTCAAGGTGGTGTTCTATCGCCTTTACTATTTATATTGGTCATTGATTACATTATGAAACGCGTTGGAACAGAAACCGGTGCAGGTATACTTTGGGGAGAGAACAGGAAACTTTTGGATTTAGATTATGCAGATGATATAGTTTTGATTTGTGATGGGCCAGAAGAGATGCAGAGAGTGTTGGACTGTTTGGTGAGTGAAGGTCGCAAGGTGGGTTTGGTTATTAATTGTGGAAAAACTGAAATAATCAATATGAATATGGAAAATGCGCAGGAATGTGTAATTGGAGGTATGGTTGTAAAGCAAGTTGATAGGTTTAAATATTTAGGTACTTATTTAGCCAAGGATGGTTCTTTGAACTTTGAATTCGAGGAAAGGTTAAAGAAGGCTAATCAGGCAATGGGAATGCTTAAAAATATTTGGAATAATAACAATTTTTCTGTGCATACAAAAATAAAACTTTATAAGGTAATGGTTAGGAGTATCTTAATTTATGGACACGAGTCTTGGTACAGCACAGTGACTATGGAAAATAAATTCTTGGTGTTTGAAAATAAAGCACTTAGAAGAATATTAGGAGTTAAGTGGTGGGAAAGGATACCAAATAGTAGAATTAGAGAAATAACGGGAGTGCAGCCGATCGATGAATATGTTAGATTCTCACGATGGAAGTGGCTAGGACATGTGTATATGAGACAGGGAATAGTACGAGGTACACCAGGGTGGGTGGCACTTGGTAGAAGAGGTAGAGGAAGGCCAAAAGAGACGTGGGTGAGGACAATGAGACGGGAAGCTGGAGATGAGTGTTGGGGAGATCTTGAGGAGTTAGCACGGGATAGGATGTGGTGGTGTGAGTTCATCGAGGCCCTATGCATCCCCGAGGGTGTCACAGGAAATGATTGATTGATTGATTGATAATGATTAGTGAATGTCTGTAAGAAATATATGTGGCTGTGTTCCTGAGCATTGTCATAATTGATTACTAATGTCATTACTTAAGCATATACATTTGGCACAGCACCTTACTAGATGGTGGTACGTGGTGGCGACCATTAATTCCCCCACTTGATGTAGTGCTGCCTACGTTCTATTTTGTGTATCTGCCTTCCTTTCTTCTTATTGCTTCCCTCCTTCCTGTCGCCATTTATTACTCTTCTTTCCACTTCAGGTGACTCTACACTGAGTGACAAGCCACATGGTTTTGTGTAACCCAGGAAACCATTAACAAACCATTTACGCTGTGTGGTAACCACGTAAACAGATAACGGGGTGATATGGTATATATGAAGGTGTTTCTGTTAACTGTGTGGAGAGACAAATATGCGGCGTCCATCCGGGAATCAAACCTCCACTCTTTTCTCCGTCCCTGGCTGTGGCGATGCTCTTTCTTTCGCAAGGGAACATCAATTTACCGCAATGGATGGCCCAGCAGTTGCTTGTGCGTTGTTGACGGCTCAGCTGTGCCAGACAGACCGGGGTTACTCAACAACTACAACAAAACAACAACAACAACAACAAAAACGACAAGAACAAGTATCACGCTAGATGCAACTTATGAACACACAAAATCGGCACATCAAAAATTTTCTTGTTGATACAATGGTTGCATTTATTACCGCTTCCGTATTGACAACCAAAGGTTGATTAAGTAACGTCTTAAGTAAGATGTCTTTTTTATTATTAAGTCACACTACTACCGAACGATTTTAATGAATCATTTTTTCCAGTATGCAAATAACTTAACTAAGGCATATTGTCAGTCCAAAAATCTCTCCTTGGCTCACTATAGGTGTATGAAGATAGCAAGAACAAAATGAAAAAAAGAAAAAAGTCACCGTACTGACTGGATTAGTATCCACACAGGATGGCGGCCAGTAAACACCAAGGCAAGAAAATAATACATACTCCCCTTACTTATCAGGTCACGTGGGTGTTGATGTACCTCATCACTCTTCACCGTTATCAGTCCTTTTGAGTTCTTCCATATCCACTTCTCCCCCCCCCCCAAGCCTGCATAAGCGCAGGTGAGGGAGTGTGTATAGGCAAACCATTATCTCAGCTCACCCCCACTCTCGAACCCACTAGGTGTATATGCAGAACCATTGCCCTGTTTGTCTGGGTATTGCGCCCGCCCTCATCTCATTCTCACACTCACCCAACCGATATATATATTTACATCTTAAGCATTCACGTTTCCACACAATCTATCGGCCCTTACACTTCTCAAGATATAGTTGCAGACATTCTTTTATGTTCACATTTATTTTGTACATCGTGACAGGCTAGTAAGTTTCGTGTGAGTCAGGCGTTTTGAAAGTGAAATTTGGAACGAAGCCGGGGTGAATGCGGAAGAAGGCGTATACTGTGAAAAAGGACTTTTAAAGGTATCAGCAATTAAAGGTGAGGAGCCCTGACGATCAAACACTGAGCAGCAAGTAATGGGAAGAGGAAGGAAAGATAGAGGAAAGAGGAAAGTGAAAAAAAGAAACAGGTGAGAGGCAGGTAGACAGGGAAGGAGGGAAGAGGAAGTTTGAGGTAGAGGGAGGGAGCAGAGTGAGGGGAAAGGAAGGTAGAGAAAGAGAGGGAAAGGATGAAGGTACTATAAGAGACAGGAAAGAAGAGAAGGAAACGACATAGTTCATTCGTTTGATCCAGCGACGTATCGTTCATGCTTGATACAGTTAGATAATTTTATTCAACTTAGGAGATCCCAGTAGTAGCAGAAGTGTTAATGAAGGCCATATTTACCCCACTGCATACTTAGAAAGTCTCCCTTGAGCTGGGTAAAACTATCTGGTAGCAGGAAGATAACAAAAGATAAAAAATGTCTTTGGGTGGGCGTTAAAGAAGGATGAATGAAATATAGAAAAGAACAAAGAAAAATAAAACCGCAAAGGTGGTGTCAAAAAGCAGAACTCGTGACGGAACGAAGATGTTTCATTATCATGTCTGGAATGACCTTAGTATTCTAGGTAACCTAACTGTACATAATTTTTTACACTGAGTCATAAGATCCTAAGAGTTAGTGCCACTCATAACATGGTCGGGTCAGTTCTAATATTTATTTCAGCTAACGCCAAACAATTTTATGCACGTGAAATTGAGTTATAGGGATCCCATAGTTAAGAGTATCACATAATGTCTCTCAGAATCGGAACAAGTATATTAGTCTATAGCAGCTAACGCCAGACGATTTTATTCAGCTGAGAATGAGTCACAGAGGGCTCCAGGTTAACACCACCACTAACCCTATGAAGATCGGTAAACTCTGGAAAGTTTTTCCAGCTTACATCAAACAGTTTTATTTAGCCTGCAAAGGTTTATAACCTACCGGCACTGTAATACACTAACAGAAGGCACGGCCATGAAACAGCTACACTGGAGGAAGCAGAAAACATGTTACCCTTTCACCAACATATTTTCTCTGAAATAAACAAAATCGTCTGACTGACTAAGAGGGTGTATGTAGGTGAGGTGGAGGGAGGGAGAGGGAGGGGAAGACCGAAGAAGAAGTGGAGGGATGGAGTTGAGAGGTATATGAGGGAGGGGGGACTGAGTTGGGGAGGAGGGTAGTCAAATGGTGGGTGACAGAGCGACTTGGAGGCGTTTTGTCTGCGGCCACCCTTTCCGGGATAAGGGCGTCGGGCTATAGATAGACAGTCTGATGTTAGCCTATATATAGTCCGTAAATGTAGCACCAATAATATCAAACAGGTTAACCGAGATAGTTTTTATGGCCTTGGAAGGGTATCGCTTTATTAAACCAAGTTATAACTCTTATTCTGAATAAATTACACTGTGTACTGGTCCACCTGGTGAACAAGCCTACATCTTTTCTATCCTTAATGACCTAGAGCAGCTTGTACAGCACCCTACCCGTATCCCAGACCACCTTGGAGAGAGCTCCAACATACTTGACCTCTTCCTTACAACTAATCCTTCTGCTTACACTGTTAATCTTTTCTCTCCGTTGGGCTCCTCCGATCACAACCTTATCACGTTAACCTGTCCTATCACTCTGGTACGGCCTGTGGACCCTCCAGGGAAACGTCGTCTGTGGCATTTTGGAGCCGCGGATTGGGAGGCCCTCAGGCAGTACTTCTTTGATTTTCCCTGGAATGATTATTGCTTCCATGGCTGGGAGCCATCTGAATGTGCCTTGCGCATTACAGAGGTTATTTTCTCGGGCATGGAAGCATACATTCCTTTCTCATATCCTTTGACTAACGCAAGAAAGACTTGGTTTAATCACGCTTGTTCTAATGCTGTCCGCAACAAGGAGAGGGCCTACAAAAGGTACCGGAACCAACCCACCCCTGAATCACATCTTTTTATGTTTCTGCCCGTAATCGTGCTAAGTCTGTTCTTCGCTCTGCTAAAAATAATTTCATCCGTACTAAATGCTCTCAACTCTCCAACTCGAATTCTTCCCGCTCCTTCTGGCACCTTGCTAAAAACCTTTCTAACAACTTTACCTCATCATCCTTCCCTCCTCTTTTCTACTCTGATGGTTCTGTAGCTATTTCTTCTACTGATAAAGCAGATCTCTTCGCACAGACTTTCTCCTCCAATTCCACCTTAGACGATTCCGGTGATGTTCCTCCATCACTTCCCCCGTCTGACTTCCTACTGGCTGACATTAAAATTTCTTCAGCTGATGTATTTTCTGCCATCACTGGGCTCAATACTAACAAGGCATATGGGCCTGATGGAGTCCCTCCTGTTGTTCTCAAGAACTGTGCTTCTGTGCTTACACCCTGCCTAGGCAAACTCTTTCGCCTGTCTGTCAACTTGTACCTTTCCTTCTTGCTGGAAGTTTGCTCTCATTCAGCCAGTCCCAAAGAAGGGTGACCACTCCCAACCCTCCAACTATAGTCCAATTGCTTTAATGTCCTGTATTTCAAAAGTTTTCGAGTCAATTCTCAGTAGAAAAATTTTAAGGCATCTTTCCTATCACAACCTTCTTTCTGATCGTCAGTACGGGTTACGTCAGGGACGCTCCACTGGCGATCTTCTCACCTACCTTTCAGACTCCTGGTCATCCTCCTTTCGGGACTTTGGTGAAAGCTTTGCCATTGCACTTGACATCTCAAAGGCTTTAGATCGAGTCTGGCATAAATCTTTAATTTCCAAACTGCCCTCTTACGGTTTCTATCCTTCTATCTGTGCCTTCATCGCTAGCTTCCTTTCTGGTCGCTCTATAGCCGCTGTTGTAGACGGCCATCGTTCTTCTCCTAGATCTATCAACAGTGGTGTTCCTCAGGGCTCTGTCCTATCACCAACTCTCTTCCTTTTATTCATCAATGACCTTCTAAGCTGTACATCTAACCCTATCCACTCATACGCAGATGACTCCACCCTTCAACTTTCCATTCGGTTCCCGCAACACCCATCTCAGCAGTTACTTCAACCAACAAGGGATGAGGCTATGGTACACCTAATGTCTGACTTGGCTCGTATTTCTGGCTGGAGTAAAAATAATCTTGTTTTTAATGCATCTAAGACTCAGTTCTTACACCTATCAACCTGTCAAAATCTTCCACAGGTATACCCACTATTGTTTAATAATATTCAGCTTAATTCTACATCATCCTTGAACATACTTGGGGTTTCATTTACTCGGGACTTATCTTGGAAAGATCATATTACATCTCTTGTAAAATTTGCGTCCAAGAGATTGTGTGTGCTAAGCCGACTCCGTTCTTTCTTTACCCCTGCACAATTGTTGACTCTATACAGGGGTTTTATCCGCCCCTGTGTGGAATACAACTCCCATGTGTGGGGAGGCTCCCCACATACAGCTCTTCTCAAGAGGATGGAGTCAAAGGCTTTTTGTCTCATTAACTCTCCTCCTCTTACTGACTCCCTTCAACCGCTGTCTCGTCGCTGCACTGTTGCCTCTTTATCTCTTTTCTATCGCCACTTTAACCCCTACACCGCGGGCATCTTTACCAATGTTTTGCGTGTCCCACGGGGTTATTCGGGCTCCGACAGACTCTCAAAAAATATTTGCCAAAAATCAGTTATTAGTCCTAGAATATTAAAATTATACATGCTTATGGCACATACCTTCAGCTTTCTCCTGAAATGTTTGTTGAGCCTTCGTCTGTTACCGTAGGACTTTCGGAGACCTCTGAAGTTGGGTAACGAAGTCTCCACTTTACACTTCCCAATAACCCGTAATATGATTACCACAGCCATATATAAACACTATAAACACTACTCTATGATTTTCGAGTAGTTTAGGATCCATACTCCAAAAAAAAAACACTGTGAAGGCAATGGAAATTACGAGCGCGTCTGATCGTCGCACTTGCGCTAGTTCGCTCTTGGTACTCTGTCATTTATTATTCATAAAACCCCTCACATTTTATATTTCTATTACTATATCACACTTATATATATCTGGTGTCTTTCTCCATAAGTTTCCTTCAGTCGTATTAGTTTATTGTCACTGAAGTCATTCAATTTTTCATTCAGTAAAATACGTAGAGAGCCACGGATTCACTTTCACTGTTATAACATAAATTTTTTGTACTCATATTCTTATATTACTAATTTCTTACATTACTATTTACATTTTCTATTCTATTTTCAATATTTACCCTTCTATTTTACTTACACTATGTTATTCACTGTCACTTTCAGTAAGATAAAACTATAATACACTGTTCAATCATATGTACTGAACATCCATTGCTTTCACCTGCTATTTACACATTATTTACACATTATTTACACATCTTTTCCAAATTATTCTGCTTTCACACTTGCACTGTTAGAACTGCTTCTGGCTGTGGTAATCGAAGAAGCAGGTAACACAGAGGGGAACCTGGCACTCAGCGCACTGCCAAGAGGTGCTTTTGTGCTCAGGTGTGTGGCGGGTGGTATGTGCACACACCTGACACCTGCGAATCGCAGCCTTCCTTTTCCCTGTGGCAGGCATAAGCTCAAGTCTGTGCCAATCCATATACGCCCTCTGCTCAAGTTGGTCGGGAAGTGTTACTGGATGGCGCCTTGGAGTTGCTGCTGTCACCCTACCATATCTTTCCAGCAGCTGCTGGACACAAGTCCTGGCGAACAACCTCAGGAAGAAGGACTTGGGTGGCTTGACCTTCATCTTGTACAGGATGAAGGCGTTCAGCATCGTCATATCTATGAGATGCAGAAAAACTTTCCTGTACCACCTAGTATTCTTCCTGAGGCAGTCGATCTCACCAATCATCATGTCGGACTTGTCCACCAGCTGCATGTTGATATTGTAGTCCAACACAGCATCAGGTTTCATCACAGGTTCGCCTGTCCTACGGTCGACCTTCCCACTGTCTGTCATCTCCCCCTTATGTACGGTGGTGAGCATGTGCACGACCCTCTTGTCATGCCACCGTATTGCCAGCATCTTCTCAGACTTGCGTAGGTGCATGTCTCCTCGCTGCGAGGTTCCTGCCTCTGGGAATTTGGGGAAGTGGGCACGATTACTTTTGACAGTGCCGCAGGAGCCAATGCCGTGTTCAGAAAGGTATTTGGCAAGTTTCAGTGCTGTATAGTAGTTGTCTGTACACAGCGCATGATTCCCACCAAAATACTTTTCTAGGAGCACTTTCACTACAGCCTGAGAAGCCAAGGGGGTGTGTTTTATCCAGATCGACAGTGCTGGCTGAATATATGACGAAGTCAAGGATGTACCCCATCTTACAGTCGCACAGTACAAAGAACTTAATTCCAAAGCGATGGCGTTTGCTTGGAATGTACTGAACAAACCGAAGACGTCCTCTGAACAAAACCAAGGATTCGTCAATGACAACCTTCTGAAAGGGGTGGAAGAATGACATAAACTTATCTTTCATTCTGTTCAGAATCTCCCGGATCTTCCAGAGTGGGTCGGTTTGGGAAGGTACATCGTTGTCGGCAAAGTGGAGGTTTCCCATGATGTTCTGGAAGCGATCTCTGGCCATGTACTTATTGAAGCTGGGTGAGGGTAGTAAGGGGTCCATGGACCAGTGTTCTTCCAACTCATGCTTCTTGGAGTGTGGCATGAGAAGCATGAGGGCAAAGAACACATACAGCTCCTACACTCCCAGCATGGACCACTGTTGCATCTTGGCTGCACCTGTACCACTTGCAGCACGTTGTGATTCATACCTGTTGGTCTCATCACATATGTGCTGCATGACTTCGTCATCTAGGAAGGCCAAAAGGTAGTCCACACACTCAGCATTTTCGTCAATAGTGAAGGCAGGCTGAATTCCTGAGGAGCTCTCATCAAATACTAAATTTTCAGGCACAAAATCTGACCCTTCCGTCCACGTGAAGGCGTCCAGGATTCCCTATTGTGGCGGTGTAGGGCAGGTGGTGGTGGTGGTGGTGGAGGTTGGCTGTGAGGCAGATTTATCTCGTTCAAGGTCACTCGCACTGACCCTGGGTTGCCGTACAGCACTAGCAGCCCTTACCTTACTAGCTACACTACTTTTCACTGTCCTTGATTTACCTCTTCCTCTACGGCCTGCCTTCACTGTTGATGCTGGTGGTGACTCCGACAACGAAGACTCCGGAGATAACTCAGCCGAAGATTATGAAGAAATGAGTGAAGTGGGGCTTGGGGAACGGGGAGGTGAATGCACTCGTGACTCATGGTGCGCTGGGTCATGTGGGGGCATTGTTCTGGGGCTAACACGCCACCTTTTCACTCCCTTCCCAAATTCCTTGCCTTGCTGCACAAAAGGGTTCTTTCCCTTGGAGCTAGAGACTACTTCCGACACTGAAGCACTCGTTGTAGCAGTTTCTGGCACGATAACCTCACCCGGCTCATCACACGATTCACCCGAATTGTCAAAATCACTGTCCATCATCACCATGGACAATTCTGTAAGTTCAAGTGCCACTGCAGAGTCACTAAGGCCTTTCCTGCTGCCCTCACTACTTTTCTTAGGGGTAGAGGTCACGGGGCCCTTTGCAATGGGCGCAGAAGCGGCAGGAATGGCGGGGCGCGAGTGCGACATGGTTTCACTACAGCGGAGGACAAGGAACTAAATGCCACGGCTTATCTGAGAAGGGAAGGGTTGACAATGACACTTAGGCTGACTGCTGCTAACTTACATGCTAATTTTTTATAGGTACAAAATCTTGGCAATACATAAAGAAATAGGTAGTTCCAGGTGAATGTAAATGTCACTTAGGCTTCTCCCTTCCTTTCTGATATATATTTTTATTACAGACATCGATTACAAGGTATAATTCAAAGGGGAAATTACCGTGGTTATGTAGCGAATGAATGCACGTGAGGTGTTGTCAGGTGATAATCAGCCAATTCCTGGTGTATAACATTATCACTTACCTGATTTTTTTTTGGTATATATTATTTTGTATATGTGGAGAGGATGGAGGGTGAAAGATTGACGAAGAGAGTGTATGTGAGTGAGGTGGAGGGTGGAAGAGGGAGGGGGAGACCGAGGATGAGATGGAGGGATGGGGTGGAGAGGTATATGAGAGAGGGGGGTGTGAGTTGGGAGCAGGGCAGTGAAATGGCAGGGGACAGGGCGACTTGGAGGCGATTTGTTTGTGGCCACCCCAAACGGGATTGAGGCGTCTGGCAATAGATAGATAGATAGATAGATAAGTATAGGGCATAGGGCTTATTTCAATGGATGAAATCTGTGGAAAAATCCGGGGGAAATTTGCATAGTGCAGCGCGGCGTGGGAGGTGAGAGGACAGGGTAATGGAGGGCAGGTAGGGAGGGGAGTCACGAAGGGGGTAAAATCGCTAAAATGTCAACAATGGTTGGGAGTACAGATAAGATTTGGAGTGCTGACTAGTGTTGGACATTGGCAGTACTGATAGATGATACAAGCCACCACTTGAGAGCCCGGGATAATTCAAAATAACACAGAATCACAAAAGTGATGCCCCGTGGTATGATCCATTGTGGCCGAGCGTCACGAAAGTGACGCCCCTCTGTTAACCCCTACACCGCGGGCTTGTTTACCAATGACTTGCGTGTGCCGCGGGGTTATTTGGGCTCCGACAGACTCTCAAAAAATATTTGCCAAAAATCAGTTATTAGTCCTAGAATAATAAAATTACATATGCTTATGGCACATACCTTCAGCTTTCTCCTGGAATGATTGTTGAACCTTCGTCAGTTACCGTAGGACTTGTGGAGACCTCTGAAGTAGGGTAACGAAGTCTCCACTTTACACTTCCCAACAACCCGTAATATGATTACCACAGCCAGATACAAACACTATAAACACTATTCTACAATTTTCAAGTAGTTTGGGATCCATACTAAAAAAAAAAAAACACTGTGAAAGCAATGGAAATTACGAGCGCGTCTGATCGTCGCACTGGCACTAGTTCGCTCTTAGTAGTCTGTCATTTATTATTCATAAAACCCCTCACACTTTATATTTCTATTACTATATAACACTTATATATATCTACAGTCTTTATTCATAAGTTTCCTTCAGTAGTATTAGTTTATTGTCACTGTAGGGATTCAATTTCTTTCAGTAAAATACGTAGCATTCACTTTCTCGTCCTGTATACTGGCACTGAGAGTGAATGTCACTTTCATCTTCACTCTCATAACTCATAGCATTCAGACATGCTAGAGTGAAACTTTCACTTTCATTACTCCTAGGGTATATACTCGTATTCTTATAATACTACTCATTTATATTTCTATTTACGTTCTCTATTTTATTTACGTTATTTACATTTCTATTTTATTTACACTGTGTTGTGCACTGTCACTTGAAATAAATTATAAAACTGTTTTCCATTGTTCACGTATATTTACATTCATTACTTTGACTTGCTGTTTACACATTATTTACAATTCCACTTGCACTGTTTTACTCAATAGAAAGATCGTAGTCACTCTTTTATCAATTGTCAGCCCTTTACCTCTTTCCACATGAGGTTTAGTAGGGGGTAAAGGTCACAGGGCCATTTGCATGGGGGTGAAAAAAGGCCTTGAAGTCAGCAAGAAAAAACATACGTACTCTCACTTCGGAAGTTGAGAGTAACCTGATAACGGAGGGTTAGCTTGGGGCGTGGGAGGCCTGCTAAGGGGTTATTCAGGGTTACCAATATTACTTCTTGAAACAGCTAAGTCAAGCACTGATATGAATGGCAGGAAATCTAGACAATACATTATAAATTTGGTAGTTCCAGGTGAATGTAAATATCACTTAGGCTTCTCCCTTCCCTCCTTACATGTATATTTATTTCGAAAATAGATTAGAGGCCTACTTAGGAGATATATTTTCAGAGCTACCAATGTTAGATCTTGAAACATCTTTGTTTAGCACTGATATGATTGGCAGGAAATCTAGACAATACATTATAAATTAGGTAGTTCCAGGTGAATGTAAATATCACTTAGGCTTCTCCCTTCCCTCCTTACATGTATATTTATTACGAAAATAGATTATAGGGCATATTTCAAGGGGAAAAAAACAGCGAAAATTAGCGAACGAGTGCACGTGAGGTGTTGTCAGGTGATAATTAGCCAATTCCAGGTGTTTGGCACTCTCACTTACCTTATTTCTTTCTTGTATATATTATTTGGTATAAGAATAGGACATAGGGCTTATTTCAATGGATGAAATCAGTGAAAAATTCCAGGGAAGATTTACTTAGCGTAGCACGGCCGGGCAGGCGAGAGGATAGGGTAATGGAGGGGGGGTAGGGAGGGGAGTCAAGAACGGGGAGAAATGGCTAAATTGTCAACAATGGATGGGAGTACAGATGAGATTAGGAGTGCTGACTAGTGTTGGACATTGGCAGTACTGATAGATGATACAAGCCCCCACTTGGAAGCCCGGGTGAATTCAAAATAACACAGAATCACAAAAGCGACGCCCCGCGGTATGATCCCTTGCTCCCAAGCGTCACGAAAGTGACGCCCCGCGGTTAAGGGGTTAAGGGGTTAATGGTCACTGCTCCTCTGAAATGTCTGCATGCATTCCTCCACCTCTACGACGGGCGCATAGCACCTGTCTAGCAGCAAACTCTCATCCCTTTTCTGTCCAACTCTCTAATGCAAGAGTTAATCGTTACTCCCAGTCCTTCATTTATGCAACAGGTCAACTCTGGAACTGTCTCCTTCTGTCTGTATTTCCTGCTGCCTATGATCTCCAGCCTTTCATATGCAGTGTGTCCAGGCATCTCAAAATGAATGGATCTTGAATTTGGCTCTCTCTTGTACATTGTTTTTTTCTTGGAGGGAACTTTTATTGCAGGCTCATGGCCTTTGGTTCCTTCTTCCTCGCATAAAAAAAGAAAAAACGTCAATCACAGCAGTCACAACAAAGATTAAATAATATCATAGACACACCATTTTACCGGAAACATTGCAATACAATAAGTTACGCACAAGCACTATACATAACACCTCAACATTACCACCAATACTTTTACACAACACCTCCACGTTACCCCCAACACTATACACTACACCTACACTTTACCACCAACACTATACACAACAACTCCACGTTACCACCAACACTACACACAACACCTTCACTTTACCACCAACACTACACAGAACACCTCCAAGTTACCACCAACACTACACACAACACCTTCACTTTACCAACAACACTACACACAACACCTTCACTTTACCAACAACACTACACACAACACCTTCACTTTACCAACAACACTACACACAACACCTTCACTTTACCACCAACACTACACACAACACCTTCACTTTACCACCAACACTACACACAACACCTTCACTTTACCACCAACACTACACACAACACCTCCACGTTACCACAAACACTACACACAAAACCAACACTACACACAACACCACCATCTTACCACCAACTCTACACACAACATCACGTTACCACCAACACTACACACAACACCACCAAATTACCACCAACACTACACACAACACCTCAACGTTACCGTCAACACTACACACAACACCTCCACGTTACCACCAACACTACACACAACACCTCCACGTTACCACCAACACTACACACAACACCTTCACCTTACCACCAACACTACACACAAACAAACGTTACCATCAACACTACACACAACACATACACGTTATCCCCAAAACTACACACAACACCTCCACGTTACCACCAACACCACACAACATTACACACTACACCACGTTACCACCAACACTACACACAACACAACGTTACCACCAACATAACACACAACACCTCCACGTTACCACCAACACTACACACAACACAACGTTACCACCAACACTACACACAACACCTCCACGTTACCACCAACACTACACACAACACCTCAACGTTACCACCAACACTACACACAACACCTCCACGTTACCACCAACACTACACACAACACCTCACGGTTACCACCAACACTACACACAACACCTCCACGTTACCACCAAAACTACACGCAACACCAACACGTTACCACCAACACTACACACAACACCACCACGTCACCACCAACACTACACACAACACCTCCACGTTACCACCAGCACTACACACAACACACGTTACCACAAACACTACACACAACACACGTTACCACAAACACTACACACAACACCTCCACTTTACCACCAACGCTACACACAACATCACGTTACCACCAGCACTACACACAACACCTCCACGTTACCACCAACATTACACACAACACCTCAACGTTACCACCAACACTACACATAACATAACTACTTTGCTACCAACACTACACACAACACCACCACGTTACCACCAAAACTACACACAACACCTCCACGTTACACAACACCTTAACGTTACCACCATCAGTACACACAACACACGTTACCACCAACACTACACACAACACCTCCTTTTACCACCAACACTACACACAACACCTCCACGTTACCACCAACACTACACACAACACCTCCACGTTACCACCAACACTACACACAACACCTCCACGTTACCACCAACACTACACACAACACCTCAACGTTACCACCAACACTACACACAACACCTCCACGTTACCACCAACACTACACACAACACCTCAACGTTACCACCAACACTACACACAACATAACTACTTTGCCACCAACGCTACACACAACACCACCACGTTACCACCAAAACTACACACAACACCTCCACGTTACCACCAACACTACACACAACACCTCCACGTTACCACCAACACTACACACAACACCTCCACGTTACCACCAACACCACACACAACACCTCCACGTTACCACCAACACTACACACAACACCTCCATGTTACCACCAACACTACACACAACACAACGTTACCACCAACTCTACACACAACACCTCCATGTTACCACCAACACTACACACAACACCACCACGTTACCACCAATACTACGCACAACACCTCCACGTTACCACCAACACTACACACAACACCACCACGTTACCACCAACACTACACACGACACCACCACGTTACCACCAACACTACACA
The DNA here is from genome assembly GCF_032717465.1 of Coenobita brevimanus. Classification (NCBI taxonomy): domain Eukaryota; kingdom Metazoa; phylum Arthropoda; class Malacostraca; order Decapoda; family Coenobitidae; genus Coenobita; species Coenobita brevimanus. Next base: position 7,458,610 of record NC_137062.1, on the reverse strand, counting down.
CAACACCTCCACGTTACCACCAACACTACACACAATACCTCCACGTTACCACCAACACTACACACAACACCTTCACGTTACCACCAACACTACACACAACACCACCACGTTACCACCAACACTACACACAACACCTCCACGTTACCACCAACACTACACACAACACCTCCACGTTACCACCAACACTACACACAACACCTTCACTTTGCTGGACGCTCTGGCAACAAGCACAAAAAGCTCTAGATATTCAGCCAAAGTGAATAACCAGAACTGAAAAGTGAATTGGGTGGAAGGCGTGTGAGAGAGAGAGAGAGAGAGAGAGAGAGAGAGAGAGAGAGAGAGAGAGAGAGGCACCAACAAACAGCTTCCTTGATGCAACTGACATTTTCATTGCTGGGTGTAGCGGGGAACAGGTCGAGGTTTATAAAACTAACACGCAGGTGTGAAGACAGTAACCAGATAGTGAGAGCAGCACAACACCGCTGTCAATTACCAGTCTATTGTAACGCGATAGTTTGTACTTGAACTGATGAGGAATGTTATGAAGATTCGATGGAGTATACTGGAACCTTAGGCCATCTCGTGTTATTATATCGTTAGAAATGTACACATATGCGTTGCCTTAACATTTTCTTAACAGTAATAGTGAAATTATTCATAATTTTTAGAAGTCAGTTTCCTTTGCAAATCCATGTACACGTTTCAAGGCTTAAACAGTACAATGAAAGTCCACATACGAAGCCAAGCAGTCCTCCTACGGGCAAGATATGGCTTTACACTCCAATTCGTGTGACGATTAGACCATGATTGTCGTAATGATTGTTTTTGTGGTGGTGGTTTTCTGGAATAATGGTGGTACAGTGGTGGTGGTGGCGGAATTTTTATAACTGGAACCGTGAAGATGGTGGTTGTGATGGTGGAGCTGGTGATGATGATGCTGGTGAGTGGTGTTGGTGATGGTCGGGGAGGAATTGGATAAGTGATTTTGGTGATGGTGGTGGTAGTAGTGGTAGTCTAAGCACTGGTGGTTGTGGTGGTGGAGCAGTGGATGAGAAAATGTGTGGTAGTTTAATTGTTTTGAATAAATTTGCGTAATGGAAGAGCAGTGTTGAGTTAAAGGAGATGGCCAAAGCAATGAGGCAATGTAGGCAGGGACTGTGGAGATGGTAGCACGTGGTATGACAATTGGTTTTATTTACAGAGTAGAAGATAAAGCCAGCGAGACAAGAAGACACAAATAGCCAGTCAGAGCTAGATAGATAATTCACACCTGAAGAGTGTGGTCGTGGTGGTCTGATTAGAGCACATCAGCCTCCCTCATGAACCTCCTGCAAAATATATCAAAACGTCTTTTTACTAGGATATGAGATATAGACAGACAGACAGAAAGATAAATAGAGAGAGAAAAAAAATATGTAGATAGATAAATACATGTAGCCTATACGCGAAACGTGTGGTGGCTGTGGAGGTGGTATATGAACACAACCGTGGTCTTCCCCACCACACTACACAAAGATATATGATAGAGACTTTGGGACTGTGATGAATTTAGAACTAGCTAGCTAACTAAGTAGGTAGATAGACAGATGGATACATAGATAGACAGATGAATAGATAGATACATAGATGGACAGATTGATACATGTTTTATGTGCTGGCTGTTAATATAAAAACACAAGCCATGCCACCCTCACCTCACAAGGATAATATTTAAGGCAGGGGAACGTCCGGCCTCAGGGCCGTATAAGGCCCGCAGGAACATTTGATCAGGCCCGCGAGACAAATTCATAAATGCAATTTCATAAACTCATTAACGAATACATATCTACATATATATATATATATATATATATATATTATGTACTGGGCTATAGTTAATTTTAAGTTGGTAATTTTGTATGGTCCGCGAATGATAAAAATATCCTAATGGCTCTTAATAAGGGAAAGGTTCCCCACCCCTGGTTTAAGGTAATGGCTTTGAACACTGCAATGGATTTTGATCAAGACCGATAGATCGATCGATAGACAGATACACTAACAGACGTTCAGATAGACAGACAGAGAGATAGACACAAACATGTAAACATAGAGAGATCGACCGATAGATAGACAGATGTATCGAACATTTGCTGCTGGGGTCCTCTAAGAGCAGCAGAATGGCCTGCCTCCTCACACTGGGTAAGATTTATGGCAGGGGCTTTGGGATCTACGATGGATCTTGCCACCACAATATTTACGTTGGGTCGCGAGAGGCATCCTGATGCTGTTGAGCAGGGCAGGTGTGTGTGTGTGTGTGTTTGTGTGTGTGTGTGGAGAGAATGAACATTTGCTAGCTATGACTCTATAGGAAATCAACATGAATACGTAGGAAAAGATCACAAGAAACACACCTCTTTGCCATTGTCATCGTCATCATCATATCCTTACTCCCTGCTGAAAATTAGCTCTGAAGGATCCAAACACCACCATACATAGCCATAAACTGGTTTAGAAAAATGAAAAGCGTGTCAAGTGATACCTGCAACACATCCATCAGAACCTCGATGCTCTCGGCAGCACCTCACAGGTAAATCGGTTCTCTGTTTGCTTCATAAATGCTTGTGGGACAAGAATGAAAAGACAAGTGTAAATATACGAAACAAAGACAGTGGCGCTCTCCATCTATTTACAGTATCAATTACTCTGGCTGTCTATCTGTCCGTCTGTCTGTCTGTCTGTTTATCACCAGTACAGTGGATGGAATGACCATGCTACTGGCAAATGAATAGTTTACGGTACAATGAGATGTGAGAAAAAGACAGTAATAATGAGAACTCATGGATAACCTATAGTACACTGCTTCAGGTATCTAAATCACTCTGTTAACAATACCCTTACCATAATGACAGAATAAAGACTTAGTTACATAAGGCAGTGCGACTTATTAACAGTATGTAATGTCTATCACCAACCGATTAAATACAGCTTGGGAAACACTTCTGCAATTGACGGTGATCGACACAAATTATATTTAATTATTATCTTTTTTATGTGTCCGACTCTAGGCATAGGCTTCACAGCCTGCAACATACCATACACCTCCACATGTCTCCACTTCCTCGCTAACATCCACCGTCCATATTGAATACATGCCATGGCTGTCTCATACAGGACTGGTGTATTGGTATTAGCGGGGGTACTTTTACGACATGTCGGCAGATCTTCCAGTAAATCAGTAAAGTCTGCTTTTATTAAATTCAAATCCTTAAACTTTCCCTGCCCCCGAGGGGATTTGAACCTGGTTCCGGTAGGACTGCAGGCCACCTCTCTACCGATTCAGCCACCGCCTCCACAATGACGTAATACTAATTGGCCGATAATATGCAACGTGTGATATACTGTATGTCCTTTTTTGAATATTGGGGTTACATTAGCTAGTTTCCAGTCCC
>NC_137062.1:7410182-7450182 GCF_032717465.1 Coenobita brevimanus | reverse complement strand
GGTATAGAAAGGAAAATAGTGAGAGATATTGTGGGTGGTATGAGTAGGGAACAGATGAATAATGAAGGAATGAGATCTAGAGGAATAATACTGAAAGTATAGAGAAGGTATAAGTTGAAAGAAAATATATTAATAAAGTGTGCGAAACTGTAGTGAAAGGACAGATACCTTATATAAAAAATTAAATAAATGAGGAATTTAGTTAATATGCGAGAGGGGACAGATGAGAATACTTATCAGTCTTTGCGTCAGGAAGTTTGGCAAACTGTAAGGGTCGTCTCTTTGACTTCTCCTTGTGACCTTGACCTTTAACAAACTGTTTAAAAATTTTTTTGCTTCATTCGTATGTAAGCCTTACTCTATCCCGTAACTTTGGATCAGATCAGATCAAAGTGTTTGATATGACTTTGCCAAGAAATATTAAATGTTAACTTTTACCTGTGATCTTAAGCTTTGATTGATTGTTCTCGAAATAGAATATCTTTATTCTTGTTTGACCCTAAACTATTCCACAAAGTTTAGTCAACATAGGATACAAATTGTGTAAGTTGAACCTTGCCATGTGAGCCTGATCAATAACCTACTGTTCTACAAAAGCAATAGGTAAACCTCTTCAGTGTTACTCAGTTCATCCACCAAGTTTGATACAAATGAGATCAAAACTATTTAAGATATTTTCCTCACAAGCACTCCAGTCATATGTGACCTTGCTCTGTGTCCTTTACCTTTGAGTGAATGCTTTCAAAATTGAATCCTTTTCTTATTGTCTGATTCTTAACTCTTCCACAAAGTTAAGTTCAAATCACTTCGAAACTGATTGTATTGACCTTGTTCAGTGACCTTGAATTTTGATCGTCTGTTGTGACCTTAACGTTAGAGTGATTGTTTTCAAAACTGAATCCGTTTCAATTTGTCCTATATTCCGTCCATCCACAAAGTATGGACGAAATCGGATAAAAACTGATTGACCTTGCTCTGTGCCCTTGAACTTTGAACAATTGTCATTAAATCTCTCTCTCTCTCTCTCTCTCTCTCTCTCTCTCTCTCTCTCTCTCTCTCTATAGCCTACATCTAGTCTGACCATCAACCTTTCAACCATGTTTGGCTAAAACTGAATTAAACCGTCTGAGTCATTTTCCTAAGCACACACTAGAGTCAAAGTTTGGCCTTCCAATGTGACCTTGATTCCTGACTGATTATTCTAAAAACCGAGTCCCATCAGTCTTGCCTTATCATCAGTAGTTCCTCCATGTCTGGTCTGAACTGCATAATACTCTACTAACGTGATATATCGTAGTAATCGTTTGACCTGGTCCTGTGACCTTGACCTTTGACTTATTTGTCTTCGAAAGATAGATTTCCTCGTGGGCTGTCCTTCTACCCTTTCCAGGTTTGGATAAAGTACCATAAAATTATTGAGATGTCTTTTTAAATCCCCCCCCCCCTACACATAGAGATACTGAGATATCTTTTTAAATCACACACACACACACACACACACACACACACACACACACACACACACACACACCGCTCGCTGGTGCAGTGGTAACGTTCCCGCCTGCCAACTGGTGGACGGGAGTTCGCGCCTCGCTCAGGTTGCGAAAAAGTTTCACTGACTAAGTGGGTGGTTACTGTCCCCCTTGAGCAAGGGGACGGGTGTGTGCGTGTGTGAAGGTCACAGCCTTGCCCTTAGATCGGACTATATGAGCTCTCAGCTCCCTTCCGGGAGGGTAAAAAGCTGACGATCACGACCATCAAGTGATCCTGACCGACCCGGTGACCCGGTGAATTACACACACACACACACACACACACACACACACACACACAAACACACACACACATCCAACTCAAAATATAACATCCACTTTCTCTCGGCGACCAATGGTGTACATCACCAATACGGAATGCATCAAGAATACCGTAATCGCCACTACACCACCACCACCAGCACAACCATCAGCAACAACAACATCCCCAACAACTACAATAACCTCCACAACTACCACTAACTCCAGTAACTACAAGAGAAACAAAATAAATATACCAACTCAGCAGCATTCACCAAGGCTTTGTACAGTATAAAAAAAAAAAAAAAAAACGGCGAAGGTGGCGGCTATTTGTTATTCAGGTCAAGGTGGGAATTCACTGTTATAATGCTTCATTCCAAACTTTCATCACCACTCTGAAACAATTCCACTGAAACTATATAGGTGAAATTACTGGTGATGTAAATGTGGTGGGTGGACGACGACGTAAATACCACAGTGTTGTTTTGGTGACGAAGTGTGGTGCTCTACGGGTGTGACGGTGTGGCCACAATAATTAGGGGGTAAGGGTTGAAGACACCACCTATATAAACATGCACTCTATTTCATTCAGAATTCATACAGTATTATTGGTTTTAATTGGCGAGACTTGACTACTCCCTGAACTTGAATACCAAATCTTCAGTTCTTGAAATTCCAAGAGTTTTCGGTATGAGGTAGGAATGAATCGTCTAATTTGTTAATCACATCGAACCTATCGGACTATACCTGGCCATCGACAGAGGTGAAAAGGGATAGGATTCATTATCGGGTTCGTAAAAAAATCCAAAATAACACAATATTTGTAGTCCTTGAGGGGGGTGGGTACAAAAGTAGTGATGTGAATGGTAAACTACAAGCTAAAACCAGTTATGAATGTTGCATATGCGAGTGATGTCGTAAAGAAAATTGTGTAGACGTGGCTGTTAGCATTCAAGTCTCTGTGACTCCCTTTCAGCCAAATGAAAGCATCTGGCGTCAGCAGGAATCAAAAAAAAAAAAAAGCATTCTTCTGCCCACGAGAGAGCAAAATGTGTTTCACTGCTTGATGAATATGATTTGTGCAGGAGCAAGTCCCTTATTGAGAGTTTAAAGTGGTTGGAAGAACTTCAGAGAGCTGTTGCCTGTGTTGACCTTAAAGATATCTCTCTGTGAGCGAAGAAGAAACTATGGTTTGAGCATGGGAAATGTTATACTGTGCGGTAGTGAAACATGGGTAGTATTAAACTAAGAATTATGACGATTTCATTTTTTTTTTTTTTTTTTTTTTTTTTTTTTTCAAATACGAAAAGGTTAGACGGACGTGTAGTGGCAGAAATTCAAGAGGGTGTTTGGGCACTGAATATTAGTGAGGTGTTGATCATAGGTAGGCTGAGTTGGTGTGGATGTGTGGAGAGAATGTGTGAAAGTATCTGGGTGAAAAACTACGGTCTCTCGTGGAAGGGATAGACTTTGTGACCAACCCAAGGCAGTCATGGGATTAGTCATGAGAAGAGACGTCAGAGTTTGCAAACATGACTGGGATGCTGCAGGTAACCGTGGAGCTTGGAGAGCAGCCATCAAGTAAAAAAATACAGAATTACCGCATGATATGGGACCATATGGGGCTTTCATACAGTGAAGCACCACGTGAGGTGTGGCTAGAACGAAGTGTCTAATGTGTGAAAATCCTTACTGTAACTGACTGACCTACAGATGCTTCCTCATCTAAAACACAAATGTTGGTCCATACAACTGGGGAAAACTACCTTGTAGTAAGTAAGAATCCAAGTAAACATACAATACTCATACGTGAGTTATTGTGGTACATTAAAATTGTTTGTTGTAAAAAGTAGTTGAGTTAAATATCCATGTACTGAATGACTTCTTTCCACTGATGTTGCTAAAGTAATGTAACTGTCTTGTGCAATGTCAGTAATAGTAAAGTAGAAGACGTATCTGTGTTTTAGAACTTCAGTATGTGGAACAATTTTTCCTTGTAGTCCAGGAGAGAACTGGGACAGAAAGGGATACTCAGTGTTCCACTGTCCTAATGGCAGGACAGTACAATATCATAACACACTACATAATAGCTAGTGACACATAGGCTGTTAATATGTAATACAGAGGTTTGAAGAAAGTCGTGCCTAAGCTCGAGAGATCTGGAGGAAACAGCAACGCATATTCTAGCTATGGAATTTCACACACAGCACACTATGACACCGGATGGAAAACTCCACAAGTGTGGAAAGTTCCTCCACACATGCCATCACACATGACACAATTAATCATATACGGGGGAAATTGGAGAGACAGAGCAGAAAGGATTAGAAGAGAGAAGAGGTATGGTTGGAGAGGCAGGAACAGTGGGCACGGAGTTAGCTAGCATAAACCGCTCTCCTTAGTATTACTATAGTGAAGATAACTTCCTCTTGAGAATAAAACTGCAATCAAACCCCAGACTTATCTTTGTGATTCTCCTGCCATCCACAAGACCAACTGGAACATTCATTCCTCTTAAGTCCCTACAATCTAACACATTTTTGGAAAAGCTCGGCGATGGCTACGATACACACAACACCTCCACGTTACCACCGACACTACACACAACACCTCCACGTTACCACCAACACTACACACAACACCATCACGTTACCACCAACACTACACACAACACCTCCACGTAACCACCAACACTACACACACCTCCACGTTACCACCAACACTACACACACCTCCACGTTACCACCAACACTACACACAACACCTCCACGTTACCACCAACACTACACACAACACCTCCACGTTACCACCAACACTACACACAACACCTCCACGTTACCACCAACACTACACACAACACCTCCACGTTACCACCAACACTACACACAGCACCTCCACGTTATCACCAACACTACACACGGCAACAGTCCCTTTGTTTGGCTCTCTGACGACAAGCACAAAAACTTTAGACATGCAGCCAAAGTGAATAACCAAAGTTAAAAAGTGAATTGGGTAGAAGTCGTGGAAGAGAACGAGACAGCAACAAACAGGCGCCTTGATGAAGTTGACATTTTTATTGTTGGATGCAGAGGGGAACAGAACGAGGTTTATAAAACAAACATGCAGGTATGAAGACAGGAACCAAATAGTGAGAGCAACACAACACAACCATCAGTTAATAGTCTATTGGAACGTGATAGTTTACATTTGGGCTGATAAGGAATGTTGAAAAGATTCGGTGGACTATACTGGAACCTTAGACCGTCTCGTGTTATTATATCCCTTAGAAAAGTACACATATGCGCTGCCGTATTATTTTCTTACTAGTAATAGTACAGTTATTCATAATTTTCAAGAGTCTATTTCCTTTGCAGATCCAAATATCCAGTTCAAGGCATAAACAGTACAACGAAGTCCATATACGAGGCCAAGCAGTCCTCCTACAGGTAAGATATGGCTTTACACAAAAATAAGTATGATAATTAGACCATGACTGTGTTAATAATAGTGTTTGTAATGGTGGTTTTCTGGAATTTTGGTGGTACAGTGGTGGTGGTGGTGGAGTTTTTATAACTGGAACAGTGAAGGTGGTGGTTGTGGTGGTGATGATGTGGTGCTGGTGTGTGATGTTGGTGTGGTTGGAGAGGTACTGGATAAGTGATGTTGGTGGTTGTGATGTTGGATAAGTGGTGGTATTGGGGATGATGGTGGTGGTGGTAGTGGTAGTATTATCTGAGCACTGGTGGTAGTGGTGGTGGAGCAGTGGATGAGAAAATGGTTGTGGTAGTTTTATTATTTTGGATGAATTTGTGTAGTGGAGGTGACATTGTTGGGTTAAAGAAGATGGTGAAATCAATGAGGCAACGTAGGTAGGGACTGTGGAGATGGTAGCAAACGGTATGATTATTGATTTATTTCCAGAGCATAAGACAAGTAGATAAAGCCACAGAAACACGAAGACAGTCAAATAGCCAGTCAGAGGTAGATAGATAACACACGTTTGAAGAGTGTGGTTGTGGTGGAGGTGAGATAACAAGCTGATGACAGGGAGAGCTGGAGCTCCCGTTTCATCAGCCCTCGGGACTAGGTCCCGACCATCCCCCTTTGCTGAACTTTTTCAATGTCTCAGTAACACAGAGAGTAGACCAGCATGCTCTCCAATACAAGTTTCTCCAACTATCAACACCAAACTACATGCACAGTACACACCACACTTCCTTTTCAAAATTTTCAAAAAATGGCGTAGATTAACATAGCCTCGGTGTCCCCAGGGGGGGGGGGACCATAAATGCCACCACCTTCAGTCCCTCTCCCGGGAACGACTCAAGGTGCCTGGAACCACTGTCTGACTCTCTTCTTCTTCATTTCTGCAACATTCGTGGCCTTTCCTCTAACTTTCGCTCTGTTGAGCACCACCTCTCCTCCTCTAAACCTCACCTTCTTTTCCTAACTGAGACTCAGCTGTCTGAGGTAACTGACAGCAAACCCTTTTCTGTATCCTTATACTTTCTCTATACTCATTTCAAAGCCAAAGGTGGCTGTTGTGTATCTATATGCAACAACTTAACTTGCTCTCGTGTTCCTGAACTCGATTCTTCTGAATTCTCTACACTCTGGCTTTGGCTTTCCTGTCATTCTCTGACTAAATATATCTGTGCTGTTTACTTATCTCCCAGTTCTACTGACTATCAAAAATTCTTTGACTATCTTACTTCTACGATGGAACACATTCTATCCATTTCTCTTTTCTCTGAAATCTCCATTCCTTTCACTGATCCACCTGGTGAACAAGCCTACACCTTTTCTATCCTTAATGACCTAGAGCAGCTTGTACAGCACCCTACCCATATCCCTGACCGCCTTGGAGAGAGCTCCAACATACTTGATCTCTTCCTTACAACTAATCCTTCTGCTTCCACTGTTAATCTTTTCTCTCCGTTGGGCTCCTCCAATCACAACCTTATCACCTTATCCTGTCCTATCGCTCCGGTGCGGCCTGCGGACCCTCCAAAAAAACGTCGTCTGTGGCACTTTGGAGCTGCGGATTGGGAGGCCCTCAGGCAGTACTTCTTTGATTTTCCCTGGAATGATTATTGCTTCCATGGCCGGGAGCCATCTGGGTGTGCCTTGCGCATTACGGAGGTTATTCTCTCGGGCATGGAGGCATACATTCCTTTCTCATATCCTTTGACTAATGCACGAAAACCTTGGTTTAATCACGCTTGTTCTAATGCTGTCCGCAATAAGGAGAGGGCCTATAAAAGGTACCGGAGCCAACCCACCCCTGAATCACATCTTTTATACATTTCTGCCCGGAATCGTGCTAAGTCTATTCTTCGCTCTGCTAAAAATAATTTCATCTGTACAAAATGCTCTCAACTCTCTAACTCGAACTCTTCCCGCTCCTTCTGGCACCTTGCCAAAAACCTTTCTAACAACTTTACCTCATCATCCTTCCCTCCACTTTTCTACTCTGATGGCTCTGTAGCTATTTCTTCTACTGATAAAGCAGATCTCTTCGCTCAGACTTTCTCCTCCAATTCCACCTTAGACGATTCCGGTGCTGTCCCTCCATCACTTCCCACCTCTGACTTCCTCATGGCTAACATCAAAATTTCTTCAGCTGATGTATTTTCTGCCATTGCTGGCATCAGTACTAACAAGGCATATGGGCCTGATGGAGTCCCTTCTGTTGTTCTCAAGAACTATGCTTCTGTGCTTACTCCCTGCCTAGCCAAACTCTTTCGCCTTTGTCTGTCAACTTGTACCTTTCCTTCTTGGTGGAAGTTTGCTCTCATTCAGCCAGTCCCAAAGAAGGGTGACCATTCCCAACCCTCTAACTATCGTCCAATTGCTTTAACATCCTGTATCTCAAAAGTTTTCGAGTCAATTCTTAATAGAAAAATTTTAAAGCATCAATTCCTATCACAACCTTCTTTCTGAGCGTCAGTATGGGTTCCGTCAGGGACGCTCCACTGGCGATCTTCTCACCTACCTTTCAGACTCCTGGTCATCCTCCTTTCGGGACTTTGGCGAAAGCTTTGCCATTGCACTTGACATCTCAAAGGCTTTCGATCGAGTGTGGTATAAATCTTTAATTTCCAAACTGCCCTCTTACGGTTTCTATCCTTCTATCTGTGCCTTCATCTCTAGCTTCCTTTCTGGTTGTTCTATAGCCGCTGTTGTAGACGGCTATCGTTCTTCTCCTAGATCTATTAACAGTGGTGTTCCTCAGGGCTCTGTCCTATCACCAACTCTCTTTCTTTTATTCATCAATGACCTTCTAAGCTGTACATCTAACCCTATCCACTCATACATTGATGACTCCACCCTTCACCTTTCCATTCGATTTCCACAACGTCCAACTCAGCAGTTACTTCAACAGGCAAGGGATGAGGCTATGGCACACCTAATGTCTGACTTGGCTCGTATCTCTGACTGGGGTAAAAATAATCTGGTTGTTTTTAATGCACCAGAGACTCAGTTTTTGCATCTATCAACCCGACAGAATCTTCCACAGGTATATCCACTTATGTTTAATAATACTCAACTAAATCCTGTATTATCATTGAACATGCTTGGGGTTTCATTTACTCGGGACTTATCTTGGAAAGATCATATTACATCTCTCGTAAAATCTGCTTCCAAGCGATTGCGTGTGCTAAGCCGACTCCGTTCCATCTTTACCCCTGCACAATTGTTGGCTCTATACAGGGGTTTTATCCGCCCCTGTGTGGAGTACAACTCTCATGTATGGGGAGGCTCCCCACATACAGCTCTTCTCAATAGGGTGGAGTCAAAGGCTTTTCGTCTCATTAATTCTCCCCCTCTTACTGACTCCCTTCAACCTCTGTCTCTTCGCCGCAATGTTGCATCTTTATCTCTTTTCTATCGGTACTTCAATGGTCACTGTTCCTCTGAACTGTCTGCATGCATTCCTCCACTTCTACGACGGGCGCGTAGCACCCGTCTAGCAGCAAACTCTCACCCCTTTTCTGTCCAACTCTCTAATGCAAGAGTTAATCGTTACTCCCAGTCCTTCATTTATGCAACAGGTCAACTCTGGAACTGTCTCCCTCTGTCTGTATTTCCTGCTTCCTATGATCTCCAGTCTTTCAAACGCAGTGTGTCCAGGCATCTCGAAATGAATGGATCTTGAATTTGGCTCTCTCTTGTATTTTGTTTTTCTCTTGGAGGGAACAGTATTGCGAGCTCATTGCCTTTGGTTCCTTCTTCCTCACATAAAAAAAAAAAAAAACACACACCAGCCACTCTCGTGAACCTACTTTAAAATATATCAAAAATGTCTTCGGACTACAACATGAGACTTAGACAAAAAGATTGATAAATAGAGAGAGAAAAAAATACGTAGATAGATAAATTCACATTAACGCGAAGTGTTTGGTGGCTGTGAGGATGGTGTATAAACACAACCGTGGCCTTCCCCACCACACTACACGAAGATATTTATGTGATAGTGACACTGGGCACTGTGCTGAATTTAGAATTAGCTAGCTAACTAAGTAGATAGATACCCAGATGGATAGATAGATAGACAGATAGATAAACAGATGAACAGATAAATACATAAATAGATAGATGTATCGTGTGTTGGCTGTTAAGTTAGTATAAAAACACAAGCCATGCCACCCTTACTACACAAAGGTAAGATTTATGGCAGTGGTTTTGAACACCGCAATGAATATATATTGTTACGGAACAGAGAAAGATAATGTACACTTTAAGTGAGAACACTAAAAATCACTACTGTCCCGTAAAGTTCCAGGTTCAAAACAAAAGAGTTAGGTAAAATTACAAGTTAAAGTTTAATGCTCAAACTAACAACAAAACATTCAGGACTCATAAGGATAATGTAATGGCAAAAAAAAGGTTAAATATATGGTTAACTGCAATAGCCTCTATTAACACGAAATTAGCACGAGTAAATTTATCTAAGTCAGCCCTGATAAAATGACAATACCAGATAATACTCAGTGAATGCAAGATATATTATTACAGATACAAAATATTATTAATAAGGGCTGACACCCAAAACACATGAATCACAAAAACCTTACCAGGCCCAAGAACCAACACCCTACGCCACACAGCACAAGAAAAAATTCAACAACACTTATACTCAAATTACACAGCTGCTAGATGGTTGGAGACTTCCTGAGCACTCACAATAATAACAACTGTACAGGGGAGGACAGAGATGTAAACAAAATGAGGAGTAGATCTAAGTGGCAATAATGCAGAGACTGAGCTCATTACATAGGGGCCGGCAGAGCTTGATACAACTTGTTAGAAGGACGCGCAAATGAAGCCATGGGGACAAAGAGTTGACAATCCTGCTCTGAACAACACAAAAAAACGACTTACTCTACTATAAGGGAGGATGGGGGGAGTGAGGTAGAACACGTTCGTGATCAAACATGCAGCATACTGTACGTTAGAATTACACAAAGGATGATGAAATCATAGGCTATGTAACACCTCCCCACAAAGAAAAAGAAATTTACAAAGGAAATTTCTTATTACTCTAAAACAATCTGTCTAAAGTCTAGATAAGCAATCTGCAATAACATTTTCTTTCCCCTTGACATGTTGTATGTCTAATGAATACTCCTGAAGAAGTAGACTCCATCTTGTCAATCTCTGATTTTTATCTTTAAACTTACTAAGGAATTTCAGTGGGTTATGATCGGTATAAATGACTATGGGGTCACAACCAGAACACAAATAAAATGAAAAATGCTGTAAACCCAAAATCAAGGCCAAAAGCTCTTTCTCAATAGTTGAGTAGTTCTTTTGAGGTGGAGTGAACTTCTTACTGTAATAAGATACAGGGTGTTCAATACCCTGATCATCCTCTTGCAGCAAAACAGCCCCAGCTCCTGTATCACTTGCGTCAACAGCCATCTTAAAAGGCTTAGCAAAATTTGGAGTAGTGAGCACTGGCTGACTTAATAGGATAGCTTTAAGTTTGCTGAAAGAGGATTCACAGTTATCGGTCCAGACAAATTTAACTCCCTTTTTCAGTAGGTCTGTAAGTGGTGATACAAGAATAGAAAAGTTAAGAACAAATCTCCTGTAATAACCTACCATTCCCAAAAATCTTTGTAGCTCTTTCCTACTTTTAGGTCTGGGAAGATCTCTTATAACCTGAACCTTAGCTGCTGGTGGTGCAACATGTCCATCACCAATTACGTACCCAAGGTACTGAACTTTAGCTTGACCAAACTCACACTTTGATAAATTAGCTACTAGATTAGCCTGAACCAAACGCTCAAGAAATTTACTGACATGGCATAGGTGATCTTTCCAGTTATCACTTTAGATTAATACATCATCAATATAAACAACACACCCTGCCAAACCCTCTGTTACAACATTCATGAGCTTCTGAAATGTGGCTAGTGCATTCTTCATACCATATGGCGTTACAGAACATGCAAAAGTCTTTCCTAGTGTTACAAAACATGAGATCTCCCTAGCACGTTCAGTCATAGGTACTTGCCAGTATCCCTTTAACAAATGAAACTTACTTATGTACCTAGCCTTTCCGATCTTGTCTATGCAATCTTCCACACGAGGGAGAGGATAAGTGTCTGTTTTGGTTATCTGATTAACACGTCTGTAGTCGATGCAAAGCCGCTGTGACCCACCTGGCTTAGGGACTAGAGTGACAGGAGCACTCCACTCGCTCTGACAGGGCTCAATCATCTTGTGGTCCAACAGGTAGCCAAGCTCCTTCTGGATGAGAGGAACTTTCACTGGGTTCACACGGTAAGGAGGCAGTTTAACTGGCTTTGCGTCTCCAACCTCGACATCATGCATCAACACAGTGGTTCTTCCTGGAGTGGCACAGAACACTTGCGGGTACTCCTGCAGTAATGCCGAAAACTCCTGCCTTTCTTCGGGAGGTAGATGAGAAAGCTTAGTCTGGAGATCATTCATGATATCAGGATTCTTCCCCAAACTATCACTCAGGCTCATGCTGCATGGGAGAACTTCACTTGCAGACTCAGGTGGAACAGCTACAGTGCAGACTGGGTTATTTTCGTCCCGCCTGTGATATAACTTTAGCATGTTGATGTGACAAAGTTGCTTGTTCTTTCTACGATCTGGTGTGGCGATGACATAGCTGACATCACTGAGTTTCTTCTCCACGAAATAAGGACCACTAAACTTGGCTTGAAGAGGTTCCCCATGCACCGGTAGCAGAATCAAAACCTGATCTTCTGGCTGAAAGTGGCGTAACCTGGACTTCTTATCATACCAAGTCTTCATCTTCTCCTGAGCAGCTCCTAAATTCTCTCGCGCCAGTTGTAAAGCAGTGGACAGCCGTTCTTTGAACTTCATCACATACTCCAGCAGGTTGACGTCATCTTCCTCCGACAGCCAGCATTCCTTGAGTAGCTTAAGGGGTCCTCTTACTTCATGGTCAAACAGTAGTTCAAAAGGTGAGAAGCCCAGTGATTCATTTGGAGATTCTCTTGCGGCAAACACAACGAATGGAAGACCTTTGTCCCAGTCTTTCTGATGTTCCAAACAGTATTTCTTGAGCATCGATTTGAGTGTTTGATGATATCTCTCCAACGCTCCTTGGGTCTGGGGATGGTAAGCTGAAGACGTGATCTGGGTGATGCCCAACTCTTTCAGAGACTGCTTGAAAACATTTGACATGAAATTACTTCCCCAGTCTGACTGTACCTCCTTGGGCAGACCAAACTTTGTGAAGAACCCTACCATTTCCTTAACCACGTTCTTTGCTGAGATATTTCTAAGTGGAATGGCTTCAGGATAACGAGTGGCCATATCAATCAGGGTCAACACATAAGAAAATCCTGAAGAAGTCTTAGGAAGAGGGCCCACAATATCCACCAACACACGGGTGAATGGCGCCTCAAAAGGAGGAATGGGAACTAGAGGTGCAACCTTTTCGGTCTGATTACACTTCCCCACAACTTGACAGGTGTGACAAGACTTACAATACCAGGAAACATCCCTGAAGATACCTGGCCAGTAGAAGTGTTTCAAAATGCGTGCCACAGTCTTCCTCACTCCAAGGTGTCCTGCCAAACTGGAATCATGAGCCACTCTAATGATATCCTGCCTACAAACACGAGGGATGACAACTTGATGTACAACCTCCCATTCACAGTCGGCTGATGCTGTTGGGAGTCTCCACTTTCTCATAAGTACTCCTGACTTCATATAATAACAAGTAGAAGCACCGGCTGACTCTTCCTCACTGCAAGCAGAGTTAGCTAGACCTTTCAACTCAGGGTCAGCAACCTGCAACTCAACCAACTCTTGACGAGACAAATTATCAACACTACGGGGTACTGCCTCATCTGGTGAGTGGTCCAAATTAGCAAGAAAAGTGTCAGCTAGGATAACATCATCATCATCATTATCCTCTAAGTCACCAGTAACTTTAGACTTAGCCCTAGTGACAGCACATGCAGGGAACACATCAGGGACATCACAACCCTGGGCCGCAGCCACTGGCTCACTAGACAACTGAGGAGCTGGACACACTTGACTTCCACCAATATCATTTCCAAGTAAGAAAGTTACACCTGACATTGAGAGTGTCTCAACCAACCCAACCATAACGGAACCATTAACAAAACCAGACTCTAAATTCACTCTGCACAGAGGGACAGAGAAGTAATTATTCCCTACACCTTGTAGGATTACAGTTTCATCGGAGGAATTAACATTAGAGCCTAGAATACTGGTCAGTATAAGGGATTGGCAAGCACCTGTATCACGATATATTTTAACTGATTTCCTGTCATTACTGTCCAGAGGACTGACAAAACCATCAGACAGGAAATTAGCACATGAACTCTTGAGAGTGTCACCCATGTTACTGCTCAAAAGAGGAGCTTCATCATGAGGATTTAATTTACCCCTCAAAGCAGGTTCAGTTAACTCAGTTAAAGAATTCTGGGAACTCTCAAGGGTGGACACTAGACCAATTGACTGGATATTTAAAGACTCCTTTTTGTTCACATCATGCTGTCTCCTGAAACATTTCTCCGTAGTATGACCAAGCTTACTACAATAAGTACATTTACTTTTCTGAAATCTGGAGGTGGAGCTGGTATTTACTTCCTGAGAAACATCATCTTTATTCTCTTTCCTGTTACCTGTATTCTGAGTAGAGGCAATGTACTTACATTCAGCTTTCCTTTTTTCTCTAGAATATCTCTTGTGAGTGAGAACATATTCATCAGCTAAAACTGCAGCATCAGACAAATTATCTATTCTTCTCTCATCAAGATATAGGCTTACATCTTTATAAATACACCTCTTGAAGTCCTCCAGCAAAATCATCTGCTTAAATTTGTGAAAATCAGAATCCACATTCTTAGAATTTAACCACTGCTCTACCAGATCTTCTTTGATATTTGCATACTCAACATGGGATTGCTTATCTTGCTTATAAGTTGTCCTAAATTTTACTCTATAGGCTTCAGGAACAAGCTCATAGGCCTTAAGAATCAAGCTCTTAACTACATCATAATTATCAGATTGATCCTGAGGCAAAGATGCATAAGTTACTTGAGCTTTACCGGTGAGAACAGTTTGAAGGAGTACTGGCCAATACTCTTTGGGCCAATTAAAACCTGTTGCTACCCTCTCAAACAACTGAAAATACTTTGTTAAATCAGATTCATTAAAAGGAGGGACAAGTTTAACATTTTTAGCCACATCAAAATCATCAGAGCTAGATGATCCAGTTCCACCTTGTTTCATGCGATACTCATGGTCTGCCTGAATCCTGGCAAGTTCAACTTGTGCCTCAGCCTCCTTAACACGAGCCTGAAACTCAGCCTCCTTAGCATTTGCCTGAAATTCAGCCTCCTTAGCACGAGCCTCCTGCAGGGCTAGCTGTAACTTAGCTAATTCAATCTGCTTTTGCTCATTTGGAGGAGTTACATTAACCCGCCCCGTCCTGACCACTTTTTGACCACTGGTACCCCCCAATCCCGACCATTTTTCGACTCTTTTTTTTTTTTTGCTAAAACTTTCGCTTTTGGTGAGAAACATCGAAAATTCATAGAGAAATCGCTCACCTGAGGTTTAAAATACTCATTACAGGTAGGAGAGCCTCCTTACCTTACTGGGTTTTCTATCAGGCTGGCACCAAAGAAAACGAGTTCTATGGGAGGATAACTATTTCACACCACTCATAAACGGTATTTATTTATTTACTGTTACGAATTTATATGTAGTACAAGAGTATATTGGTTTTCAAGCAGTAATATAGGCATTATAAGCATTGTTTCACTCACTAATACCTGACCTTTTTTTGCCACATTACCTGATCATCATTTCTAACTGTTTCTTCCTCTAATGCTATGTAAAGTTTGTCCTCCACATTGTCATTGATTGGGGAATCACTCTGGCCCTGAATTTCGTACCGTGGCATGACATGGCTATACTGGCCAGGTCACTGATAACAGGTGAATTGCTGAGAAAAGGGCATGCAGGGGGGGGGAGGAGGTCATGCTGGGTAAGGCATTGTCTCTGCCTGGCATCTTGTTGAGGAAGGTGTCCCGTGTATACGTACCAAAAATGACTCGCGAAAATTGAAAATTGTGGAAATTATGAACCTTGCAATTGCAGGACGTTGAAGTACGTCCTCGGGATTAGCTGTGACAAAACGTGAGGACGTGGAAGTACGTCCTCGGGACGGCGCGGGTTAAACAAGCTTTCATTAATCATGTCAACAATTTGATCTTTAGAATGATGAGAGCGAACAGCAATTCCCAATTGTTGAGCAACAAGCTTAAGTTCATTCTTTGTTCTGTTTTCTACATCACACACTGTTTGCACATTTGACAAAAAATCTTTGGCTTCATCAAGCGTAGTAATAGTAGACATCATGAATAAATCACAGTCACAAAATATCAAGCAATATCCTTATGATAATATCCTGAATATCCTGATAAGAGGTTGCCAAATTTATGTTACGGAACAGAGAAAGATAATGTACACTTTAAGTGAGAATACTAAAAATCACTACTGTCCCGTAAAGTTCCAGGTTCAAAACAAAAGAGTTAGGTAAAATTACAAGTTCAAGTTTAATGCTCAAACTAACAACAAAACATTCAGGACTCATAAGGATAATGTAATGGCAAAAAACAGGTTAAATATATGGTTAACTGCAATAGCCTCTATTAACACGAAATTAGCACGAGTAAATTTATCTAAGTCAGCCCTGATAAAATGACAATACCAGATAATACTCAGTGAATGCAAGATATATTATTACAGATACAAAATATTATTAATAAGGGCTGACACCCAAAACACATGAATCACAAAAAGCTTACCAGGCCCAAGAACCAACACCCTACGCCACACAGCACAAGAAAAAATGCAACAACACTTATACTCAAATTACACAGCTGCTACATGGTTGGAGACTTCCTGAGCACTCACAATAATAACAACTGTATAGGGGAGGACAGAGATGTGAACAAAATGAGGAGTAGATCTAAGTGGCAATAATGCAGAGACTGAGCTCATTATATAGGGGCCGGCAGAGCTTGATACAACTTGTTAGAAGGATGCGCAAATGAAGCCATGGGGACAAAGAGTTGACAATCCTGCTCTGAACAACAGAAAGAACGACTTACTCTACCATAAGGGAGGATGGGGGGAGTGAGGTAGAACACGTTCGTGATCAAACATGCAGCATACTGTACGTTAGAATTACACAAAGGATGATGAAATCATAGGCTATGTAACAATATCAAGACAGAGCGATCGATGGACAGATATATTGACAGACATACAGAGAGACAAACACGTACATGAAACATAGTCAGACAGACTAATAGATAGACAGATGTATCGTATGTTTGCAGTTGAGGTGCTGTAAGAGCAGCAGAATGGCCTGCCTCCTCACACTGGGTAATATTTATGGCAGGGGCTTTGGGCTCAACGATGGATCTTGCCACCACAATATTTACGTTGGGTCGCGAGAGGCTTCCTGATGTTGTTGAGCAGGGCAGGTGTGTGTGTGTGTGTGTGTGTGTGTGTGTGTGTGTGTGTGTGTGTGGAGAGAATGAACATCTGCTAGCTGTGATTCTATACGAAATCAACATGAATCCGTAGGAAAAGAGCACAAGAAACACGCTTCTTTGCCATTATCATCATCATATCTTTCGTGTTAATAGTTAGCTTTGAAGGATCCAAACAAGGGCATTCATAACCATAAACTGGTGTAGTAAAATGAAGAGTGTGTCAAGTGATACTGGCAACACATTCATCAGAACTTCGAAGCTCCCGGCTGCACCTCACAAGTAAATCAGTTCTCTAATTACTTCACAGATGTTTGTGGGACAAGAATCAAAAGGCAAGTGTAAAATATACGAGACAATGAAACTGGCGCTCTCCATCTGTTTGCAGTATCATTTAATCTGTCTGTTTGTTTGTCTGTCCGTCTATCTGCCTATCTATTTATCTATCACCAGTAAAGTGGATGGAATGACTTTACTGCTGGCAAATGAATACTTTATGGTATTGTGAGGTGTGGGGGAAAAAATAAGCAGTAATAATGAGGAGCCAAGTGTTACCTGTATTAGTGTATATTGCTTCATGTATCAAAACCGCTCTGCTAATTATACACTTACCATAATGACAGAATAATGACTTAGTGACATACAGAAATGACAGCTTATTAATATTATATCATCTCTACCACCAACCGACTAAATGCAGCTCGGGAAACATTTCTGCAATTGACACTGATGGACACAAAATAAATTATTTGCTAAGAGACTTTTCACCTTATTGAAATTGCTTTCATCTGACCATAACATCAATGAAAGAGAAATGATAACATATATACGGGGTGAAGCAAGTGTTATTCAATTTTTAGTATTAACCTCTAATGGTCAAGACAACTCTACCATTGTGATCCAGGTAACACTAGATAATTGTATCCAGGCTGGAGTGTGCCATAAGAGACTCAGTGTGATAATAGAGTCACAATTACCTCAATCAAGGCCATAATAACTTTTGCATTATATTCCATCTGAAACAAGACGATTCTGTTCACCTGGTACTGCGTCCAAGGAGCCGAAATATTAATATCAGCAGCTTACAGCTGCTAATTAATGTTCATCTTGTATATTTGCATGTACTAAAAGAAATTTTATTTGGAATCAAAATTTTAGTTATGAAGAAAAGAATGTATGATTTAATACAATAATAAGATTTCAGGTCTGTGAGAGTCATTAAAGTGGAGGCCACAGGCACTACCCTACACCAGTATGAGGGTATTTACGAAATCAGCATCAGCATCAGCATCATCATCATGTCATCGCCATTGTAATCAGCATCATTATTATACACTAACCAGTCAGTGTTCGTAAATGCGCACGCACGCACACACACACACACACACACACACACACACACACACACACACACACACTCACACAAAATCAACATGCCTGATTCCGCACACAGTACACATAAGCCCAACAAATGAAACACTCACGACTGGACTCTTACACTCAAAAGTATACACACATTGGTCGCACAACTCTCTCTCTCTCTCTCTCTCTCTCTCTGCATGATACCAGAACAGTTATGGGTGTATGTCGTGTTGTGATGATGCACTAATGTAATTACCCTTTCAGCAGCATAACATCTTCCTCATCATATTTTTTTCCTCGCTTGACGATAATTTCAGCACAGACAATCAGACCAATCTCTTAATATCTCCTTCACCATAGCTGGACAGTGGTATACTAATGGACACTGTTTCTGTCCACTACATTACATTTTGCTTCCTAGTTGAATCGAGCTGCTTAAGGATCACATGACAAAATTTGAATGAGAAAGTTATGAAGGAGTTAATGTCTAATGTAATGTGACTTAAGAGGGTGGAAACTAACATATGGTTCCTTTCAAAGCATTTTAACAAAACACACACACACACACACACACACACACACACACACACAATCACAATGAATAACAGGTTCCAGTGGTAGTTCGAGAGGATGGATAACGATAAGGAGTAATGTATTTGGTGTCCAACGTTGAGCACATCCAGAACATGTTGCCCCTGCACTCCTCTCCGTCCCTCCTTCCTTCTTCTAACATACGACGGTACGACCAACCTTCCCTGCTACTCTTACCCTGACGCTAATGAATACATTATCTCGAGCATATACGGTGTTTTGGGTTTCGGTGGTTCACAGCTAAATCGAGTTGAGCAGTAGAGACAACTAGGTCTATTTTAAAAGATGTACTTGTTTATAATCCATGAAACACACGATAATGTTTATTTATGTAATCTGAATTTAATCTTTTCATATATTTAATTAACAACATAAAGAACTAAAAGCCATCTTACGACGGGCTCTCACATCCCGCATGGCCGGAAAGTTTCTCTTCGACACATAATTTTGCACCTCCATTTTTTATTTGAGACTAATTCAGGATGCAAAACACACACAAACAAAGCCAGCCAGCCAACCTCACAACTGAAAACATTACCACTTCGCATGCTTCGCAACGCGTGTTGTAATCATGATAATAAGAGCTAATTCTGTTCAGAAGTATTTGGCAGGCAACTGTGGTGTTGGTGACTACGACGGTGTCACAGGTACAATATGACCAGAGGAGGCTGGCTCACTGCCTCTGACAGCAGTAGTTTATAGTTCAGAGAAAAATTAAATGAACATAGTACATTGAG
Organism: Coenobita brevimanus; assembly: GCF_032717465.1. Lineage (NCBI taxonomy): Eukaryota > Metazoa > Arthropoda > Malacostraca > Decapoda > Coenobitidae > Coenobita > Coenobita brevimanus. The sequence goes on along the minus strand of NC_137062.1, from coordinate 7,430,646 downwards.
GGAGGGAAAGGGAAAGAAGAAAACGCAAGAAAGGGTGAGGGAGGAACAGGAAGAATAGGAGAGGGAAGGCGAAAAAGGGCTTGAGGGAATGGGAGAGGGAAAACGGTGGAAAGATGAAGGGAGGGGCGGGAATGGATGAGGGGAATAAAAGGTTGTAACGGAAGAACCAGAAATGGAAAGGATCATGAGAGAAGAAGGAAATGTAGATGAAGAGAAGGGAATAAAAAGCTACAAAGAGGGAGGGGAGAGGAGAGGAACGAACACAATGAAATTATAATATATTTAATGCTGAGAGAGAGAGAGAGAGAGAGAGAGAGAGAGAGAGAGAGAGAGAGAGAGAGAGAGAGAGAACTTTCAAATATACATTAAACAATCGTGATGTAATGTTCTATATAATCATGCGTTCCCTAAAATATAGGAAAGAACACGGCTGTCATGATGCTAACCTGGATCTCTGAATAACATATTTTTAAAAGTCTGGTCTGTGTATCATTGTTAAGAAACCTACACTTGTAAAAATCTTTAGCTCTTCCCATAACTAAAAATTTCCCCAACACCCCAAGCGTTTTTTCTGTTGTTCAACTTCGTTCCCCCCTCCCCCCCTCTCTCTCTCTCTCTCTCTCTCTCTCTCTCTGCCCCGTCCCATCCCCCTGCCTTATCATACCGTCTCCAGCTCACTCGTCTTCCACCTCCCCATCCATCCTCCTCCTTCAGTCTCTGCCCTGCCTCCAGCCCACTTCATCTCATTCGTTCATCCATCAACTGTCCTGCTTCCCTACTTTTCCTGTTCCTGTCTCCTCCCACTCTCCTGCTGTCATCGTCCTGTTCTCCCTGTCTTGCATTTTCCACCAGCAGTCTTCCCGATGGGGCCAGTGAGTGGGAGGATGGAATAGGCATGGACAGGCTACAGAATTTAAATAAATTAATAGATAAAGACAGTTTATACTATAGTCGCGGCACGCGATTCTGAGGTTATTATCGTGCCCTGGCAACCTACCACTCAAAAGTGAGTCTGATTTCGTGTATAATATGAGACGCATGTGATTCGTGTATAATATGTTCGTGCATAATAATATTCGTGTATAATATATTCGTGCATAATCATATGATTCGTGTATAATATGATACGAAATCAGACGCACTTTTGAATGGTAGGTTGCCAGGGTGCGATAATGAAAACCTCAGAGTCGTGCTCCGCGACTATAGCAAAATGTTCATTCTGTATCTGATATCTGTCAGGACTAGACACTCTGCTGAGCGAAGGTGAGTGGCAGCCAAAACCAACTTTTCCCCAGGTTGGTCATGTACGGATAGGGATGGGTGTCAGTAGTGTCAGTTAGTAAGAGTATCTATGTTAGTGTGTGGATTATGAGTATTTTTCAACAGCCTGATTAATTGATACTGGAAATGATACTGTGTGAAAGACTGGTATGGGGATAAGAAAGGATAATAGCTGGGGAAGGACACACCTGGGTAATGAAACTAACAAATGCATATGACAAGACCACTTTAGCTTGGCAGTCGACATAATAGTTGTAGTTTACTACACACACACACACACACACACACACACACACACACACACACACACACAGATCCTTTTGAAACTCGTATAATTTTATCTAATGTGTTGCCTGAACAGCTCATTCTGCTGATGTGAGTTTTGGTATGGCAGTGGGAGTATAAAATGAATAAATGTTGCAGGCAGCTCACTGACAACGCTGACAGTCCCGTCTCAGCAACACACGAAAAATACTGGGGAGGTAAGGAATATCAGCGTTATATGTAGGCCCCCCCTCCCTCCCCCCCTCTCTCTCTCTCTCTCTCTCTCTCTCTCTCTCTCTCTCTCTCTCTCGCCACCACCACCCCTTCTTTTCTCCTTTATTACTGTACCCATCACGCTTTCCCATCCTCTTTTATTACCATCACCACTGTACCTCCTGCCCTCTCGCTCTCCCTCCTTACCATTTTACCTACACGTCTCTTTCCCTCCCTTTCCTATCCATACACTCAGCTCACCTCACCCACTCAACCCCGCCACCCTACTCACTTCACTTTCCACAACTCTCTCGTATATTATTAACTTTTGTGTATCTGTCTTTTTCTAAACCAGTTACAGATGAGCGCTCCGTAACATCCTGTAGCATTTGTGTGTGTGTACTTTTTATTTCTTTGATGCGGTTTTGGTTTGTCCTTCTGGTCCTCTGAATCCTGAATATTGGTGAGTTACATTTCTTCTTCCTTCTTTTCTGTCTGTAGATATGTGTAGCTCGTTGTTTTCCTGTTCCCCTATTTATTTATAAATTTTGAATACGATCATTCTTTTATATTTCATTCATCTTATTACCAGTCAGTCCGTTTTACTCTGGTTATAGAAACTTCAGAACAGGAGAAGTAAGAATACCATACCGGTATCCATCACTAACGCCTTCAGTAAAGCAGGTCTCTCTTAATGTGAAAATCTATCTATCTATCTATCTATTGCCAAACGCCTCAATCCCGTTTGGGGTGGCCACAAACAAATCGCCTCCAAGTCGTCCTGTCCCCCGCCATTTCACTGCCCTGCTCCCAACTCACACCTCCCTCTCTCATATATCTCTCCACCCCATCCCTCCATCTCATCCTCGGCCTCACCCTCCCTCTTCCCCCCTCCACCTCACTCACATACACTCTCTTCGTCAGTCTTTCACCCTCCATCCTCTCCACATGGCCAAACCACCTCAGTGTGTTCCTCATAACGCTTCCTATCACATCCACATCAACACCACAACGCTCCTTTATATCCTCATTCGTCAGCCTGTTTCTCCATGTGACTCCACATGCTCCTCTTAAATAACTCATTTCCACTGCTCTCACTCTTGACTTGTGTCCTTCCAACAACGTCCAAGCTTCACCTCCATACGTTAGAGTTGGTATCACAATACTGTCATGTAGTAACTTTTTCACTTCCATGCTCACTTCCCTGTTTCTTATCACTGCTTTCAAAGAACCAGCAACCTTTCTTCCCTGCTGTACCCTTTCAAGCACTTCACCCTCCAAACCTCCATCCTTACTCATCACTCTACCCAAGTACTTAAATGTACTCACGTTTTCCAATTTCTCACCATCCAACCTCGCTGTACATTCACTGACTTCACCTCTATCAAAGACCATCACTTTACTCTTCCCTACATTCACCTTTAGATTCCGTTTCTTACACACTCTCTCAAACTCATCCACCAAGCCTTGCAGCTCCCCTTCATCTTCACTCAACAACACAGTATCATCTGCAAACAACAGTACAGGGCGTTTCCAAACACTATCCTCTCTCACCAGGGCCACTCCAACATCCACTACCCTACCTTGTACCTCTTTTATTACCCCATCCATGTACAGATTGAACAACCATGGAGACATGACACATCCCTGTTTCAAACCAACTTTCAAAGAGAAAAATTCACTTAGTTCACCATCCACACGCACTGCGCCTTCGCACCATCGTACATACTCTTCACAGCATTCAACAACTTCCCATCTACTCCATATATTCTTAACACTTTCCCCAATCCTTGTCTATCCACCCTGTCATATGCTTTCTCCAAATTCATGAAAGCCGCATACAACTTCTTTCCCTTCTCTAGAAACTTTTCCACTAAAGATCTAAGAATGAGTATCTGATCTACACAACCTCTTCCCTTCCTAAAGCCTCCCTGTTCTTCTCCAACTAATTTCTCTGTTCTTTCTCTAACACTGTCAATAAGTATCCTACCGTACACTTTTCCTATTATACTAAGAAGACAAATGCCCCAATGACTACCACACACTTCTTTTTCCCCTTTTCCTTTGTACAAGGGAATAATTATACCTGACTTCCAATCCTCCGGGACTCTACCTTCCTCCCAGGCCAATCTGCACATCTTCCACATCCATTCTACTATCTCTCCCCCATGCTTCAGCATTTCACCACACACTCCATCAATTCCTGGGGCTTTCCCCGATTTAACTTTCTTCATTGCTTCCACAACTTCTATCCTACTGATTTCTTCCTGTCCTCTCACCTCCCTCCTTCTCCCAGCCATTCCCCAGCCACTTAAACTCACATTACTTCCATCCTCTATGTTCAACAATTCCTTAAAGTGTTCTCTCCATGTGCTCACTTTTTCTCCATTCTCCACTAATAATCTACCATTTTTATCTTTCACTCCCCTGCTAACTTCACTTCCACCCTGTCTTACTCTTTTCACCTCTCTCCAGAACATTTTCTTACAGTCCCTCCACTTTACACTCAAATTCCTTCCAAATTCCTCATCCACTCTCTTCTTACTCTCTCTTACTAATCTTTTCACCTCTCTCTTTTTTTCTACATATAACACTCTCTTCCGCCTCTCAACTACTTCCACGCCCCTATTTCTCATCCATTCATTGTATGCTTTCTTCTTTTGTGCCACAGCCTGTTTCACCTCTTCAGTCCACCACGCTGTTCCTTGCACCCCCCTCTGTTTTCTCTTCCTCCCACACACCACATCACATGCTGCACATATTTCTTCTGCAAATATCCTACACACACCTTCCACGTCTCCCATCTGCTCCAATTCATATTTTGCCCAATCGTTCCTCCACTTCTCTCTTATACTCTGCCTTTTTCTCATCCTCTTGTAACCTTTCCACTCTCCTTGCAACTACTCCTTCCTCTCGTCTTTCCCTTCTTCTATTCCTTCATCTTACTTGAATTCTAATTCTGGCCACCACCAAGTAGTGGTCAGAAAGTCCACTCCCCCAACCTCTATAAGCTCTTGCATCCTTTACACATCTTCGCATCCTTTCATCCACACACACATAATCAATCATTGCCTTCCTTTCATTCAGTTCACCACCCACCCTTCTCATCACTCGCCATGTATACCTGTGGATCATTTAATGCCTGAAGAGGGTATTGGCTATCACAAACCCCCTCCCAGCACAAATGTCCACTAACGCACTCCCCCCCAAAAAAAAAGAAAAAAAAAGAAAATGTAGATATTGCGAAAATAAAAGGAGTAAGTCATCACAGAATGTTGGATTTTGTTGTCCTCTAAAATCAAAAAATTGGCAGAGGTTAATCCTACTCGTTTTCAGTTTTCTTCTTTGTGTTTGATGTGGTCCGTTGTTCTTTCTTTTTTGGTGTTTATTTCCATTCGCGTCTCACATTCACCCCTCACTCATTTTTTCTTCCATCCCGTCCCGGCTTCCTCGCTTCCACTCTACTTTTCCATTTTCTTTCCCCCCTAAACTGAATAAAATCCTGTCCCCGAAGTTAAAACAAAATGTTTATATGGCCATGACCATGTCCCTTGCAGAAACTCTGTCTTGCAACAATTTACAGTTACAGCTATGCATCCCCAACAGTGAATATAAGTGAAGTAATGGTATACACATGAACATCACGTAAGGTAAGGCTAGAATTACATCATAAAGGACAGTTGTGCGACTCACCCTACTAACCGTCGACACAGTATGCCTTAGCAGCTGTTGTAGATGCTTCCTGTGTGTGTGTGTGTGTGTGTGTGTGTGTGTGTGTGTGTGTGTGTGTGTGTGTGTGTGTGTGTGTAATACAGTTTTTCTTCTAATGAATTAGTGAATATAAGTAATCTGTGCAGAAGTAAATGTGGAGTGTTGTTTAATTAACACCACATGAGCCAGCCCGGTTATGAATCACTGTTGGCAAGCAGTTGCTGGAAAATAAACTTTTTAATTAACTGACTAACCTAATCCATACATCTTTAGGGTTCTTCATGTATTTACAAAAGAAAGTCCAAAGTACCATGAAATACAAATAACGATTACGAGGAGGTACGTGAAGTTCGTATTAGCCCCTTCAGCCCGAAAGGTCTCTCTTAAGCCGAATAAAACTGTCTGGAGGCAGCCAGGATAAAATAGTAAAGCGTCCTTTGGGTCATTCAGTGTAACTTGGCGGAGGTTTTGGTTCTGTTACAGCCTATTTTCCGCAGCTCCGTAGCAAAATAAAACACTGTTTAGGTTCTTCATCCTTTCCGTTGCATTTTTGGTGACCAACACCATATTACTAGCGTAGTGTTAGTATTTTTTATTATACTTCAGCATTCAAAAGGAAGAGACGGCACTTTGATGCCAAGTGAATGGAACACAGTACAGTCGTTGTGCAGATGTTACAGCAAAGTCTCACACATATACACGGTGTTTACAGTGCAACTCACTCACTCAGTGGTCATACATACCCATATCTGTGTCAGCATTTCCTACTTACTGTTATATCATGCCTTCATTTGTGACCCCAAGGCTATTGTTATCGAGTTCGTTTTGTCTGAACATGTCTGCGTATCTATCTATCTATCTGTTTATCTATATCTATCTCTTTGCTTCTCTATTTATTAATTTATCTATGAATCTATCTATATTTATTCATCAGCATCTCCATCTCTCTGTCTGTCTACTTATCTATCAGTCTTTATTAATCCATCCATCTATTTATCTATATCTTTCCATCCATCCATCCATTATCTAGCTTTCTTGTATACACAAATACTGTATCTATATGCCTCCTTCATATCCCTGGTGGCCCCTCACTCCTATTTCATCCATCTTGCCTTCACCATTTTCTATAGCTATTTCTGTTTTTCTTCCACGTCATCTTCTCTCCTAATCCTCTTCATGCATGCACGCGGCTGTTTCTCTTCATAATATTTTAATACTTTTCCCTCTATGAATATCCACCAATATCTTTTTAATATCTATCACTGATGATCTCTCACCTCCTTCCATCACTTCCCACTTCCTCCGTCACTTCTTTCACTTATTCTTTTATTCAGCTCTTTTTCTTTCCCCTCCTCCTCTCACTTCCTATGAACAATCTCTCTCACCACCTCGCTCCTTTGTCGCGTTAACTTCCTCCCACCAGCTCTCTCCTTTCCTTTCCCGTGCCAAGCTTTTTCCATTGACGTTGGCCTTGAGCATTACACTGCTCTCTCTCTCTCTCTCTCTCTCTCTCTCTCTCTCTCTCTCTCTCTCGCTATCTATCAATCTATTAACCTATCTCTGTTTTCTTTCTTCATCTGTGGTACACAAATATTTTCCCCTCGTAACTAAGAAATGGTTTTGCCTGATGGACCCTCATTCATGTCACCAGACCACCTCATCCCAAACACTCGTTGGCCTGCAAAATGTGTTCCTAGATCAGTTATATTATTCTCGCGGGACTGCACGAAGTGAGAAGAGAGAAATTTGAAAGAAAGAAAGAAATGATGGTAAAAGCAGGCAGAGGAAGGAAGGATGAAGCAGTGAGAATGAGGAAGGAAGGATGGAGCAGTGAAAAAGAGGAACTAGATAGTAGAGAATAAAGAGAATAGGTGATGGATGTAAAGGAGAAGAATGCCACAAAATTTTTACTGTTTTCATTTTTAAAGCAGTATAAAGATCATATAGAGATGCATACATCAGAGGTGCTTCTAATTTAACGCTGGGCTGGAGTGTCTTAGAGAGAGAGAGAGAGAGAGAGAGAGAGAGAGAATGTAGAGGATCTATTATAAAATCTGATGTGTGCATTGATCTGTATGTACTAATGTATTTAGAATAATATAACTTACATGATGCATGTTGGTGCATGTGTGTGGGTGTTTCTTTTATACATCACTGGCCTCAATACTAGCAAGGCATATGGGACGATAGGGTCCCTCCAGGTGTCCTCAAGAACTGTGCTTCTGTGCTTACACCCTGCCCAGGTAAACTCTTCTGTCTTTGTCTGTCAATTTGTACCTTTCCATCTTGCTGCAAGTTTCCTCTCATTCAGCCTGTCCCAAAGAAGGGTGACCATTCCCACACCACTAACTATCGCCCAAATGCTTTAATATCCTGTGTTTCAAAAGTTTTCGAGTCTGTTCTCAACAAAAAAATAAATAAATTAAAGCATCTTTCCTATCACAACCTTCTCTCTGATCGTCAGTATTGGTTCCGTCAGGGACGCTCCACTGTCGATCATCTCACCTACCTTTCAGACTCCTGGTCATCCTTCTTTCGGGAAATAATAATTCAGAACAATTTATATGTCAGCACTCCACTACATTCTTTATCATTTTTGTCTGTAGTTCTTTTTTATTCTCTGATGCAATATTGCTTTAAGTCAGGCTTTTTCTGTCGTTTTTATCCCCTGAATTCTGAATACTGGTGGAGGGAACATTTTGTTCTTCTCTTTTGTTTTGTCTGTTTCGATGTTTTTCATTGTACGGTCTTTATTAATCTAGCGTCCCATATTCACCACTTCTCTCATACTTGCTTTCAAACCTTCCTGGCTTTTCTCACTTTCACTCAGCATTGCCATATTAGTTTTTCATTACACTGAGTTGATTCCTACGTATATAGTAACAACAAAATATTTATGTGACGGTGTCCATGTTTCGATTAAAAACTGGGACAATTGTCAGGTAACAGTTATAACTACAATGAATTATCACTAAATATTACTGGTAAAGTGGTGGAGTAACAAGTATATAATAATATCACGTATGGTAAGGCAAGGATGACTGTGTGACTCATCCCTACCAACCGTCGACACACCAAGCCTTACCACCTGTTTCCTGTAGCACTCCCACGTGTGTGTGTGTGTGTGTGTGTGTGTGTGTGTGTGTGTGTGTCATAATATTATTACATACAGAGATGCATTGTGGCTTACAAAGTAATCGTAGGATGAAATATAGGTTAACAAAACAAACTGGTACAATCATCTCTGGCAAATTAATTATCACTGGGACACCACAAGTCTTTAGGCAATACTGCTGCCACGAACTGTTGGCACAAATGTTTGGTTTCGCCCACATACTTAGCACGTAATATCGTTAACAGGCACCCTGGCGACTCAATCTTATCAGTCACTTTTTTTTTATGTGAGTTGGTGGTATTTATCTTTATGTCATTAGTGCAGTCTACAAAATATCTTCATGAGAAGGATATAAATAACGTCTGCATGTTTTTACACTCGCTATTCATAACTCTGTTATAAACAAACACCTGTCACACCGGTATACATTTTTTTTTTTTTTTTTAGGCGTGGTGTGAGATGAAGTGAAGTGAGGGAGGCAGAGTTATGGGACGTGTTTTCACAACCAGAGAGGCAGACGTCAGGAAACGTTTCAGGGAATAATGAAGGAAATATAGGAAGACAACAGGATGGTGGGCAGCGGTCCACTCTCTCCTTCCCCCACTGTGTCCATATAGGCAATATCTCTCTCTCTCTCTCTCTCTCTCTCTCTTCACAACTCTGTTATGAACAACGGGACTCCATTTGTACTGGGGCACTTATTTTTACAAGAGGTGTCTGCTGATGCCCCACCCACTCCACCTTTCAGGCAGGGAACTGCTTGTGGACGTCGTCCGGGTTTTTCTTTTTCCTTTTTTGCAATACAGTATGTTTGCTGAATGCAGTTTTTTTTTTTTTCATTTAACCACATTCTCTTCGTCCATCACCACCACCACAATTATCATACCATTATCATCATTATAACACTATTTCCCCAGCTTGGATTATGCAGTATACGCTTTTCAATACATCCAGTAGTTAAGTGGTATTATTCAGGGTAGAAGAGACTGCTGCTGCTGCTGCTGGTGCTGCTGCTGCTGCTAGATAGCCCTGCTTTCTGAATGGGAAGCAGTGTTGTTCTATGCAGTCATAATAATTCCAGTGGCGTAGTTGACCTACTGTTAAATGTTCAGGATAACGACAGCTTAGCCTGGGAAACCTGCACCCTTGAGACAATACTCCAAATTTTGATTTTTTTATCCTTCTAGCAGAAAGGACACACTATTGTCCACGTATGTACTGCGTGTTGTCTTAAACAAAAAGGGACGGAGAGAGAGAGAGAGAGAGAGAGAGAGAGAGAGAGAGAGAGAGAGAGAGAGAGAGAGCAATTAATTTTCTATTTTTTCACCACACGACCTTCCTTCACGTCTTGTATAATCCTTTCCTTTCTTTGTTAATTTATTCGTTTATTTCTGAGTTCTTTTGGTCCTAGTCTTTGTGTTTTGTCATTGCTTCTTTGTTTTCGTTTTTTCTTTTAATAATTCTCAGTTTTCTGTTGTCGATCTATCTGTCTGTTTATTGTCAGATGCATTTGTCCCTTAAGGGATCGCCACAAATTTATTGCCTTCATATCACCCTGTCCTGCCATTGGCCTGCCCTCCCTCCAAGTCACACCACCGTGACTCCATTGCTTCATTTCTGTAATGAAGTTTTCATTCAGGTATGTGTTGTAATTCTCATTATTCACTATTGTTTGTCTATAAGCTTCACTTCCTGTTTGACACATTCTTCAGTGCACATGTACTTTATTTTTTATCAATTCTCTTTTTTCTCCCTCCTGTCTATATTATTTTATACAGTTTGCCTTTCATCTCAGTACTGGCCATTCTCTATCTCTTTCTTTTCTTTAATACTTCCTTCTTCATGTTTGCTTTAGTTCTTATTAATGCTTTTCGTTCAAACTTACCTTCCTGTTCTTTCTTTTATGATATCCTCATAAAATAATATCCTAATTATTTACATCGCTTCAACTGGTTTCTCCATTCGTCATTAATCTTCTGTTTACATGTACCATTTAATAGAACTATGTGAAGAATTTCTCTTATTTTGGTAATTTCTGCATTTCTAAAAATATGTTCATGCTTTTTAACCTCTAGTATTGATTGTTCGTGGTTTTCAAAACAGACTTATATGCTGGACAGCGATTCACGTGGTGTGGTGGAACTTACATAACTCTACGACCACTGCCCAGTTATCATTCCTCAACTCTCTCCCTGGCTTCCAGTAGGAGGATGGTAAACAGCAAGAGAAGAGGCTTTTCAGACTGTAGTATACTGAGTGCAAGTCCATATGTGGTCAAGGTGACAACAGCATCAACTGCGGAAGAAAATTCACATATAACTTCTCTGTTCGTCACCCTCTCCTTGTTGAAAGGAAGAGAGAACTGAATAATTGTCCCAAATAATTGTAGGAAGAGGAAGTACAGAACAAAGAAGAGGGTGTTATAAGAGGAAGACAAAGACCGCAGAGTGACTGATGATGCAGAAGGAGAGAAACACAAAGATGGACAGGTTATTTTGAAATAAGGAGGGGAGAGAAGAGGAAATGATGATGTGTTGCTTATAAAGCACACGAGAAGAAACAGTAGTAATAATAACAGTTATACCTAGAAAAAGAAGAAGAAGAAGAAGAAGAAGAAGAAGAAGAAGAAGAAGAAGAAGAAGAAGAAGAAGAAGAAGAAGGAGAAGAAGAAGAAGAAGAAGAAGAAGAAGAAGAAGAAAAAGGAGAAGGAGAAGAAGAAGAAGAAGAAGAAGAAGAAGAAGAAGAACAACAACAACAACAACAACAACAAATACAACTGCAAAAAGAGATGAGTGTGAAAGAAGGGTTTATTTTCAGTATTATATAACATTTTTCTTGGAATTTTATTCAACATGAACGGAAGTCTATTAAGAGTTACTGAGGCCATATTTAACTCCTCCACTTCGAAAACTCTCTCCACAGTTGAGTAAAATGGTTTGATAGAAGCACATAAGATTTTAATGTACTTCATCAGCGTTAACTGGTTCATCGATTTCACAACTATGACGCCTTTATATTTGTCCCTACTACTCCCAGACGGTTATATGCTGCTTTATTCAACCCTTTGACTTGCTGTGTTGCATAAAATAATCTATTTGGTACGGTAAATACAACAGTAATGAGCTTCTGTGTTTTGAATAAGATTAAACGGATGTGTTGTTGCATTGTACGATTAATAATGGGGCATCTGTTTTTGCAGTCCGAGGAAATTATTCTAATTTTAATTAGTTAGCCATTCAACGAATTTTCTTAAGCAGAGACGAGTCATTTTTAACTGGAGGTGTTAAACATACCTTAGCATTAATCAACTCCTTCATAACTTGAGATGAAGAATATCAATGAGTTTGTCTGGTGGTAGATGGAGTAAAATGCAGACTACGTCAAGGGACTGAAGGTGTTAAATAAGTGGTCTGAGCACTCATAAACTCATGACGTACACAGTGTTGAGATGAAACTAAATATTTCCATTCGACTGACGACCATTCCACTGCAATATATTGTTGCTGTTCCCAAATAATTATATTCAGCTTATGATTGTTTTCTCGTATTTAATGGGATTCATCAAGGCTGCATCGGACCCCTCTGTCCGAACATAAATAAAATAAGCAGTGAATAACAACAAAATAATAAAGGTGTCCTGCGGTTCAGTGGGTTACCCCGTCATTGTGGCTGATGTCCTCTTAGTTTAATGTTGCTGCTGCCACGTGATTCTAATTTATTTACGATATGTCTCGCTCAGTGAAGGTCTTAAATGAAACAGTAACTCTTCTAGGCTAAGAAGTCTATCCTAAGCTGAACAGAAACATAAGAGGATGAAGATAGAAAGAAAGAAAGAAAGAATATATGTTTGTGGGCTGAATGGGACCTCTATAAATTGGTGACATTTATTAAAGCTATCACCAGAGGGCTTTTATTCTGTTAAAGGGAGACCTTTCGAACTGGAAGGGTTAAATACAGACATAAATCCTTGAGACTAATGACGTGTTATTACTTTCTTCTTTTTTCCTTCAGACGATTATAATTACTTTTGAGACCTGCACAGCACGAAAGGGATTAATAAAAGCTGTCTCACACTTTTCCGGTTCGACGAATATCTCTTGAAATGAATTAATAGCATTAAAAAGAAATAAAAAGAAAAGCAATACCAAATCAATACAACACGTTACCGGACTGAAGGGATTAACAAACCTTCTCAGAACGAGACGTCATTCCAACTTCAGTATAGTGACCTAGTAGTGGTAGTAACAGTAAGCTAAAGATGTGTCCTGAATCCAAGGGGTTACATTATCCCTGTTTTACACCCCAACCTGCCGTGTCAACCGCCGTAACGTGGTGGGTGAGTTTGTGGTTCTATATTGTTTTTACTTTAACTTGGTTTAACATGGCTATTTCTTCAGTATTAATGCTGAGCAGTATCAGTATATTAACTTTAGAATATCATCCTAGTCACGAAGAAGTACTATTGAAATTATGTATAGCCGTAATATTGCCTCATTCTGACGCTAAGCTAAGCAAACTAAAGACAAAGAGCATCACGTGAAGGCAGACGAAACATACCACGTCACAACCTAAAACACTAACACATCACAAAGGGCAATACAGCATCACACCACCATCATCAGCAACAAAGCACCAAAAATGCTAATATAACACTTTAAATGGATCGTCACTCTCACCGCAAATAATGAAGGGGAAAAAGGGCGAAAATTGTTATCGCTGTCTGTTAGCGGATTACCAAGCTCTTCCGACCCCTTGACTCAGTTAATGGGATGACAATGTGAAAGGAAAGTGGGTGCTGCCAGAGTGGATATTGTATATTGGTTCAGGCAGCTGCCAAAGCCAGGTATATGAGGGTGATGACAGGCAATTAATGCAACCCTGAGTGAAGAGTATCTCTCTGTCTGAAAAGTGCAAAATGTAATTATTTTGATATAAAACTAATAAACACTCACAAATAAATAAATATAAAAAATCACCCATTAAATCGTCATGTGTGTGTGTGTGTGTGTGTGTGTGTGTGTGTGTGTGTGTGTGTGTGTGTGTTCGTGCGTGTGTGTGTGTGTGTGTGTGTGTGTGTGTGTGTGTGTGTGTGTGTGTGTGTGTGTGTGTGTGTGTGTGTGTGTGTGTGTGTGTGTGTGTGGCTCAGTGGTCCACCTATGACACATGAGAAAACTGTTCCCATGCAACCTTTACAAGTCACCTAACACCCAGCCAGTAATACCCACTGTCTCTGTTGCCGTACGCTACAAATATCGCATTTGGTGTTGTGGTAGTAGCGGGTGTTTCTTTTACGAAGATTGTGGCCATACGACAGAACAGTAAACATGACGATATCGGTGTTAAATGCACCAACTGTTCCCTACAAATACGTTCATTATCATCATCGTCATCATCATCATCGTCATCATCATCACTCTAATTCATATCTATTAACAAATCGAAGATATAGGGACTCAATGAGGATCCCTGATGTAGCCCAACTTTTACTGGAAACTTTCCCGTCACACCAACACTACTTCTGGCCCGAAATCTTGCCCGGACATACATATCTTTAACCAGTCGCACATACTTTTCTCAAACGCCCTTCTTCATCATACATCTCCATACTTCCTGCCTTGGTACAGTATCATATATTTTTTCCAAGTTGAGAGATATCATGTACAGCTTTCTCAGTGTCTCTCCAAATCTTTCCTGGATTTAATGCACTGCAAAGATTGCGTCTGTTGTTCTTTTTCCTGGCATGAATCCGAACTGTTGTTCACCAGTCTCTTTTTCCTCCCTTAACCTTTTTCTGTTATTCACTTCCATATTTTCACTGTGTGATATCAGCTTTATACCCCGATAGTTCCTACAATCCTGAATGTCACCTTTTTCCTTACAGATCGGTACTATCACACTTCCTCGCCAGGCGTCCGGTATTTTCTCCTGATCATATATCTTCTGCATTAAATCTGCCAGTACATCTACTCCATCTTCATCCAAGCTTTTCCATGCCTCTGTTGGTATTTCATCCGGTCCCGCTGCCTTCCCATTTTTCATCTTTTTCAGTGCTGCTTTGACTTCCTCCCTACTAATTTCAGGTGTTTCCCTCTCATTTGGCTTCCCATCTCCAAAAACTTTCCTTTCTTTTTCCTCGTTCAGTAACTTCTCTAAATACTCTTTTATGCCCTCCTCTGCCCTCAGTACCCTACCCCCACCATCCTTTATCTGCTTTATATGCGTAAGATTTTTTGCCCCTTAGTTCCTTCCTTTTCTCAACGCAAAGATCTTCTGTCCTTCCGGTGTTTCCAAGTCCTCGTAGTGCTGATCCATTGCTCTTTCCTTGGCCCTTGCTACCGCTTTTATGGCTGTTTTATTTGCTCTTCTTAGTATCTCTTTATCTTCTTCATTACCAGTTCCATCAAATTTCTTCTTCGCCTCTTTCTTCTCTTTTACCTTTTCCTGTACCTCCTCATTCCACCACCATGTTTCCTTTTCTTGTAGGGAGCTTTTTCCAGATATTTTGTCCAACAGTTCTTCCCCCTCCTGTTTAATCATCCTGCTGTTTTTATCGTACCACTCATTTACATTCTCTTCTTGTGTTTTTCTCTCATAACACTAGTTCTCAACTCGCTCTTTAACTCCTCCTTTTTTAAGTACCTCCCTTTAATTTTTGCATCCCCCTGTTGTTTCCCTTTTCTCACGCTTATGACTTTGGAATCCACCACTACCACCCGATGCTGTGCTGATACCCCCCCCCCCGCCATTTATCACTTTACAGTTCACAGTTTCTTTCAAGTGGTTCCTTCTACATAGCAGAAAATCAATTTGACTCTTTCTTGGTCCACTTTTGTAAGTGATAATTTGATTTGTAGGCTTTTTAAACAAAATATTTGGAATAGCCCTGCCTTCTTCCAGTGCTTCTGGATCATCACCTCGCTTCCGAAACCACCATGCACTCTAGAAAACACAGCCCTCTCCCTGCCCCCATGGCCATTCAGGTCTCCTCCAGTGAAAACTTTTTCTCCTTCTGGACCCCTACCAGTACTTCATCCAGATGCCTCCAGAACTCCTCCTTTTCTCCCTCACTACACCCGACCTGTGGTGCAAAGGCACAAACCACATTTAGCACCAAGCCGCCATGTTCCACTTTCACACTCATTATCCGATCACTTTTACTTCCCACACCCACCAGCTCCTTCTTCCAATTCTTATCCAAGTTTATTCCAACACCGTTTCTTCCTTGTGCTTTTGCTTCGCTGTAGATGAGCTTACACCCTGCGCCGATGTCACGTACCCTGCTTACTTCCCACCATGTTTCTTGTCAGGTACCCTGTTTCCTTTCCACCTTGTTTCTTGCACACACAGTACTTCCACTTTTCTTCTGTCCATCATGTCAGCCAGCTTCCTACCTCTCACAGTCATGTTCCCCACATTCAGCGTCCCTACCCTCAGAGCTCGCTTCTTCAGCTTCTTCTGGTGGCTCTACATTGAGTGAAAAGCCTAATGGTTTTCTTCAACACAGGAAAATATTTACAATGTTGGTGGTATCCATATAACTAAATAACGGGGAGATGTGGAGTCTATTATGGAGCCCCTGTTAACTGGATGGGGAAAGGCAAATATGCAGTCCATCAAGGAACCAAACTAACACTTCCCCCTGCCTGGCTGTGGCAAGGTGCTATAGGTGGCAAGGGAATATAGGTTCACTGCAAGGGAAGGCCATGCAGGGGCGGTTGCTTGCCAGCGGTTGATGGATCTGCTCTGTCAGACACACTGGGATGGCCCAACAACAACAACTACTACAATCATCATCTGTGATAATGATGATGATAGTGATGATCCGGGTAATTATGATAATGACGAAGATGATGGTGAGTAGGAACCCGTCAGTCTCAAATCATGAAGACGGTCACCTGCATGATGGACACAAGGACAATTTGATTTCTGTACACAACGTTGTCTCTCTGGCTGTCTCAGAAAGTTACCTGTTTAGAATGTTATACCCACAAACAGGGTTGTCAAATAGGTTACTTCGTGCACAAGTTACCCTGTGCATGCACGGACTTGGTGCATATGACCCTATAGCAAAGTGCCATATACCATATCCCCATATATACAGTAGTTATATGACACTTGTAGTGGTAGAGCAACCCATCAGTGTCTGTCCGAGCAAACTCATCAACAGCAGGAATTCAGTCGCCTTTACAGGGCCATCTCGTGCTGTCAACCGATGTTATTATCGCCCACCTTTGGAAAGCAGAGAAATAATGTTTTTTGCCTGGCTCTGTGTGTGTGTGTGTGTGTCGGTGGGTGGGTGGGTGTGTGTGTGTGTGGGTGTTCCCATAATATCTCATGAACGGCTTGAGCTATCAACATAAAACCTTCAGTGTATCAAGATATGAACAATATCTTAGACGAGTTCGAAAATGGGCACTGACGGTCAAGGTCAAGGTCACCAAAATTACTGCCAAAGGTCAACTAGTGTTTACTGCACGTCTCTAGCACCATTATATCTCATGAACGGCTTGAGCAAACAAAATGAAACCTTCAGGATATCAAGATACGGCCAAAATCTTGGACTTGGCCAACAGTATATTCTGGCGGGCGATTAGCATTCAGCTCCCGAATGCTTATCTTTCATTTTGCGTTTAAAAGCACCTCGTTACAACAAGACGTTGTGATATGACATCCACATATCTCGCCAGGTGACGCCGAATTCAGTACTTTCAGGCAAGGTTGACTTCTTCCTTTTCATTAACCTTGAGCTCCTCTCTCTCTCTCTCTCTCTCTCTCTCTCTCTCTCTCTCTCGTAAATCACACACACACACAGACACACACTCGTAAAGGTGAGTTCTGTCTCTTTCCAGTTGACACAAACTTCTTTTCCACTCACATAGACTTGTCTTTCACTGCAACTGACATCGAATTCCTCTTTAAAGGTGACATTGACTGTTTCTTAGGAGGCTGCATTGTCTTCTGGTCGCTGATCATATCCACCTCTCTTTGCAGGTGATGTTGAGTTCTCTCTGCAATTACAGCATCATAGACTTCTTCCTGCAGGTGACTTCGACTTCTCTCTGCAGGTGACATCTCATTTTCTCGGAATGGGAAGTCGACTTTTCTCTGCCTTCTCTCTACGAGTGACACCACCTTTTCTCTGCAGGTGACGCCGACTGCTCTCTGCAGGTGACGCCGACAACTCTCTGCAGGTGACGCCGACTGCTCTCTGCAGGTAACGCCGAAAACTCTCTGCGGTGGACACCACCTTTTCTCTGCAGGTGACGCCAACTACTCTCTGCAGGTGACGCCAACAACTCGCTGCAGGAAAAGGTGACTAATCTTTGCAGGTAACTCTTACCACTCTGCGGAGGTAACGTCAACTTCTCTTTGCAGAGATCACTTTAATCACTATCACCACTATTGTCAGCGTCAATATTAGTATTATTCTTCCTACCACTACTAGGCTACTACTTCAGTTACTACTACTACTACTACTACTACTTCTATTATTATTATTATTATTATTATTAAATTGTTGTTGTTGTTGTTGCTGTTAATTTAGTGGTAATATATTCATAGCAGTATTTTCCATGACACATTTTCTTCATTGTTGGATTTTTGGCAGAGATTCATGGCTTTCGGGCGGTTTTTAGGTGCATAGTTGATGTGTATCCGGGCGGTGTTTAGTTCCATTTTCTGGCGGGTGGTAGTTAGTCTGCCAAAGCTATATAAGGCCTGGCCGAAGCCCTGTACTCCCCACTTACTATTTTTTAACCAGCCCATACCCCACTGACCGGGCTAATGTATGGCCCGGCCTGCAATAAAGTTGCAGGAAATCTTTGAACGAACGAACGAACTTCCACGAGCAGTTCGGGTGGAGCAGCAGCCAGAGCAACATGTCCTTCCCAGCCTGCCAGGCCCACCACAGGCACCCACACATCCTCCACACCCCCCACTACTCCTTCCCCACCCACCACCACCTCGGGGAAGGTCAAGTGGTACAGCTTCAGGCCAGGTTATGGCTTCATCACGAGGATGGACAACCAGCAGGACATTTTGTCCACTGCACCGCCATCAAAAAGCCAAACCTCAGGAAGGTTGGAAAGTCCTTGGTGGAGGGGGAGAGAGTGGAGTGTACTATCAGAAGAGGGAGTAAGGGGCCAGAAGCTGCCTCTGTCACCAGCCCTTCTGGCAGCCAAGTGGAGGGATCTACCCCCGCCCCAGATCGACTCAAACATCCACGTTGATGTGCAGCTGATGAGGATAATACCACCCAGGCCAGCAATGCTGCATGCACACAATCTGCAGTTGCAAATCCACAAGAAGACCGGGCAGCCCTCACCACATTAATACCTCTGCTGCTCCGCCACAACAAACTGCCTCGATCTCCATCCCTGGAGAGGCAGTCAATGCGGTCACCCCTGTCCCCCAGCCTCCTCTGCCATCTTAAATGGAAGAAGACCCCAAGAGCAAGAAGAGCCAGGAACAAGACATCCCCGGGACAAGAAGACCCGGGGAAATAGGCTAACACCCGGAAAAAAGACCTAAGGACAACTGTCAGGAAAAATTTTCGGAGAATCCCTGGTAAGTCCCTACAGCTGAGATAGGATCTAGTTATGTCCACCAGGTAATAACTGGTCTGTCTAGGCACAGCTGAGATAGGATCTAGTTATGTCCACCAGGTAATAACTGGTCTGTCTAGGCACAGCTGAGATAGGATCTAGTTATGTCCACCAGGTAATAACTGGTCTGTCTAGGCACAGCTGAGATAGGATCTAGTTATGTCCACCAGGTAATAACTGGTCTGTCTAGGCACAGCTGAGATAGGATCTAGTTATGTCCACCAGGTAATAACTGGTCTGTCTAGGCACAGCTGAGATAGGATCTAGTTATGTCCACCAGGTAATAACTGGTCTGTCTAGGCACAGCTGAGACAGGATCTAGTTATGTCCACCAGGTAATAACTGGTCTGTCTAGGCACAGCTGAGATAGGATCTAGTTATGTCCACCAGGTAATAACTGGTCTGTCTAGGCACAGCTGAGATAGGATCTAGTTATGTCCACCAGGTAATAACTGGTCTGTCTTAGGATCTAGTTATGTCCACCAGGTAATAACTGGTCTGTCTAGGCACAGCTGAGATAGGATCTAGTTATGTCCACCAGGTAATAACTGGTCTGTCTGAAAAAAGTTTAGGTAGGACCTTGTAATATTTATTTTATTTAACAGGAAAGATCGATTTTCATGATGGAGGTGACGCAGACTTCAATATGCTACTTTCATTTTACTAACGACGATTCCCTCTCTCTCTCTCTCTCTCTCTCTCTCTAGATATAGATGTAGATAGATAGATACATATATATAGATAGATAAATAGCGATATGTTTATTTATCTCTATATCTGTCACTATGTTATCAACTTATCTCACTTTTCATGTTACTTCTACTTCGTTATCCTAACAGGTGTCACGTCATAAAAATTGCAGGCATCATCCACTTCTTCCTTGAAGGTGGCATCGACTTCTGCTTGCTGGAAACATCGACTTCTCTTTGAAGGTGAAACTGATTTCCCGATGCAAGTAATGTCCATTTCATTGCGAATGGGACGTCGACTCTCTCTACACGTGACGTCGGCGTCTTTCTGCGAGTGACGGGAAATCTATTCGCAGGTGACCTGGACATATCACGGCAGGGGAAACCGACGACAAAGTATCCAGGTAAGAGTTCGTTCCTTCATTTCTTTTACATTTAGTCTCTCTCTCTCTCTCTCTCTCTCTCTCTCTCTCTCTCTCTCTCTTTCTCTCTCAATATTTACTTGTTTCTTTGCAGATGACATGATCTTTACCGCTCACATCGACTTGTCTTCCATTGCAAGTGATGGCAAATTCTTGTCTTCAGTT
>NC_137062.1:7400182-7405182 GCF_032717465.1 Coenobita brevimanus | reverse complement strand
GACAGGAGATCGAGCTGGCTGGATGAATTTTGTGAGATGTGCATGATCAGGGATTTTTGGCACCCCTTTTTAACGTGGCAGCGTCTGGATTGGGATTTTTGGCACCCCTTTTTAACGTGGCAGCGTCTGGATTGAATCTGTCGGGTACAATATGTGAAGCTACAGAACGTGGTGAATGTTTTTGGCGTATTCTATAGAGCCAGGATTCCGGGGGCTTGAATGATGAGTGAATGGAAGCGTGGCCCATTGGATTGGGCAATTTTGGGCTGTCTGGACATTGCTACTCCTCACCCTGCCCTTTGGTGGGATTGTAAGTCCGAATAATAATGATGATGATGATTAATATTTTCATTAATAATATTATTATTATTAATATTATTTATATTATCATTAATATTAATAATATTATTATTAACATTATTAATATTATTAGTAATATTATTAGTCTTAATATTAATATTATTAATGTTTTTATCAATATTATTAATCTTATTATCAATATTATTATATAATTCATATTATTAATATCAATATTTATGTTATTAATATCATTATTAATATGATTAATATTATCATTAATATTATTAGTATCTTTATTGTGGTAGGTGGGGGCGCTCGCCATCCACTCACTCGATGTTGTGCTGCTCGCGGGTGTCTGCCCTTTCCTCTCCTCCATCCTTCTTTCCTTCCATCCTCTTCTCTCTTCCTTTACTTCATTCTTTCCTCGTCCTTCTGCCTATGGGTAACTATACACTTCCTCGTCTGTCTTTCTTTCCTTCATTTTTTTCTCTTCCTTCTGCATGTGGGTGACTCTACACTGAGTGACAAGCCAAATGGTTTCCTGTACACCAGGAAACCATTTACTACGCTGGGTGGTAACCATATAACCAAATTTGGCACCTGGTGGTTTAGTGGGTAATTATTGTGCTCCAATCGGATTGAGCCAGTGAAGGTTTATATCCAAGGGGTGGTTGGGGTTGATTGCTCACGTAATGCCACTCAGGGATGAGTGAGGCTGGTCACTCTCATCTTAAATGTCGGGACCAACTGCCTAGCCCCGGGCTCCTTTGCTCCTCGTGGGGCAATGCAGGATTAGATGATAGATAGATAGACAGTATCTTTTAATATTATTATTATTATATTAATAATACTGTTATTGATATTATTAATAGTATCATAAATATTATTTATATATTTATTAATATTTTAAATAATAATATTAATATTGTTAATTTCATGATTAATATTATTAATATTATTATTGATATTAATAATATTATTAATAATATTCATATTTTATTATAAGAATATTGTTATTAATATGATGATTTATAATAAAACTATTATCAATATTAATATCATTATTAATAATGAATATTTTTATTATTATTATTATTATTATTATTATTATTATTATTATTGTTATAATTATTATTATTATTACTGAATTAGCAGAGGAGCTGGCTAGTTGTGGATTCTGTTACTGCTGCTACCCTAAAACCCTATATAGCACACTTGCACACATGGATGTATCAAAGCTTAGGCCATATATCCCAGGACAACTCAAGCTTCTAGCTCAATACCTAGATTCAGCCATTAATGTCACTCCTTAACAACAGCATTCTTTTCTCTTACTTAATGTTAGTGTTTGGTTATTATTATTATTATTATCATTTTTTTTTTATAACGTTGGGTCTGGTTAGTACTTGGATGGGTGACTGCCTGGGAACACCAGATGCTGTTGGCATCCCTACGTGTCAGATGGGGTTGGTGGAGGATTAGTGCCCCTCCCTATAAAACAATTAACTCTAAGCCATTGGCCACCCCGTTTGGGATACATGGCGTCTGGCAATGAATGAATGAATATTTATTATTAACATTATTATTATTTCATAATAATATAATGCTAATAATAATAATAATAATAATAATAATAATAATAATCAAAATAATAATAATAATAATAATAATAATAATAACAGTAATATTATTATTAATATTATAAATTTTATTATTATAATTATTGTTACTATTATTATTATTTTTATTATTATTATTATTATTACTATTTGAATAATAATAATAATAATAATAATAATAATAATAATAATAATTATTATTATTATTAATATTATCACAATTGTTATTAGTATAGTATCAAATATTAAAATATTGTTATTAATATAATCAATAATATTGTTATTGTTAATATTATTAACAATATTATTAATATTAATAATAATATTATCATTAATATTATAATAATATCATTATTAATGATAAATATATTATTATTAGTAGTACTATTAATGATGTTATCATTAGTATTATTATTGATTTTATTATTAGCATTATTAATATTTTATTAATATTATTATTAATATTATTGTTGTTAATATTATTATTTATATTTTCAATAATTTTATCATTATTAATATTTTTAATAATTTTAATTTTATATTAATATTTTCATTAATATTATTAATAACATTATTATTTATATTTTTTATAATAATAATAATAATAATAATAATGATAAGAAGAAGAAGAAGAAGAAGAAAAATAATAATATAATTATTATTATTATAATTAATATATATATATATTTTTATTACTATTACTATTACTATTATTATTGTTATTATTATTATTATTATTAATTTTATTATTATTTTTTAATATTATTATTACTATTATTGCTATTATTATTATTATTATTAATATCATTAAAATTAATATTATTGTTTTTTATTATTGTTAATAATATTATTATTTATATAAATTTATATAATGTTAACATTATTTTTATTATTTTTATTATTATTATCACTATTATTATTATTATTATTATTATTATTATTAATATTATCACTGTGAATATTATTAATGTTAATATTATTGACATTAATATAATTATAATTATTAATAATATTAATAATGTTATTATTAATAATATTAACATTTCTAATATTAACAGTAATAATATTATTTTTTATAATAATAATATTAGTAATAATAAGAATAAAATTATTATTATCAATAATATCAATATTATTAATATTAATATTGATAATAATAATATGAATAATAGTAACATTATGATAATAATATTGATAATATTATTATAAATATTATTAATAGTATTAATAATAATACAACTGATAATAATAATATTAATAATAATATAATTAATAAAATTAATATAAAGAAAAATACTAATAATATTAATAATAATAATAATATTAAGAACAATAATAATATCAACAGTAACTTAAATATAATAATAATATTAATATTAATAATTATATTGATACTGACAATACTATTAATATTGATAATAACATTAATATTTATAATAATATTATTATTGATAATAATATATATTTGATTATAATATTAATATTAATATTAATATTGATAATAATATTAATAATGATAATAATAATAATATTGATAATAATAATAATATTGATAATAATATTAATATTAACATTTATATTTATATTAATAATAGTGTTATTATTAATGATAATATTAATGATAGTAATAATATTATTATTAATGTTAGTAATATTAATATTAATAATTTTAATAATCATAATACTAATAATAATAAAATTATGATTAATAATAATAATATTAACATTAATAATATTAGTAATAATAACATTAATAATATTATTAATAATTATATAACAATAATATTAATAATAATTTTATTAATGATAATAAAATTTAAAAAAAATTTAATAAAAATATTAATAATAATAATAATATTCATAGTAGGAATAATAATAATAATAATAATAATAATCATTATTATTATTTTTTATTATTATTATTATTATTATTATTGTTATTATTATAATAATTATAATAATAATAATACAAAATAATAATTATAATAGAAGTAGCAGTGCTAGTAGCCCAGTAGCAATAGTAGTAGTAGTAATGGTACTAGTAGGAAGAGTAGTAATAATAGTAATAGTAGTAGTTGAAGTAGTAGTAGTCGTAGTTGTAGTAGTCGTAGTCGTAGCGGTAGTAGGAGTAGTAGCAGTTGTTGTTGTAGTAGTAGTCGTTGTAGTAGTAGTAGTAGTAGTAGTATTCGTTGTAGTAGTCGTAATATCAATAATACTTATAGTGACGATAACAGTAGTAATGATGATGGTAATTAGGCTGATCCCTATAAAAAGAAGTGTACGTTTCCCGCACAAAGAAGCCGACGTCACCTGTAGAGATAAGTTGACGTTACCTCTGCAGAGTAGTTGACGTCACCTGCAGAGAGTAGTTGACGTTACCTGCAGAGTGAAGTGTTTGTTACCTGCAAAGAGTAGTTGGTGTTACCTGCAGAGAGTAGTCTGTGTTACCTGCAGAGAGTAGTCTGTGTTACCTGCAGAGAGTAGTCTGTGTTACCTGCAGAGAGTAGTCTGTGTTACCTGCAGAGAGTAGTCTGTGTTACCTGCAGAGAGTAGTCTGTGTTACCTGCAGAGAGTAGTCTGTGTTACCTGCTGAGTGTAGTCGGTGTTACCTGTAGAGAGTATTCCGTGTTACCTGTAGAGAGTATTCCGTGTTACCTGTAGAGAGTATTCCGTGTTACCTGTAGAGAGTATTCCGTGTTACCTGTAGAGAGTATTCCGTGTTACCTGTAGAGAGTATTCCGTGTTACCTGTAGAGAGTATTCCGTGTTGCCTGTAGAGAGTATTCGATATTACCTGTATAGAGTACGCGGTGTTATCTGCAGAGAGTAGTCAGTGTTACCTGTAGAGAGTAGTTGGTGTTACCTGCAGAGAGTAGTTGGTGTTACCTGCAGAGAGTAGTCGGTGTTACCTGCAGAGAGTACTCGTTGTTACCAACAGAGAGTAGTCGGTGTTACCAACAGAGAGTAGTCGACGTCACATACAAAGAGTAGTCAACGTCACATGCAGAGAGTAGTCGGCGTCTCCTGTGGAGAATAGGCCGCGTCACCTGTAGACAGTAGGCGGCGTCACCTGTAGAGATTA
>NC_137062.1:7352682-7395182 GCF_032717465.1 Coenobita brevimanus | reverse complement strand
CGATAATAATAATAATAATCTATCTATCTATTGCCAGACGCCATAATTCCGTAAGGGGTGGCCTTGTGACTTTGAGTTGTTTGTTTTACGGGGAGGAGCACTAACCCTCCATCAACCTACTTGCTGACACGCAGGGAGCACGTATGGTTTAGTTATATAATTACCGTCCAGCGCCGTAAACGGCTTCCTGGCCCACAGGAAACCACTTGGCTCATCACCCAATGTAAAGCCACCTGCAATGGAAAGAAAATCAATAAGAAGTGACAGGAGGGATGGGAGAAACAGGACGAGAGGAGGGCAGGCAGTAATAGTAACAATAATACTAATAGTGACAATGACAATAGTGATGACAGTGTTTAGAGTGATCCCTACAAAGAGAAGTCGATGTTTCCCGTAGAAAGAAGCCAACGTCACTCGTAGAGATAAGTTGATGTTACCTCAGCAGAGTGGTCAGCGTTACCTGGAGAGTGTAGTCGGCGTCACCTGCAGAGAGCAGTCGGCGTCACCTGCAGAGAGTAGTCGGCGTCACCTGCAGAGATAGTCGGCGTCACCTGCAGAGATAAGGCGGTGTCACTCGTAGAGAGAAGGCAGGGAAAAGTCAACTTCCCACTCCGGGAAAATGAGATGTCACCTGCAGAGAGAAGTCGAAGTCACCTGCAGGAAGAAATCTATGATACCGTAGTTGTAGAGAGAACTCAACATTGCCTGCAGTGAGCGGTCGATATCATCAGAGACCAGAAGACAATGCAGCCTCCTAAGAAACAGTTGATGTCACCTTGAAAGAGGAATTTGATGTCATTTCCAGTGAAAGAGAAGTCGATGGGAGTGGAAAAGCAGTTGATGTCAACTGTAAAGAGACAGCAGTCGACGTCGTGATGTGTGTGTGTGTGTGTGTGTGTGTGTGTGTGTGAGAGAGAGAGAGAGAGAGAGAGAGGAACTCGACGTTAATGATGATGGAAAAAGACAATCTAATCTGAAAATACTTAGTTTGATGTCACCTGGCGAAATATGCGGATGTCATATCACAACTTCTTGCTGTAGTGAGGTGCCGTCAAACGGAAAATAACATCGGTTGACAGCACGAGATGGCCCTGTAGGGGCGATTGCTTTCCTGCTGTTGATGGGTTTGCTCGGACAGACACTGATGGGTTGCTCTACCACTACAACTGTCATATAACTACTGTATATATGGGGATATGGTATATGGTACTTTGCTATAGGGCCACATGCACCAAGTCCGTGCATGCACAGGGTAACTTGTGCACGAAGTAACCTATTTGACAACCCTGTTTGTGGGTATAACATTCTAAACAGGTAAATTTCTGAGACAGCCAGAGAGACAATTTTGCAAAGGTGGGCACAGCAAATGAAAATTCACTTCCGCAAGCAAATCCGCAGACTCACAAAACTGCCTTCTGCAACCACAAATCCGCAGACTCACAAAACTGCCTTCTGCAACCACAAATCCGCAGACTCACAAAACTGCCTTCTGCAACCACAAATCCGCAGACTCACAAAACTGCCTTCTGCAACCACAAATCCGCAGACTCACAAAACTGCCTTCTGCAACCACAAATCCGCAGACTCACAAAACTGCCTTCTGCAACCACAAATCCGCAGAATTCTTGAAACTGTAAACGCAAACCATTTTTATCCCTTTCATTTCCCCGGCATCAACTTCAGTTTATTCTGTATACCATTATAGGATTATTACCCATCCTCACCCAAGAGGGGCTCAGGGACGGATATTGTATTCATTCGGTTTGTCTGTCTGTCTGTTTGTTTGTCTGTTTGTCTGTCTGTTAATGACTTTACACCAAAACTAGTGGTGCTATTTTGACTAAAACTACAGGGAGATGGGCTATGACCTTCTGATCACCTGATTAAATTCTGGGCCAAATTGGGTGAAGGCCCAGGCTGTAGCCCCCCCCCCCAAAAAAAAAGTAACTCCTTTCAAATTTGTCATATTGACATGAAACCAAAACCTAAAGGTGCATCTTTCAAATCTGCATTCTATAACATGCCTCATTACATTAGGGGGATCACCCCTCAGTTAGCGGTAGGAGGGTCAATGTCAGGTGGGTCGGGCCTAAAATTTCAAATGGGCATAAAATCGCAAATTCTCACCCCATTTACTTCAAATTTGATATGTGACATCTTTGACTTGATATCCTGTTGTGTTTATACGTCAGTATTAATATGACCGCCGGGGACGGGTTTACTGTGCCTTGGCCCCTCTTCTTGTATTAAGTTTAGGATGATATTATTCATAATTAAGGGGTTAAAAATCATCTCTATTTACTCATCCACTACAATTATACCTTTATTTACTCTATTCTGACTAACAATAGGTGACTTTATGAAGTTTGGAAATTGTCTAAAGTAATGAATGGGATATATAAAAATATAGTTATAGTAAAACTAAAATAAATATTTCAGTTATTATTATTAGTATATTAGACTGTTTTTACTACAAGACAAAGGTAAATCCTTCACTACTGTATATAAATGAATTAAATTATTACACTTCACAGCTCACACTGGACAAGTTGACACAGCAGTCCACCTCTATTCCTCGGCTCTAACCTCCTCAGTCCTCACTGCTTAGTCACAGTCAGATGCCTCCAACAACTGAGATAACTCCAACATTTGGTATGTCCATCTATCTGTCTATCTATCTATCTATATTGATATCGCATAGGGAAAGGTGGTTGTCTGTGAGGCAAATGGTAACACTGTGTTCATTTTCATTTCGTGTGTTTCTTGTTTAATCTATTATTTATCTACCTAATGATTTTTGTTGAGATTGAAATACTGGCACTGACAATGCTATAAGTCTGACAGATTTGAAATTTATACTAAAGGTCATATTCCATGTGGATTGAGAGGCTTCGCAGCACATCTTTGCACTTTTCATCTTGTTACTGGTTTGTATGCTAAAGTCTTTCTAGTATCGATGTAGTTTACATCAGTAGAATACATTATATCATCTAAGAATCCGGAGAATAAATTGATCTTAAATTAGGCTTTATATTTTTTTCTTTATTCGTTAGGGGAAAAACATCTTTGCTGGCTTGTATCCTTGGATTCTTATTTCTTACCCTCTCCCCAGAAAGCACATACTGTACAGGATATCAGTAACCTGCCGAGTGCAGAGAGTGACGACTGACTTGGGACCTTCATTGCACCCCAGTGCCGGCCAATTTTCGACCAATATTTTTTCCTAGATAGGTTAGGAATGATGAGAAAACATGGAGAACAACCAATAAAAGTACTCACAAAAGCCTAAAAGGTCGATTTTAAGGTCGACTCTCTCTTGGCAGGCGGCTGAAATGTCCGGAGAAACGCCCATAGACTTCATTGGCCAATGCCTGACACCCAGGGAGTTGAGGCAGATCTTTTTTTTTCATGGATAAGTATCCCAGATGACCCAAGGACACTCTAGGAAGGTATAGAGATGATGTTCCCAAGCATAATTATGTGCGTGGGCACAGTACGACATTCGAGTGAGTGAGTGGCATTTTCCCGAAAATGCTCGTTATGATTGGGTTTCCTTGTTTTCACATAAGTGTTTCCTACACGCATATATCTTACATTTGCATCTTTTTTCGCAAAACGAATTATTCTTGCACATTGTACTCACTATGTGTGCATCTTCTCGGACACACAAGACACATTACAGAAGTTATAAATGAAGTACACTGCACTTATTATGAAACCACTTACACTAATTTATATGTACATAACAGTTACTTATGAAATAACTTACACTAATTTACATTACAGTAACACTCATATGCGTCTCTTTTTGCACATAACACAGGATTTAAACACTTAGAAGTGGAGGAGGGTGATACTCCTCAAAGCATGAGAATAGGCACAACCCCGTCACACTCCACACATTGGTACCTGGTGTCCTTCCGCTGGGTCCATGACCGTGCTGTGCTGTGCTGACAGACGTGGCACCTGCGTTGGGGATTCTTTTACCTCGCTTTTGCTGTGATAGGTTTAGGGAAGTGGCGTTCAGTGAGGCGCAGTGGGTTGCCACTGCCACGTGGATGTTGGCGAGGCCCACGATCACGTCCGCAGGTGCCAATCAGCTCCCTACACAGCTTTCTGATGAACCCCTAGAAGGTGTCGTTGCTTCCCGTGGTGCTGGCGTTGAGGAGGTGGGTGTTCAGTGCCGTTATATCTAGATGTTGGAAGAAAAGTTTCTTGTACCACTTCATCGTGGGTCTGACAGTTCACACCTGAAGTCATGGCATCAGACTGGTCCACTTGCCGCATGTTGATATTATAATCAGTTACCACCTCTGGCTTCCAAATATGAACCCATTTCTTGCTGCTGTAGTCCACGGTCTTGATGAGGTGCGTCAGGGGGCGGTCAGTTGTTTATAGCAAGCTCACTTCTTGACTGTGGTGCCAGGTGGTGGCGAGGATATTGTTCGCCAGGTAAAACACCACCTCCTTCCTTTGCAGCTTCTGGCCCACCTGTACCATGTGCTGCTGTTTTTTTTTTAGTTTCCCGCAGATACCTGTCTCCTGCTAGTACAAGTACTGAGAGAGGATCGAGCTTGTGTACCAGTTGTCCAGGTACAGGACGTGCCCACAGTGAAGGTACTTCTCCATCATCATCTTCACCACTGCCCCTGACAGTGTGACTGTTCTATCATCCAAAATTTCCATCTGTGCACCTGTGTACCCGACCATATCCTGCACATATCCGGTCTTGCGTCACACATGACGATAATCTTGAACCAGAGGCAACGTCTCATGCTTGGGATATACTGCCTGAAGGCGAAGTTTCCTCTCCATAACACGAAACTCTTGTCTATGACCAGGTCTCTGTAGGAAGAGAAAGAGACAGAGAACCTCTCCCTCAGGTGATCAACCACCAGCTTACTGTAATCCTTCTCATCCTGTCATTGTTGACAATGTTTCTAGGATCCTCATTGTCGAGAAAATGGAGGCGGCTTAGTATATACTGGAACCTTTTCTGTCCCATAACTCTACCAAAGAAGGGCGTCGAATAAGGAGATTGACAGTGCAGTACAACAATTGATTTTTCTTTTATAGTCACATCAGGTCAATGAACACCAGGAAGAGATACAATTCGTCACTCGTTATGTCTGCATTGAAGAGGCGGCTGTGGGGTGTCTGTGTGGTTGTGCCACAGCAGAAGGCGGCATAGGTGTTAGAGAAGAGAACAATTCTCAATGTTAGCTCCCTCACAAAAAAAAACAAATCTTGAAAAAATCGATTCTTCTTGAGGTGGGAGTCAGCTCTGACACAGCACAGCCTACCATATCACTGCCTGTGAAGGGATGAATGATTGGAACGAAATTTTTCCCATCTTCCAACTCCCACGTGACTTTATCTCCTCCTTCAGTTTCTCCCTTGTCACCACTTGGGCCACCTCCATCGCCATTGTCAGGATGGGGAGGAAATTCGGTAGTAGGTTGAGGAACAGAGCTTGCCTCCTCACTTTCCCCATGACTCTCACTTTTCATCCCCCTGCCTTTTCCCTTCCTTTTTCCTCTACCTTTTGCTCCCTTCCTCATCATTTGAGACTGTGGGAAGGAAGCGCAGGGACTGTTCAGATGTGGTGGAGGTGCTGGGCTGGGGAGAGGCAGTGCGGCATGGGGTAGGTGGCAGGTATCGTTGCGCACCATGTGAATAAAACAAAGCAGTGCTTACCTTGTACTTTTTACTATAGAGTTCTTCCCCACTTGTCTGGGTTTTCCTGGACGATCCTACCCACGAATGCAGCTGATGTTCACCTGAGGGATCAGGCTTGTATTCCTCAACACTGGAGGACTCATCCATGGAATGATGGCTGCTTTTTAGGTAGGAAGGGGTGATGGTAGTGGTGCAAGATGAGTTACAGCCATGCAGACAGGCATATTGCTTCCCTTTCTCAGGAATTCCAACTCTGTTTGATTCCAACTCAGGTTGGACGTAGTCTCGATCGGCAACATCATCATCAATGGGAGAATCACTTACTCCATCACAGGGGATGTGCAGGAGCTCATCATTCTTTTGTTGGGCAAGACCACGATGTTCCATGGTGCTCACTCACCACTCACATAGTGTGACTGAGTTGGCAGGGCCCCGCGTGGAAGGAGGGAAGCGGTGATGACACATGGCATGGGTATGAGGCCTGGACAGGCGTGAGGGTATTCATAGCAAAATATATCCTGCCAACTTTGAATTTTCGAATTTTGGCAAATATTTCAAATTGATTATGTATATATACGTCACTGGCATTTTGTGCACATGCAACGTATATATACGTTGCTGGCACAGGGTGGGTTAAGAGTCTGGCTAGACTTCTAGGGGAGGATCTTTTGTGTCAAAAGTTTTTTTTTTCTGTTGTATTCTTCTTAGCTGTACAGCACTTTACTTTGACCTCTCTGGTAACTCTTTTTTGTTCATAAATTCCCTTATTGTACACATCTGCACATTCAAAATGGTATCGTTTTATCCCAACCTTGCCAATAATATTCCCTGGAGTTTATCTTTACACACACTCTAACATTTATTACTTTCTTGTGATCCGTTCCCGCCCCGGTGTGGCTCGGGCATGGGTATTGTATGCACTTGGTTTGTCTGTTTGTTTGTTGTCTGTTAACAACTTTACGCAAAAACTACTGGTGAGATTTTGAATAAAGTTAAAGGGATGATGGGGTATGACCGTCTCATCACCTGATTAAATTTTGGACAAAACTGGGTCAAGGGCCAGTCTGTAGGTCCAAAAAATCTTTTTAAAAATATTTTTTTTGGTATAATCCCTTTCTAATTCGCCTAATTGACATGATACCATAAACTAAAGGTGCATCTTTCAAATCCACATCGTATAACATACCTCATTACATCAGGGGGGTCACCCCCCAGTTAACAGTACAAGGGTCAGTGTCAGGTGGGTCAAGCCTAAAATTTGAAATCGGTATAAAATCATCAGTTTTCACCCGATTTACTCCAAATTTGATATGTGACATGTGTAACTAGATATGCTATTGTGTTTATACGTCCTCACTAAAATGACTGTCGGAGACGGATTTGCTGTGCCTTGGCATCGCTTCTTGTTAATACATTTCTTTAATGTTCATTTTTTGTGCTATAACACCGTCCTCGTGGTTTCTTTTTGTGCAGTTTTGCTTGTAGTGCTGATCTTCACATTCTTGATAACTTTTCAATTTTTTTAGTGTGCATTCCTCTTTACATTTTGACAATCTACATTTGCTCCCCTTTCATTCCTTTTTCACCAACAGCTTCTCTCTCCTATCCCAGTTTCGCACCATCATCAACACGCTACCAATGGAAGGCAAACACGACATACAATGTTGTGTTGATTTACATTTTTCGTGTAATGGCCACAGACCACATCGTATCACACACACACACACACACACACACACACACACCAAAGCTACATAATACTTTTGAGGTAAAGATTTTCCTGGAACTGTTAAGTAAATAAAATTAAGGTGCAACTCCTGGCCGTGTATATTTCCAACCATATAATTCACTTTAGTCTGCCATTCGCCTATTCTCTTGCTTCAGTCTCATGTTACTCACTCTCCCCCCCTTCTTAACCCTTGTAAGGTAACCTGGGGTCTATTGGACCCCACACTATTTTTCTTAGTGTTTTCATATATTACTATTAGGCCTTGGGATTTGGTTTTCCCTCTACCTTCCTGACTAGTAGACTAGTTTAGGGAGGTGATGGGGTCAGTTCGGGATCTAGCTGTATTTTCATGCTAAACGGCCTTTGGGGTCCAGTGGACCCCAGGTTGCCTAACCTGTGATTTTTTTTTCCCCATATATATATCTTCCATCCCAAAAAATTATTTTCATGTACTTCTCTTTCTTCTTAAAGATACATTGGCCATTGGTCTACACCAGGCACTGATAGATAACTGGTGGAACATATCAGTTTTGGTATGGCAGCCACTAATTTCAGTTGGTATAAAATTTGTCAATGTTTTTCAGTTTTTCAGTTTTTCAGTTCCTTACAATATTTCGTCACTTGTATTTTCATACATTTTGCACCAAATTGAAGGAAAAGGGCTACAGGAATTGTGTACAATTGATTATTTGAATAAAGGTGTTGTAAGTATTTCTGTCGAATTTCTAAAGATTGGGGTCTGGCAGGCCCGGGGTTACCTGACATGTTACGGGAATTGTAGGGTTACCTTACAAGGGTTTGAATTACTGACAGCTCTACCTCGTTATCCCAATCCTCTATTTCTCAACAGTTCATGACTTCCATATTTTCTTCTTCCACACTATCGCATGACTACTCATCATCATCATCATTCTCCTCCTCCTCCTCCTCTTACTCTTCCTGCTGCTCCTCCTCCTCTCGGAAGGAGATGTGACCTGGGTGAAGAAGGATGGCCATATCTCGGGACTCCTCTCATTGCCCCCGCTGAGTATAGTCAATTTGGGACCAGACAAAAGAGAAGCAGGCAAAGAGAGATGAGGAAATGAGAGGCGATGTTGAGAAGGGGGACGAGGATGGAGGCTGGGGAATAGGGACGAAAAAAAAGATGTTTATGATATTGATTATAATGATGACAATGATGATGATGATGATGATGATGATGAGAGAGAGAGAGAGAGAGAGAGAGAGAGAGAGAGAGAGAGAGAGAGAGAGAGAGAGAGACAGAGACAGAGAGGGAGAGAGAGAGGACTAACTTGTAAAAAATGAGAGAGAGAGAGAGAGAGAGAGAGAGAAAGAGAGAGAGAGGACTAACCTGTAATAAATGAGAGAGAGAGAGAGAGAGAGAGAGAGAGAGAGAGAGAGAGAGAGAGAGAGAGAGAAAGAGAGAGAAAGAGAGATAGAGAGGACTAACTTGTAATAAATGAGAGAGAGAGAGAGAGAGAGAGAGAGAGAGAGAGAGAGGAGAAGGTAAATAACACATATAGTTTTCTGTACATTCTCTGTTTCTCTTCCTCTCGGCCTTCTCCTCCACCGTTCTCCCTCACATCCCTTCTCTCTCACCCCATCTTGTTTGTCCTTCTTCCTGTCACCTGTTGTCTTTCCGCGTTTCTCTTACCCAACCCTCTTTCTTTACTCTGGTACCCTTTCATCGTTTCTCTCTCCATCACCCGCCTCTTCCCTCTCATTTTCTCTTCTGTCATCCTCTTCTTCTCTTTCGCTTTTTTTATTTCCTTATGTTTTCTCACTTTTCCTTCGCTCTTCTCCTCTCCCATTTCACAGTTCTTTCTTTCACCACGTTCCTCATTAAGTCTCCCTCCTTTTTGCCATTTCTTATTCTCTCGCTCTAATTCTTCACTCTCTCACCTCGATTCTCTCTGTCTTTTTCCTCACACCCCTGTCTTTCCTTTAATCCCTCACTTTCCTTCCCCTCCTCCCTTCCTTTTATTCCCGCCTTCCAACCTCTCCCTCCCGTCTTCTTTGCACTGTTGCTCCCTTTTTGCTTTACATTCTCCCTCCTTTTCATTGTTCTTGCCTATTAATTTCACCTCATATTACTCCCGTCGAGTTACCATTTATTCTCACCTCCTTTCTCCCTCAATCTTCCACATTCCTTCCCCTCTGAGGCTTCCTGTCTCGCTCTTCTCCCCTCTCAACTTCCCTTCCTGCCAGCTCTCTCCCTCCCATTTTTTTTTCCCCTCTTGCTGCTGTCTAAAACCAAGTTATCTTCCTATAATTCCTCTCTCGCATCCTTTCCTCGTGCATTCCTCTCATCCACACTGACAACCACGTCTCTGTCTCACGTCACCACTAATCTCCCGTCGGTGCTTCTGCTGTAATCTAAATTACCCTCCTGTTTCGATTTATTTTCCTCTGTATTCATCTGACTCATCCTTGCAACCTTCCATCTCTTCCTTTCACAAAACTTCATTCATACAGTGATCTCTGTCTGTCTGTCTGTCTGTCTGAATGTCTGTCTGTCTGTCTCTCTGTCTCTGCCTCTGTCTGTCTGTCTCTCTCTCTCTCGGCACATATGATAACTCTGCTAATATATTACCCTATGCCATTAATTTTGTTGTTATTCCCAATTTTACCATTTCACGCCTTCCATTTCCTTCTACTCTCCTCATATATGTCATTCACTTCCTTACTCAATTCTCACTCGCTCCTCGTCTCTCTCTCCTCATTTCCCCTTTTCTCTCTCTTTTCCCCACTGTCTACCTCTCTCTCTCCCTCCTACTCTCTCCCTCAGCCTCACTCCCACACTCCTGAACCAAATCTCGTAACAGGCCAAAAATCGAATCCCTCTTAACTGTATCGTTATTTGGCCCAAGCCTCTGTTTTCCACCCTTCCTGTACCGCGTCTTCCAGCTCTGCTTCAACCCCCCCCCCCTCTCTCTCTCTCTCTCTCTCTCTCTCTCATTACCATTCTGTTGGGTAAATTTGTTACTTATATCTCGCACAAGTCCACCAGTTTCATTTGATTCCTCCTTTCCTTACAGAATTAGTTACCACATCTTCCTCTCCCTGCCTTCACAATACTCTCAGTTATATTTTTCTCAGTCTTGTTAATTCTTCCTTCCTTACCATCCACTCCTTTTTCTACCTTTTCCCTCAGAAACCTCGTTTTCTTTTATCTTTTTTTGTTTTTTTACGTCACCACTAAAATGACTCCTGGGGACAGGTTTGCCGTGCCTTGGCAGGGCTTCTTGTTGTATTCTGTACTGATTTCTGTTAGTGATTTATCTGTCATCATCTGCACCGCCATCTTAGCCTAATTCTAATTATCATATATACTCTGGTTGGATTCACTGATAAAACACAGGAAAACAGTTAATTTCTACCTACCAGTGTCATAACAATGTCTAGCCTACAAAGACCCTAGTTTAGAAAGACTATGAACACTATATTTACCCTCTACAGTTGGAAAACTGTATGGTAATGGGAATAAATCTGACTGAATAATGCACAAATAAAGTATTAGACAACCTCGGGTTGAAGAGTTTAATCTCGCTAACAGTGCCCTTCCCTCCACACACACATACACGCAGGCATGAGTTAGGGATTCGCTACATTGCGCGAATTAAGAGCAATCGTTACACCAATCCATGTGTTGATGTTCTGTTGCAGTGTGACTCGTCTAAGTTCCGTGGTCCAAGGGCCTCTATACCATTCCAGATTCGCATGCTATCTGTGGGTGACGCATCACTGAAGGAGCAAAAAATTGAACCAGTAAGCTACAGCAATCCCCCTTCTTGGCTCATTCCGGAACCTAATGTGTGTCCCAAAACCATATGTAGGAAAACCTTATCGGATGCAGAAACTAAATCGAAGTTTTTCCTCCATGACCTTCTCCACAGGGACTCAGTAAAGTTGTATACTGATGGCTCAAAGTCACCCCTTGGTGTAGGCTGTGTTGTTGTCCATGAAGGGGGTGTACGTCTTGGACGGCTTTCTAATAATGCGTCTGTTCTCACTGCTGAACTAACTGCTATTGAGAAGGCTCTTGAAGAGGCTTACTCAATGCCGGGAAAGACATTTACAATATATTCAGACTCCTATGGAAGCTTGACCGCCATTAAGCAGTTTAATACATTCCACCCTATTATAAGGAAGATTCAGTCTTGGCTTTGGCGCCTGGTTACAAAGTATAAATTTGTTCCGTTCTGCTGGATACCGTCACATGTTAATCTCTATTGGAACGAATTTGCTGATAAAGAGGCAAATTCAGCATGTTCTCTTCCTTCTGTTGGGTATAATAAGGTTCCCTATTCTGATTTGAAGGCCGTTATCCGTAACTTTGTTTGGTCTGAGTGGCAGGCGAGATGGGCTTCCCCCTCCCTGGCCAGTAACTCGAAATATAAAGAGATCCGGCCTTCGGTCTATGCCTGGTCATCCTCTTCTCAGGCTTGTCGGGGTTTTGAGACGAGGTTGACTAGGTTGTGAATTGGCCATACGCGTTTGACTCATGGGTTCCTTTTGGACCGAGGGGTCCCACCGCAGTGTGACATCTGTCACGTCAAAATAACTTGCAGGCATTTCTTATTGGACTGTCCGACCTATGTCCGTTCTCGGGCGAAATTTTTAACGAATAGGGGATCTCTATCAGTTGTTTTAGGTAATAGGGCAAATGTTTCTAGCCTTATGGCATTTTTAAAGGAGACAGGGCTATACTGCAAGCTGTGATTGGTGTTGTCATAGTTGTGTTTTAGGGCTTGCTGCCTACATCTGTTTTCATTTTACCTACGATTTTTAGTTGCATGTTTATTGTGTAGTAGTTTTCTCTATTTTTATACTCTTTTTTTTTTGTTTAACTATCGTCTTTCATGTCTCACTCATCACAGCGCTGAATGACCTCTCAGGTCCCAGTGCTTGGCCTTTGGCCTAAACTTCATATTCCATTCCATTCCACACACACACACACACACACACACACACACACACACACACACACACACAGTGCTTGCATTACCCTGGAATGACAGTGGTGGGGCTCGTGAGAAAAATGGTGGTTGTTTGGCTGTGACATTTGAATGGGTTCAGGAGAAAAATGAAACAACGGTGATGGTGTGTGCTGAGAGAGACGCTGGGCTGGAAGGTGAATGTTGGGACAGTAAACGATGATGGGATTAACACAGTGGAATAGAGAAAACACATCGAGATGTGTTTACAAAGCAGAAAATAAGTAGAAAAACTAAGGAAGAAGTGAGAAATCTGTAAATGAAAGCGGAATAAAGACAATTGTTCAGAAACAATGACCCAGATGGAGAAAAGCTGTGGGTAAACTGGAGAGAGAGAGAGAGAGAGAGAGAGAGAGAGAGAGAGAGAGAGAGAGAGAGAGAGAGAGAGAGAGAGAGAGAGACAGACAGACAGACAGACAGACAGACAGACAGACAGACATTCAGAGACCGAGAGTTAATAATTATAATTCTTTTAGTGACGCATTTTCATTTTGCTCTGCGTAGCTTCTCTTATAAACCTTAATAACGGTCTTTTGATTGCCGGGAGATATAATCAGAATCTGAACCGTGATTATTTAATACACCACAAGCTTCATTCAGCTTACGGAGGCCTGTCGTCGTCTGTGTTAACGTTATACGTATATTGTAATTATTACTTAGGTTTTCACTCCATGGTTGTGTATTCACGTACTAATAGTTTTGGCTTGTTTGTTAACTGTCCTTGTTAACCTGTATGCCATTTTTTCCGGCCGAACCTGCTGCTGTTAATATTCAAACATGGGTTCTTTTGAGCTCTCAGTGAATAACACATATCTACTCATAGTTTACGTTACCCGTGCTCTCACGCGCAGTCTCTCTTGCATGCATTTTGTGTTTAACACACTCGTTCAACTTTATATCAATCAGTTAACACTCCTGCCAGATAAAACAACTAATTATACATGCACTACTCTGCATTCAGAACTGCGAGCATAATTTAAATCTATGGGTAATTCTTTCTGGGCCAGCATTTTGGAGTGAGCTTTTCGTAAACCAACCCTCAGAGTGAATGCTTACACACTTTCCTTTATGTAATTCAGGGTCAGAGGAATACATCGATTATCATACGTGAAACTGACTACGTGTACTTCATTTTGATCACGGAGGGTTATTGCCCCTCCCCAGAAAACAATTAACTAAAAAAACAAACAATAAGCCTCGGACAAGGACTGACCAAACGATGACGACCAAGGACCGGACAAAAGACATGGTTATCGGAACGTGGAATGTAAGGGGAGCGAATGATGAGGTGAAAGAGAGAGAGATTGTCCAGGTGCTTGAGGGTGCGAAAGTGGATGTATGTGGAATAACTGAAACAAAACGGAGAGGAGAAAGTGTGAGAGAATGGGAGTATGGATGGGGTATATGTGCAGGAGTAGGTGAGAATGAGAGGGCAAAGGAAGGAGTATGTATAGTTGTGAGTAAAAGATGGAAGAAGAGCATAAGAGGGTATGGATTAGTTGGGTCAAGGATTGTGTGGGTAAAGTTGAAAGTTGGAATACAAATGTGGGCGATTGTGTGTGTGTATGCGCCAACGCAAGATCGTGCTAGAAGAATGAGAGAAGAGTTCTGGACAAATGTAGAAGTGTGCATGGAAAAGTTTGGAAGGAATGAGAGAGTGTTTTTGATCGGTGATATGAATGGTAAAGTTGGGAGTGTGAAGGTGGATGGAATAGTTGGTGAGTGGGGTGTGCCTGCTGAGATAGATGAGAATGGGAGTGTGTTAGTGGACATTTGTGCTGGGAGGGGGTTGGTGATAGCCAATACCCTCTTCAGGCATAAAATGATTCACAGGTATACTTGGCGAATGATGAGAAGGGTGGGTGGTGAACTGAATGAAAGGAAAGCAATGATTGATTATGTGTGTGTGGATGAAAGGATGCGAAGATGTGTAATGGATGCAAGAGTTTACAGAGGTTGGGGGAGTGGGCTTTCTGACCACTACTTGGTGGTGGCCAGAATTAGAATTCAAGTAAGATGGAGAAATAGAAGAAGGGAAAGACGAGAGGAAGGAGTAGTTGCAAGGAGAGTGGAAAGATTACAAGAGGATGAGAAAAAGGCAGAGTATAAGAGAGAAGTGGAGGAACAACTGGGCAAATATGAATTGGAGCGGATGGGAGACGTGGAAAGTGTTTGTAGGATATTAACAGAAGAAATATGTGCTGCATGTGATGTGGTGTGTGGAAGGAAGAGAAGACGGAGGGGGGTGCAAGGAACAGCGTGGTGGACTGAAGAGGTGAGACAGGCTGTGGCACAAAAGAAGAAAGCATACAATGAATGGATGAGAAATAGGGGCGTGGAAGAAGTTGAGAGGCGGAAGAGAGAGTTATATGTAGAAAGAAAGAGAGAGGTGAAAAGATTAGTAAGAGACAGTAAGAAGAGAGTGGATGAGGAATTTGGAAGGAATTTGAGTGTAAAGTGGAGGGACTGTAAGAAAATGTTCTGGAAAGAGGTGAAAAGAGTAAGACAGGGTGGAAGTGAAGTTAGCAGGGGAGTGAAAGATAAAAATGGTAGATTACTAGTGAAGAAGGGAGAAAAAGTGAGCAAATGGAGAGAACACTTAAGGAATTGTTGAACATAGAGGATGGAAGTAATGCGAGTATAAGTGGCTGGGGAATGGCTGGGAGAAGGAGGGAGGTAAGAAGACAGGAAGAAATCAGTAGGATAGAAGTTGTGGAAGCAATGAAGAAAGTTAAATCGGGCTAAGCCCCAGGAATTGATGGAGCGTGTGGTGAAATGCTGAAGCATAGGGGAGAGATAGTAGTAGAATGGATGTGGAAGATGTGCAGATTGGCCTGGGAGGAAGGTAGAGTCCCGGAGGATTGGAAGTCAGGTATAATTATTCCCTTGTACAAGGGAAAAGGAGAAAAAGAAGTGTGTGGTAATCATAGGGGCATTTGTCTTCTTAGTATAATAGGAAAAGTGTATGGAAGGATACTTACTGACAGAGTTAGAGAAAGAACAGAGAAATTAGTTGGAGAAGAACAGGGAGGCTTTAGGAAGGGAAGGGGTTGTGTAGATCAGATATTCATTCTTAGATCTTCAGTGGAAAAGTTTCTAGAGATTGGAAAGAAGTTGTATGCGGCTTTCATGGATTTGGAGAAAGCATATGACAGGGTGGATAGACAAGGATTGTGGAAAGTGTTAAGAATATATGGAGTAGATGGGAAGTTGTTGAATGCTGTGAAGAGTATGTACGATGGTGCGAAGGCTGCAGTGCGTGTGGATGGTGAACTAAGTGAATTTTTCTCTTTGAAAGTTGGTTTGAAACAGGGATGTGTCATGTCTCCATGGTTGTTCAATCTGTACATGGATGGGGTAATAAAAGAGGTACAAGGTAGGGTAGTGGATGTTGGAGTGGCCCTGGTGAGAGAGGATAGTGTTTGGAAACTCCCTGTGTTAGGACTCCATATTACAATTACAAATCATAATAGATAGATAGATAAATAGATAGATAGAGAGACAGATAGAAGCAGGGAGTCAGATGATGAGAAGGTATTGTGTCTGCGAGAATCAGGCAGTGCTAAACATGCTTACACACTCTTAACTCAAGGAATGCTTTATAGGCACACGACAGCGCCTAGTGACCATACACACACATACTCACACACAGGCTTCTAGAACTTTCCACTCACAAGGGACACACGTGACACAACCTCTGCTACACCAGAATTTAGGAAAGAGAGCTCAGAAGGAGACAGGCGATAGAAGAGACAGGTCGCAGGGAGAAGGGCTTAGCAACTTGAGAGAGGGACAGAGAGAGCGAGACAGAGAGATAGCTAGCGGGACTCTATACTTCGCTCTGTGTGAGAGACTTGTTAATATTTCCAAGACAAGTAAAAATAGTCCCATACTATTCTTTACCTCTCCTGTCACTACATGACAAATGGGAAAGAAGATTAGCTACTTACAAAGCTACTCAAATATAATAACCGCTCATCCACAAGTCTAATATATATAAAACTCCACTAAAAGGAGTTACAAAGTCTTTTATGACATTTGGTGGCAGCGGTGGGATACGAACCCACGCCTCCGAAGATACTGGTGTAACTACAAACAATATGTACCATTTATGTAAACAAGATGTAACTTTTATGTAACTTTAACTACAATTATGTAACTACAAACGATATGTAACAATTATGTAACGACAAACGATTGCATTATGTTACACTTTGCCAATTAACAGTTGCATTAACAAGATGTAACTTTTATGTAACTTTAACCACAATTATAAGGCCAAGACACTTATGTAATAGTTGCATTAACAAAACGTAACTACAATTATAAGGCCAACACAATTATGCATTTCACTACAATAACCCAAGTACATACTGTATTACAGTTAAATAATTTACTTTAATGCATTTATTCAAATATGTATACAACTTGCTTAAAATGTAATATTACTGAATAATCACTATTTACTATGAATATTATATGTATACAATATTCATACAATTATGTTACTTTTACAATATTATGTATTTCACTTAATTAGCTTATAAGTTCATTATAATATGTATATAATATGTATTAATATGTTAGGACTATTAACTGTCGATGGTACGCCATTTTCGTGCGGCCGAGCAATATGTTAGGACTCCATATTATAATTACAAATCATAATAGATAGATAGATAAATAGATAGATAGAGAGACATATAGAAGCAGGGAGTAAGATGATGAGAAGGTATTGTGTCTGCGAGAATCAGGCAGTGCTAAACATGCTTACACACTCTTAACTCAAGGATTGCTTTATAGGCACACGACAGCACCTAGTGACCATTAACACACATACACACATACTCACACACAGGCTTCTAGAACTTTCCACTCACAAGGGACACACGTGACACAACCTCTGCTACACCAGAATTTAGGAAAGAGAGCTCAGAAGGAGACAGGCGATAGAAGAG
Organism: Coenobita brevimanus; assembly: GCF_032717465.1. Classification (NCBI taxonomy): domain Eukaryota; kingdom Metazoa; phylum Arthropoda; class Malacostraca; order Decapoda; family Coenobitidae; genus Coenobita; species Coenobita brevimanus. The sequence goes on along the minus strand of NC_137062.1, from coordinate 7,377,819 downwards.
ACAGGTCGCAGGGAGAAGGGCTTAGCAACTTGAGAGAGGGACAGAGAGAGCGAGACAGAGAGATAGCTAGCGGGACTCTATACTTCGCTCTGTGTGAGAGACTTGTTAATATTTCCAAGATAAGTAAAAATAGTCCCATACTATTCTTTACCTCTCCTGTCACTACATGACAAATGGGAAAGAAGATTAGCTACTTACAAAGCTACTCAAATATAATAACCGCTCGTCCACAAGTCTAATATATATAAAACTCCACTAAAAGGAGTTACAAAGTCTTTTATGACACCTGTACTGTTGTTTGCAGATGATACTGTGTTGTTGAGTGAAGACGAAGGGGAGCTGCAAGGCTTGGTGGATGAGTTTGGGAGAGTGTGTAAGAAACGGAATCTAAAGGTGAATGTAGGGAAGAGTAAAGTGATGGTCTTTGAGAGAGGTGAAGTCAGTGAATGTACAGCGAGGTTGGATGGTGAGGAATTGGAAAATGTGAGTACATTTAAGTACTTGGGCAGTGTGATGATTAAGGATGGAGGTTTGGAGGGTGAAGTGCTTGAAAGGGTACAGCAGGGAAGAAAGGTTGCTGGTTCTTTGAAAGCAGTGATAAGAAACAGGGAAGTGAGCATGGAAGTGAAAAAGTTACTACATGACAGTATTGTGATACCAACTCTAACGTACGGAAGCGAAGCTTGGACGTTGTTGGAAGGACACAAGTCAAGAGTGAGAGCAGTGGAAAGGAGTTATTTAAGAGGAGCCTGTGGAGTCACATGGAGAGACAGGCTGACGAATGAGGATATAAAGAAGCGTTGTGGTGTGGATGTGGATGTGATAGTAAGCGTTATGAGGAACACACTGAGGTGGTTTGGCCATGTGGAGAGGATGGAGAGTGAAAGACTGACGAAGACAGTTTATGTGAGTGAGGTGGAGGGGGGAAGAGGGAGGGGGAGGCCGAGGATGAGATGGAGGGATGGGGTGGAGAGGTATATGAGAGAGGGGGCGTGAGTTGGGAGCAGGGCAGTGAAATGGCGGGGGACAGGGCGCCTTGGAGGCGATTTGTTTGTGGCCACCCCAAAAGGGATTGAGGCGTCTGGCAATAGATAGATAGATAGATAGATGAATAATCATATTTTATTTTATCTACTAGACAATATATATATATATATATATATATATATATATATATATATATATATATATATATATATATATATATATATATATATATATATATATATATATATAAATGTCATGTGAATCTAGGATAGAAAGTATCAGGAAAAAAAGTAGCAAGAAAAAACGTAACGGAAAGAAAGCAACAAGAAAAAACGCCATAAGAAAGAAAGTAACAAGAAAAAAAGGATCAACGGGTTTTCACATCACTTTTAATAATAATTTGTGCACTGCTTCGAAGCTTATTAATTTTCTGATTCGGAGTTTTGGTTAAGATTTATTTGCTGTTTCGAAGTGCATTAATTTTCATACAAATTCTATTGTTTTTTTTTTTTCAATTGGCCCACTTATTTATTTGTTTGGTGATTCAGAGTTTTTGCTCACTGTTTCAGAGTTTTACAGACCCTAATGCGAGCGGCGAGCCTACTTCATATGAGTAGCTGCGTACATAGCCAGTAGCAGCATGGAGGTCATAAAGAGTAATAAGGGTGGCACCAAGATTTGTTTTGAAGGATACATGTATACACGTTCCTGCACCCGAAAAGAAAAAATTTGGTGGAAATGTTCAGAGAAAGGGAGCAGAAATTGTAGAGGAAGTCTAAGCACTACACACCAGTTGGATAATCCACAGGCAGGGCTACCTCACAACCACACTTCTGACCAAACCAGCGTGACCTATGCTATGTGTCGTAACATGATGAAGCAGCAAGCAGCCACCTCCCTGGACAAACCATCCCAAATCTTTGCCCAAGCAGCTGCCAGTCAAGACCATGATGTTCAGAAGCGGTTTCCAAGTGAATTGAACACCAAGCGATCCCTCCGGTATCAAAGGCGCACACCAGCAATCCCTGAAAACCTATACGACTTCATATTGCCAGATGAGTGGAAGGTAACACTAGGACCCAACCCTCAGCAATTCCTCCTTTATGACAACGGGCCAGAAGCAAACTCTCGTATCATTGCCTTTGCAACAGAAGAGGACCTAACTCGTCTAGCAGCTGCAGAGACCATCTACATGGATGGTAACTTCAAGATGGCACCACCACAGTTCACTCAGGTTTATGTGCTCAGAGTTTCATTCAGTGATACTTATGTTTCATGTGTCTATGCTCTGCTACAGAAGAAGTCAAGAGCAGTGTACTCGGAGTTGTTTGATGTTATCGTAGAGCGTAGCTCGGAGTTAGGATTTAACCTGCAGGTACAGACGGTTGTGAGCGACTTCGAAGATGCTGTTTTACGTGCATTGAGTGCCAGCTTTGGTAGAGAAGTGGATAGCAAGGGATGTTTCTACCACCTTACACAGAGCACTTGGCGTAAAATTCAAGAGATTGGTCTTACACAGCATTACCATTCAAACCAGGGGTTCCGGCTTTTCTGCGGTATGTTGGATGGACTTGCCTTCCTGCCCACTAATGAGGTACAAGAGGGCATGGAGTACCTAAAGACCATTAGTCCTCCAGAGGCAGAAGAGCTGGTAGACTATTTTGATTCAACCTACGTCTCGGGTAGCTACAGATCCCGACAGATCGAGGATTCACAGGGTGTCAGGCTGCGTCTTGCACCCCCTAAGTACCCCCCTTATGTCTGGAATGTCCATGAAGCTACATTACAAGGAAACTCCCGTACCAACAATGTATGTGAAGGTTGGAACAATAAATTCTCAAACTTGGTTGGACACCATCATCCCTCTATATTTAAATGCATACAGTGGTTCCGGAAGGATCATGCCACTGTCGACACTTTGGTGCAACAAGACCTGATTGGCACAGCATCCAAACAATAGAACAAAAAGGCCATTCAAATGCAGAAGCGACTACAACGTCTTTGCAATGACAGAGTGGAAGGAAGAAAGACCATCTCAGAATTTTTAGAAGGTATTGGACATAATATATGTATAACCCGAATTCTTCATTAAAATAAATATATTATCTTGACATAGGTCAAAAGTTCAAAACCTACATGTTTTTTAGTTTTTTTATGGTATGAGTATGTAAATGTGACAGATGTTACTTTTTTCCCTAAATACAAGAAACAGTTACTTTTTTTCTGTTGTCTTTTTTTCCTAGCAAAAGTTGTTACTTTTTTACCGTTACTTTTTTTCCTGATACTTTCTTTCCGATTTCCGGGAGGTGGGTCCTGCCGCACACCGCACTCTGCTCCTAGATCTCATGGAGTTAACACTCTGTTCCTAGTCACTTTCAAGCTAAGACAGTTGTACATACGCACCATAAGGACGCTTGCTTGCTCAAGCAATTACACTAAGCAGCCTCATCATCAGTTATCGATCACTCCCTCTTCACTAGCTAAGTAACCTTTACGAATTGGCCAATTCAAGGGGGGATTAGCTATGAGATAGAAGAGAAATAGTTATTGTAGGTGAGTTAAGGTTAAGTTACGTTTCGCCTAACTCTATGAGATTTGTTTGATTTACTTAAGAACAACTTTATAGATGAGTAACGACCTACGAGTTGTTTATTAGTAAATACCAGAAATTTCTATCATAGCGGTGCCCGGCAGGGATACCGACTTGTATACATTATTTTTCACATTTGGTGCCCAGAAAGAGGGCCCCGATTTGTTTACCAGAACTATTAAACATTTTTCACATTTTTGGTGCCCTGACCGAGTGAGGAAAACCGATGTGTGCCGAAGTGCTGAATTTGTTTAAAGTTGCTTTTGTGGGACACAGTTTACTACCACGTTCGGTTGAAGTGGAAGACGTGGACGTACGTGTCTATAGAGCTCCGGGAGGAAAGGCAAGCTCTTTCTCTGAAGATGAAAGGCTGAATGCCGTACTAGACTGGGAGCATGACCGTACGGTCCTGTTCCTTGGAGGAAATGATATGCATGAGGACGTGGAGGTCAATGAAGTAGTGGAGAATATTTTAGCAGTGGTAGGAGCCATAGAGGGCTCTTGTATATCCTCAGTAGCCATAACCCTCCTCGAGCCAAGGAACCTGCCATATGGCTCTCCAGTTTGTTATGGAACATATAAATTAATTAGCAGAGCTGTAAACCGAAAGTTGCAACGGATCAGGAAGGGAAGGGAGTTCATATATTTTAATGCCAAGACCTTCCAAGCAATGTTGAAAGCTGATGGTATACATTGGAACCGTCATGGTAGGGAAGTGGTTCTGCAGAAATTTATAAATTATGTAGAACATAAGAAAGGAGAGTTCTATGCTGTACAAGCTATGGGTGGGCCTATGGAGTATTGAGGTAATTAATTCTGAGCTCGGGGAATATGGGTGTTTTGGCAATTGAGTGTGGGGATGAAATAGAACACTAGAGGTTTAATAACCCTGGGGGATAGGTTGAAATTATAGACCTAATCCCTACACTCCTCAAAATTAAATGAATAAGTAGCTGAGCTGTAATGAATATTACGAAATTGGGAGAGGGGATAATTTGCACAATGAGGACTTAATCCCTACCCTCTTCAAAATTTAAAATCAAATCATTACTAAGTTGAGGTAAATTTGTGGTTGGAATTCATAATTAAATGATTAAATTAGAACTCCGTCAATATGTCTGTTTCTTTATTTCAAAGATCTTCTAGTAGTAAGGCAGGATGGGTAACTAGAGCCATAAATGATTGTAACCTGTCGTTGGACCAAATACCTCTGTCCAGGGAGAGAATAAATAGTCTCCTAAATATCCTGAAAGATCGATGGAATAAGTACGAAGAGAGTTACTTAACTTTAGAAGCGGCTATAGTAAAGGCTGAGAATAAGGAACTCTTAGAGTCAGAAACTACGAAGTTTGAAAACAAATTAGAAGAATACTTAACTGTAGTAAAGACACTAGAGTCAAAATTAGCTGACACTGCTGCGGAAACACAAGTTGTGGCACAGCAGAGTAGAGCTGTGTTACCACAAATAAAGCTTCCGGAGTTTGATGGGGAGCAGAGCTGGAAATCCTTTTGGGATCAGTTCAAATATTTGGTACACGATAGAACAGATCTCCCTAAAGTCACCAAACTTACGTATTTGTTAGGACAGGTCAAAGGAACACCATATCAACTGATAAAAGAATTACCAGTAGAAGAAAATAATCATGAGGTGGCTTTGACCATTCTTAGACAAAATTACGAAGACAGGGAGCAAGTTATAAATCAATTATTGAGGGCTCTAATAGAATTACCCATGCCTAGGCACGATTTTGATTCCTTGCAAAAATTTAGAATTGCAATAAGTTGTAAATTACGGGTCTTAGGTACTTACGAAGATATTAAGACATCAGATTGGGTGCTTTCAAGAATTGTGTCCTTAAAGCTACCACCGAAAACCAAGGATGCTTTGTATGGTAGGTACCAGAAGGATAATTTCTCCTGTGAAGAGATTGAGGAAGGCTTGATGCAACTCTGTAAACATTTGCAAGGAACAGTAAACACTACTGAGGTCAAACAGAAGACTGAAGTAAAGAAAAACCCACTAACCAACTGATTGGGAAAGTTAAGTCAGAGAAGACTAAGTATGTGCCTAAAGAAGAGATAGGTACTTTCCTTAGCTCCACAAAGGGCGAGGATAAAGTATTAAAGATAAGGAATAGACATGCTGAGGATATTAAGGAAATAAAACCTTCCATGGTAAAAGACAGGAAAGTTTGTGTCTTTTGTGGTGAATAACATTCCAGTGTATCTTGTTAACCGTACCCTGATTATGCTTATAGAGTAGTGAAGCTTCAGGAACTGGGGTGTTGTATAATCTGTATGAACTCCGAACATACTGCCGCGGACTGTAAGACTAAATTAAATCTTTGCTTTAAATGCAAAAAAGATCATCATCATAGTGCTTTATGCCCTAGGATGAAAATTGAGGTTCCTAAACCTGCAAGCGTCAATATGACAATTGCGAAAGGGAATGCTCCATTAGTAATGCCAGCTGCAGTACCAATAGCAGATGTGAAAGTATTGTTTGAGAATAGAAACCAATTAGTATGTACCCTGTTTGATACGGGTGCTCAGAAAACTTTCATTTCTGCAGACATTGTGAAGAAATTAAAGTTACCAGTTATCGGCAAGGTAAATCTAGCCATTACAGGATTCTTAACAACTAGGAAGGCTCAGTCTTTTGATTTAGTTAGACCTGTAATACAATTAGCCAGATATAAATGCCGTATAACAGCAGCTGTGCTTGATACTATGGAGACAAGTATATACATAAAGGGATTGAAGGAAACCTCTGATCATCTACAAAGCTCAGGGATAAAGTTGGCTAAACAGAATGTGGAATCAGATAATGTGGGTCCCATAAAAATGATAATTGATTCTGATTATTGTGGAAGATTCCTACATAGGACTTTCAAAAGGAATAAGGTACAGTTGTTCAAGAGTCCAGGAGGTAACCTTATTATGGGCCAGTTGCCTTTTCCAAAACAAGTTAAAGGAGAGGCCAAACTAGTAGACTCAGTCTTTGTTACCCCCACACAGTCATTGATGGTAGCTAGAATAGGTGCAGAATTAGAACCTACTCAGATAAATGACTTGTTGGATGAAAATATTGAACCTGTACACAAACTGTGGGACCTAGACAGTGTAGGAATGCACTCTGAGGAACCAACCGCTGAAGATAAAATAACATTGGACTTGTATAATCAGTCTGTGGAATTTAAGGATGGACAGTAATGGGTAGGATTACCATGGAAACTAAACCATTCAGAGTTACCAACAAATTACCAAGCAGAAAAAGGCTCAGTTAAATTCTCTTCTAAGAAAGTTGAGAGATAAACCAGAACATCTGACCCTATATGATAATATTATAAAGGATCAATTGAAGAATAAATTTATAGAAGAGGTAGAATACCCTGTTAACCACAAAGAAGGACACTACTTACCACATCATGCTGTAAGCAAGGATTCAGTAACTACTCCCATAAGGATAATATTCAACTGTAGTAGTAAAGCGTCCAAGGGATCAGCTAGCTTGAACGATTGCCTATACTCTGGACCTACACTAACAGAGAAGTTAGGGAATGTGTTACTAAGATTTAGAGAGAAACCTTACGCTTACGCAACAGACATTAGTAAGGCTTTTCTCAGAATAGGACTGAGAGATGAGGATAGGAAATTTACAAAATTCCTCTGGCCTCATGATCCTCAAAATGAGGATAGTCCATTGAAAACTTACTGTTTCCGATCGGTGCACTTTGGCTCTTGTGCTAGTCCTTTCCTACTTTGCAACACTTTAAAGCATCATTTTGAAAATGCCAAATGTCCAGAAATAGGGCAGGCTTTTTATATGGATAATTTGCAAGGTGTTACTGATACAGAGTCGGAAGCTTTGAAGGCTTATGAAGTAGCCAATTCCGAATGTGGGAAGGCAAATTTGCCGTTACAGAGCTGGAATACAAATTCACCGCTTTTGAGGAATAAAATACAAGAGGACTATCCAGTTTCTGACATTCCCAAAATTCAAAATGTGTTAGGTCTTAACTGGGATACAACTATGTAATAAGTTTGAAACCAATTAAGTTCTCTGATGTCACTCTCACCAAGAGGTCCTTGTTAAGTCAGGTTTCCAAGCTATTTGACCCATTAGGATTTGTCAGTCCTATAGTTATTAGGGGCAAATGTTTAGTACAGGAGGCTTGGCGAGAAAAGTTAGACTGGGACACTGAATTAGGTGAGACATATGTGGAACAATGGGAACAGATTAGAAAGGAGTTTGAAACTACATCAAGCATATGTATTCCCAGGAAAATAAACAGTAATGAGAAGTCGCACTTACACATATTTTGTGATGCTTCTCAAAGGGCCTATGGAGCAGTAGTTTATTGCGCAACAGGAGAGGATAGTAAGATTATTATGTCCAAAGCCAGAGTTGCGCCAATTAAAGGAAGAACCCTACCTCAAATGGAATTGGCTTCCATATAAGTAGGAACTAAATTGGCCAGGTATATAACCACTACTCTTGATACTCATTTTGAGGATATTTACATATGGACTGACAGTGAGATTTGTCTTTACTGGATAGGGAAGGAAGACAGCAAAATTCCTTTCGTCCGTAATACAGTGAAGACTATTAAAGAGCTGTCTTCCAAATTTAAATTCATGCATATGTCATCCAAACAAAATCCAGCTGATCTGCTCTCGAGAGGTTCGACCGTAAAGAGACTGATCAAAGATAACTTGTGGTTTAAAGGTCCTAAATGGTTACTCACTAAGGATTGGCCTGAACAGAAACAGTACAGTATTGCCGAGGTTAGTGTAGTGAACTTGGATCCTATAGTACCTGAGCCAGAAGTAACTGACATCAGCCGATTCTCGTCAATAAGACAACTTCTAAATACTACTAAATTGGTTGTTGAATTTTTGAATAAGAGGTGGGGTTTCAGAAATTAGATCCCCTAGAATACTGGCTGAAAAGAGTACAAAGAAATTCTTACGGGGAAATATATAAACTTTTAGGCCAAGACACTGGAAAAGGGATTAAGCTGATGAAGAATTTAGGCTTGTTCTTAGACGGAAAAGGTCTGATAAGATGTCGTGGCCGATTGGTAAAGGCTGACTTGCCCATCCAAACCAAACATCCCATTTTATTACCTAAGAGTGGATGCTTTGTACAACTTATTATAAAGGAAGCCCATGATTCCACTCTCCATGGAGGTGTACTGCAGACCTTAGCCCAAATTCGGGAAAGGTACTGGATTCCTAGGGGTAGACAGGTTATTAAAAAATATCTCAAAAACTGCATCATTTGTAGGAGATATGAGCAGCGACCTTATCTCTACCCAGGACCACCAGCCCTACCGAAGGATAGGGTGAACATAAGTCTGCCCTTCCATATAACAGGAGTGGACTACACAGGGGCTATAATTGTTACGGGTGAGGAAACTCCCCATAAAGTTTACATTTGTTTATTTACTTGTGCCTACACAAGGGCAGTCCATCTAGAATTAGCAGAAGACTTAAGCTCTGAGACATTCCTCAATGTCTTTCGCAGATTTGCCGCTAGAAGGTCTTGTCCTGGCAAGTTAATAAGCGACAACGGAACTAATTTCGTTGGAGCAGCACCTTTACTGTTGAACCTAATGAACGACCCAAAGGTTAAGTCGGCGCTGGGAATCCGAAATTGTATTTGGCAGTTCACAGCTCCAAGAGCTCCATGGCAAAATGGATTTACCGAAAAAATGATTGCTATTGTCAAGGACTGCCTGAGGAAAACATTACATAGAACTAAGATCACGAGAGAAGATTTAAGAACAGTAATAACTGAAATTGAAACCAGGATTAATAATAGACCCTTGACTTATCAAGATGACACTAGCAACTCGCTAGAGGCCTCAACACTGGCTCACATGTTATATGGCAGGAAACTCCATCCGATGCCTTGTGTGGATATCCAGGAAGAAGTTGATGATCCTAACATAGAAAATAATGATTTAGGACAACATTTGTGGGAGGGATATCAACGTCTGAAAAGGGTGCTGGATACTTGGAATAGACATTGGAGCGAAGAGTATCTTTTGAGCCTATGCAAGAGGTTTTATGGAGCTCAAGCTGCCAGCAACAAATCAGTTATTAACATAGGAGATGTTGTCTTAGTGAAGACTGAACAGCCAAGATCCCAGTGGCCATGAAAGTATAAAAACTATTGATAAACTGGTACTCCTTGAGTTAGCAGCCACTCCGGATCCAGAGGATGGTGAAGATCAAACGGGTCAAGAGGCGCGACCTAGTAGGGCCGCAGCACAGGGTTCTTGAGAACTATGGAGGGAACTCTTGGCTAAGAGTCATATTACATGATACAGCGTATCATTTTCCGCCGGCCCCAAAACTGTGTGAAATATTTCCCCCCAGAGCAGTTGCGCTCTCTATTTTTATCATAGTTATCCCTGGTTAAAGGCAGAGGAAAAATTGAGACCGTTGTTAATTGTTCAAAGCGGTTTTAATAACCCAGAAATTACGTTCTCTTTAATAATTCTTATTGATAAATTAAATGCTACTGCGTTTAACCCTCGTGGACAACTATACATTGTAAATACATGTAATTATGTGGTATTTTCCACTGACCTAAACTGCGTCTGCATGTTAGATGACGTGGCAAGTAGGGAAAGATGCTCCGGTTTAGCAGATGTGGAATTAAGATATTTACACAGTTAATGGGAATATTTGGTCTAACTTTAGTTTAAGTAAAACTAAGATTAATATGTTAGATTTACCCTGTACATATCATGATGTAATTTACAGTATTTAGTACTGTAAATAATTAATAGTTGGCAACCTACCATTCTATGAGGGAAGTGGGTCCTGCCGCACACCGCACTCTCCTCCTAGATCTCGTGGAGTTAATGCTCTGTTCCTAGTCACTCTCAAGCTAAGACAGTTGTACATACGCACCATAAGGACGCTTGCTTGCTCAAGCAATTACACTAAGCAGCCTCATCGTCATCGGTTATCGATCACTCCCTCTTCACTAGCTAAGTAACCTTTACGAATTGGCCAATTCAAGGGGGGATTAGCTATGAGATAGAAGAGAAAGTTATTGTAGGTGAGTTAAGATTAAGTTACGTTTCGCCTAACTCTATGAGACTTGTTTGATTTACTTAAGAACAACTTTATAGACGAGTAACGACCTACGAGTTGTTTATTAGTAAATACCAGAAATTTCTATCATAGCGGTGCCCGGCAGGGATACCGACTTGTATACATTAAATATTTTTCACATTTGGTGCCCAGAAAGAGGGCCCCGATTTGTTTACCAGAACTATTAAACATTTTTGTTATGTTCAAGCTGTACCGGAAAACTCTTTGTAACTCAGAGCAGTATAAATCTTGGCAAGATATGTTACTTAACTTTGAAATAAGAACTAAAGAAAAAGAAGTTAGGGACCTTAAAGTTTTACTTAGTCATGTAAATCCTTAAGCTCCATGGCTTCACGTTTAGACTTCTACTGTTTAAAGTATTTTGTTAAGAGAAAAGCAAATAGAGTACGTACAATATTGCCAAGGTTCATGGAAAGAAATTACTTCGGCTTGGGGCTAAATCTGAGCTAAAATCATGTGATCCTCAAAAAGTTATATTCAATTACTCCAATGTAGAATTATCCACTCGTGAGTCCTTTTTGTTATCTTTCGGTTTAGAATTTAACTTACCTGTGTTTCGGCCTAACTTTTATAAGTACTTCACTGCTTTTGAGAGCATGATACAAACACTTAGAGGATGTAAGCTCACTGAAGGGTATAGCTTGAATTCAGTTATTCAATGTGTTCGCAATATAGCACGTAAAGAATACTATGGGTTTAAAAGTTCTAAAGCATATTCACCTATTTTCACAAAGAAAGATTTTATCATTCTGAGAGACTTGAGTAAGAATGAGAAGTTGGTTGTCTGTCGTCCAGATAAAGGAAGAAGGGTTGTGCTACTCAATAAAGTTGATTACATAGCGAAAATGCACGATATTTTGAAGGACTCCACTAAGTCCATTAAAGTCATTCATGCCGATTTAATAAAACTGAACATGAAAATAGAGGATAAGGTAAACATGTTATTAAAATCTATGGTTTTAAAAGGAACCGTTTCAAAGGAATATTCACAGTCCATAAAACCTAGTGGCTCATCACCAGCTATTCTGTATGGATTACCTAAAGTTCACAAACAATCCATACCTCTTATACCAATCATGGCTGTATTTAAAATTGCCTCCTTTAAACTGCGGCGTCTCATCGACGTTCTTTAACATCCACACGTTTTGTCACTGCCAATCCCTTCGACGTACATAAACACGAATCAATTGCACAATTTTCAATTTTCGCGAGTGATTTTTGGTACGTATACACGTGACACCTTCCTCTAGAAGATGCCAGGCAGGGACAATGCCTTACCCAGCAAGACCTCCTACCCCAACCTGCACGCCATTGTCTCAGCAATTCACCTGTTATCAGTGACCTGGCCAGTAAAGCCATGTCATGCCACGGTATGAAATTCAGGGCCAGAGTGATTCCCCGATCAGTGACAATGTGGAGGACAAACTATACATAGCATTAGAGGAAGAAACAGTCAGAAATGATGATCAGGTAATGTGGCAAAAAAAGGTCAGGTATGGTGATGAGTTAGTGAGTGAAACAATGCTTACGATGCCAATATTACTGCTTGAAAACCAATATACTCTCATACTACATATAAATTCGCACCAAGTAAATAAATAAATACCGTTTATGAGTGGTGTGAAATAGTTATCCTCCCATAGAACTCGATTTCTTTGGTGCCAGCCTGTTAGAAAACCCAGTAAGGTAAGGAGGTACTCCTACCTGTATCGAGTATTTTAAACCTCAGGTGAGCGATTTCTCTACGAATTTTCGATGTTTCTCACCAAAAGCGGAGGTTTGAAAGAAAAAAAAAATCCAAAAATGGTCGGGATTGGGGGAGTCAGTGGTGGAAAAGTAGTCGGGATGGGGCGGTTAAATTAGTTAAGTTTTTAGTTCCCATCCTTTCGGATTTAACAACCAGTGAATATACGGTTAAAAATTCATATGAGCTCTTTAGTTTTCTCTCTGGATTCAGAATACCAACCTCCTCCTACATGTGTAGTTTTGATGTCACCTCATTGTTTACAAATGTTCCCTTGGAAGAAACTATTGAGTTATGTGTAAATTCAATAATTAATGATATGGACAAAGTCATGGGTATGAGTAAAAAAGTCTTTAAAAACCTGATTTCTGTTTGTGTTAAGGACTGCCATTTTATGTTTAATAACGAGGTGTAGAAACAGGTAGATGGTGTGGCTATGGGCTCGCCCCTGGGTCCGACTATGGCTAATGTTTTTCTCTGCTTTTGGGAGAAGAAATGGCAGGATAATTGTCCTGCATACTTTAAACCCATCCTTTATCGCAGATATGTGGATGACACTACTTATATTTCAGGATAAAAGCCATGCTCCACTTTTTCTAAACTACCAAAATAAACAACATAAGAACATAAAATTTACCATGGAATGTGAAGTTAACGGTAAACTCTCTTTTCTTGATTTATTAATACAGAAGTTAAATGGCACTCTGGTTATGTCTGTATATCGTAAGCCTGCTTTCTCGGGTTTGGGTACTAGCTTTTTTAGTTAGTCTATTTATTTTTAAGGTCAATGCAATTAGAACACTTTTGTATAGAGCTTATAACCTAACTTCTGCCTACAACCTATTCCATAAGGAGATTACATTTTTGAGAAATTTTTTTGCTAACAATGGTTTCAGCACTGCTCTTTTTGATAACTGTTAGAAAATTCTTAGCCAAAATTTACAGTCCGAAGCAACCTATGTAGCCTACTGTGAGTAAGGAGGAAATGTATTTTTCTCTACCTTTTCTTGGCACTGTATCAGAAAAGATAGTGAGGGCACTGAAATGTAACTTTTCTATTTTCTATCGCCAAATAAAGTTCCGATTTGTTCATAAGAATGATCTTAAGATTCAGTCTTTTTTTCATTACAAAGACCGACTACCGACTGCCCTCCGCTCGTCAGTCGTTTATGAATATAAGTGCCCTAGTTGCCATACAGGGTATATTGGAAGCACAATACGAGCTTTCAAGCTAAGGGTTGACGAGTATAGAGGTCAGTCGAGCAGTTCAGGGCTGCGTTTCAACAGGCCTTAGCGCCCCAAAGCGGTCCGGGGGTAGTGGGGGTAGCAGTGAAACCACCAAGTACTTGGAGCGCGAATTCGCTTTTACTCTAGATATCCTTCTTTCAGAATACATAGCAGTTATGTATATTTGATCATTACTAACAACAGTATTAATATTACATGAATACTTGTCAGCAAAATATAATTGTAAATGCATATTGCCGAAATACTTTGGAAAGATTTAAGCCGTAATGAAGAGCCATAACAAATCCTGCCTTCGCCACAGCTACTTCCTCTTGTAATTTCCTCCGATTTTGAAGACGAAATGAACCCAGCAGTGCAAGACTACAGTGGGACAAGATGACTTTGGAAGATATGATCATTGTACAGAGGTGAGGAGGTACTTCATGGAAGTATGATTTTCGCGGGAATGAATGAAAACAAACCCTCAGTCCGTACTCTTTAGATCCGCATAGCCTTTACTTCTTTAAGCCGAAAATCAATACTTAATTAAAATGAAGAGGGTATTGTTACAAATCTTTTCATTTATGACATGTTAGTATTCAAAATCCGTTCACTTTCCCAAATTACATAGAATAATACCCTGGCATTGAGAGTTCTGTTATCCTTTACACGACTGTGATCTAAACCATTTACAGCTGTCAGATGTCGCCAGAGAGACCCACCTCTCCAAATAGTTCCAACTGCGACGGAGGCCGCGACAACCCCCCTTTCAACCCCTATACTTTCGCTCTCGAAAGCTCCGTCACGTTCTGTGGCGCTCCAGCTGTTGAAACGCAGCCCAGGTCTCCCTGTGAGCGGCCCTCCTCGCTCAGCGGTAAGGGAACATTCATATATTTGTAATACTTTTATTGATCCCAAGAATTTTTGTATAATAGACACATGTACCAGTATGAATCTAAGAATACTAGAATCCACTCATATTTATAAACGAAAACCCGCTCTAAACAATTGTCTGTCTGCTGTCCCTCTGAATATATTGTATAGTTAAGTCCCCCCTATAATTTAACACTACGTTTTCTCTTTTATGTCAGTACGATGAGCTCATGCTCAAATAGTTCTTTTAGGATTTTAAATACCTTACGGGTCTTCTTTTTTTTTTTTTTTTTTTTATAGATCCGCTGAAGATGACATAGATGAATATGACGATACGTCTGGACATAATAAATATGCTGTTCGTTGCAACACTGGTATTGGTTATCCTGTAAAAGTTGCGGTTCCCTCAGAACAAGCCTGTCTCAATAATTATATATATATATATATATATATATATATATATATATATATATATATATATATATATGTGTGTGTGTGTGTGTGTGTGTGTGTGTGTGTGTGTGTGTTAATGTACCAGTATCTTTCACCGACTGTTCCATTTTGATCATAAAAGCACCCCACTTTAATCTGTTATTCTTCCCATCTTGGAGTCAGGTTGCAAAGATGGGAACGTGTTCGTAGTAGTCGTATATACTGCTTGTAACTGAGTCCAGGACGCAAAACCCAAGGAGATGACTGGTATCTAAAGAGGTGGGGGGGGGTGATCCTTTTCCGATGGGACATCCTCCGAACTGCTGGAGTGGCAAATCAGGGAATTACTTTTTTTTTTTTTTTTTTTTTTTTTTAGCTAAAGAGCCCAGCAAGACTGTTCCCTCCAAGAAAACAAATATAAATAAAGCAACAAAGAGACAAATTCAAGATCTTTACATTTCGAGAGATGCCTGGACACACGGCGCTTAAAAGACTGGAGGTCTCAGTCAGTAGGAAATATAGGTACAAGAAGAGCTTTCTAGAGCTGACCTGTTGTATACATGAAGGACTGGGCGTAACGATTAACTCTTGCATTAGAGTGTTGAACAGAAAAAGGATGAGAGTTTGTTGTTGGACGGGTGCTATGTGAGCTAAGTAGTGGTGACAGGATGCGAGTATACAGTTGAGAGGAGCAGTGATCACTGAAATAGCAATAGAGAGAGAGAGAGAGAGAGAGAGAGAGAGAGAGAGAGAGAGAGAGATGTAACAGCGCAGCGAAAAGACAGAGGTTGGAGGAAGCCAGTAAGACGAGATGAGTTAATGAGACGAAATGTCTTTGACTCCATCTTGTTGAGATGAGTTGTATGTGACAAGTCTCCCCACACATGAGAGTTGTACTCTGCACAGGGACGAATAAAATCGCTGTAAAAAGTGAACGTTGGTACATAGATAAAGAAGCCAGGGAATTGCCTTAGCACACCTAATCTTCTAGTAGCAGATTTTACAAGAAAAGTAATATGATCTTTCCCATATAAATGCAGGGAAAATTAATCCCAAGGTATATTTAAAGATGATGCCGGATTGGGATGGATATTGTAAAAAATTAGAGGATACTCCTGCAGAAGATTTTAACGGATCGAAAGATGTAAGAACTGAGATTTTTATGTACTAAAAACAACAAGATTTCTTTGATCTCGATCAGAGAAATGAGCCAAGGCAGACATTAGGTGTGCCACAATCTCATCCCCTGGTTCTTGAAAGAACCACTGTAGGCTTTCTCCTTGTCGTAGGCAGCATTAGAACAAGTTGAATTAATGGAAAGTTTTATTTTATTAGTCCTAGGATAAGTGAAAGGAATGTATGCTTCCTTGTCCGAGAGAATTGCCTCTGTAGTGTCCGAGGCACACTCAGATGGCTCTCGGCCCTGAAAGCAATAACTATTCTTTTTTATTTTTTACGTCCGACCCTGGGCAAAGGCTTCAGTGCCTATTTCCAAGTCCCAGTAGTCCTCCTACATCTCCACGTGTCACCACTTCGGCGCTGACACCCACCATCCATACTGAATACATGCCAAGGTTGTCACATACGGGACTGGTGTATTGGTGTTAGCGGGGGTACTTTTATGACATGTCGGCGGGTCATCCGGTAGATCAGAAAAGTCTGAAATTCAAATCCTTAAACTGTTCCCTGCCCCAGCCGGGATTCGAACCTGGGTCCATTAGGACTGCAAGCCGCCTCTCTACCGATTCAGCCACCACCTTTCCCGAGGCGGAAAAGTCAAAGAAAAACCATCTGATTGCCGCCCAATCAGCAGCTCCAAAGTGCCACAGCTGCCGATTCTTGGGAGCGACCATTGACCTTCCTGGAGTGATAGGACAGGTTAAGTTGATAAGGCTGCGATCAGAGGAGCCCAATGGAGAGAAAAAATTGACAGTGCAAGCACAAGGATTATTTGTGAGGAAGAGGTCAAGTATGTTCGATTTCTCTCCTAGGAGGTCAGGAATGCAGGTAGGGCGCTATACAAGCCACTCTAGGTTATGAAGGATAGAAAAGATTTAGGCCTATTCGCCAGGTGGATCAGTGAAAGAGGAGGAGATCAAAAGGTGGTGGTGAACATTGAAATTACCTTGAATGGAGATTTCTGGGAACGGGGAAACTGATAGAATGTGTTCCATTTTAGAAGCAGGATGGTCAAAGAATTTTCATAGTCGGTAGAATTCGGGGATAAGTGCACAGCAAAAAAGTATTTAATCAGAGAATGAGAGGATAGCCGAAGCCAGAGAACTGAGAATTCAGAATGATTCAAATTCAGGAACATGAGAGAAAATATGATGCTGCATACATATACACAACACTCAACTTTGGCTTTGAAGTGAGTATAAAGAATGTAGAAGGAAACAGAAAAGGGTTTGCGGTTAGTCGCCTTAGACATCTGAGTCTTAGTGACGAAGTGAAAGTGAAGCTTAGAGGAGGAGAGGTGGTGCTCAACAGAGAAAGAATTAGAGGAAGGTCACGAACGTTGCAGAAATGAACAAGGAGAGAGTCTCATGCATCTCTTTTGTCCGTCATCGAGAGAGCAGCCGATGGTGTTTTTTTTTTTCTTTTTTTTAATCTCCCTGTCCCCCAGTGGAACTCCAAGAGTGGGTGTTGAGATACTATTTTTGCTGATTTCGGAAAAAGTATGTGTTGTGTGTAATTTACATGTAGTTTGATGACAGGTAAAGGAAAATGTATAGGAGAGTATGCTGGCTTACTGTCTGTGTTACTGAGGCACTGGAAAGAAGATCAGCAAAGTGAGATAATCAAGAGCTAGTCCCGAGGGCTAATGAAACGGGGGCGCCAGCTCTCCCTGTCATCTGCTCTCCATCCACTTTGGGAGTACCGCCCTCTTCGACTGGTGCTACAGTAAGCTTCCAGTAGGAGAGGAAGAATGAGAGTAAGGGCCAGGGAACATTATACGGAGATGAGATATGCTGACTGCCTTGTCTTGGATGGATGAACAGGCTAACATCAAACACGTTAGTAATGATGAAAGAAGTATTTATCTTGCTGCTAACCAGGATGATTATAATGATGATCCAGTGTGTTGTTTCTTTCTCATTCCATTCTGGCAGATCATCCTGACTCTTTTGGTTTCCTTTCTGTAGCTCTTCTAATATTCGTGTTCTCTTTAACCTGCTTTTTCCTCTCACACTATTTTATCCTCTACTTCCTGGTTGTCACAGTTTATTGTCAACAAACACACACACAAACTCTCTCTCTCTCTCTCTGCAAAGTATTTGTATTGGCTACATCTAGAAAAAGAAACTTTTCTGTCAAAGATACAAATATTGCAACCCATGTATTTCTCTGCATCAGAACTGCGTGAGATACTAATCGTAGAGGAAAACACGCACACACATCCATCAAGTAACTGAGTGAAAGCAGAGGAGCCGAGAGAGAGAGAGAGAGAGAGAGAGAGAGAGAGAGAGAGAGAGAGAGAGAGTACCTCATGCTGGAACATGACATTGACAAGCTTCCAGCAAATAAAGGTGGCTTGTATGTCAACGTTTTTGAAAGTTAGTGCCCGAAAAGACACAGACAGACAGACAGACAGGCAGACAGATACAAGCGACCAATAGCATTGCATGTTCAGCTCATGAGTTCCAGTCAATATATAACTTCCACATGTCAGGCCCAGATGAAGATCACGAGCAACATATTGACAGGGCGCTGCGCCTCCTCCCTGAACCCTAGCAAAAGAACATTGCCCATAATTTTCTAGACAGATTGCCGGTATTTTTTACAGCCATAGGCAAAGGCAAAAGTACAGTAATTAACTTATTCCACAGAAACTACAAGTTGGAATTTGGAAGAGAGATTAGAATCCCCTTCCCCTGTCCCAATCCAGAAGGAAAATATTCATAGTTTTCAGTATAAATGCAAGAAATATTGCATGTGTATAGTTACAGGCTTAGTTAGGTTGATGGCACCTCAGAAACAGCACGTGAATGTTAGGGAAGGGAGTGTAGTCCCCATCCCTCACCACGCAAGACAATAGCCACAGATTTCAAAACAAAGAAATTAAATTTTTGTGTGTGTCCAATTCGCCTACAGGCTTAAGAATTGTGTGAATTTTCTAGGATGAGACACAGCCTTGGACCTCATCACCCCCTCAGTAGTTTGCTTAACATGGCTAACTCGAGTAACACCTGGCATCACTGCTAGTAGATAAATAAATGGATAATAGTAAGTGATCACTGGATTACACATGCTGCTACACCAGGTTAGAGTATGGCACCATGTAGAAGGAAAATACATTCACTTGCATACAGTGGCCTATCCCAGTAAGACTCCGCTCCAAAACGTGGCAATAAAGCCAGCCTAGACAGAGGTACACCCCACTCACCCTCCCAAACACCGTCATTCCCAGTCCAACTTATGGTATAGCTTCCACAGCAATGAAATAATATTCGAGCTTGGAACTTATATCCACATCTCTACCCACCGCTGGGGCTCTCTTCGCGGCGGCCACCTTTATTCTACTCTGTTTTTTTAATTATTATTATACTTTCGGGGCTTGTTTTATAGTACCTTTCTGATTGTTTAGATAACCGGCATAAACTTTCCTAACTGACCCTGAATGGACCTACCTGTTTTTTCTCTGGTTGGTCCTAATTGAAAGAAGTGAATCTAGGAAAGTCAGATTTGCACTGTGTGTATACTGATCTAAAATAACGCAGCAAGACTGAAATGAATGTAACACATCTGACTGGAGCATAAATGGTAATAATGAATCAGAATGGACCCATCTGGTTCTTACTAAACTTTAACTGATGTTGAATTGCCTGAATAAATCTGAATTGGATAGGACTGAGCCGGATTGGATGTTATTGTTGTTACTGTTGTTGTGGCCCCATTCTCACAGACACGTGAACAAGTGGAGTGCAGTTCACCATCCTCCTTTTGGAGGGTAAGGGGAGGGGGTCGTCCGTATGACCGGGGACTGGAGCAGCCTTGATATATTGGTGCCACCACGTGAAGACTTCCCTCTTCACCACGAGTTGAATATGAATGGTCCGAGCGAACATTACATAACCAGGAGGGACCTAACAGAATCTGTAGGTCACAAATCTGACCTTGCTGGATCGAAAGTCGACTTTGACTGAACCTCAGCTGACACTGATGGTCCTTAAATGCTCGACTCAAACAATTCTGACATGACCGAAGAGAATCAGTGTAATGGTACTTGATGATTACTAATAATTTGTCCCTATATAGAATTCTCTTATATATAAATATATATATATATATATATATATATATATATATATATATATATATATATATATATATATATATATATATATATGTGTATATATATATATATATATATAAAAGCTCAACTCTGGCCATAGGCTTTACAACCTGCTTCCAAGGCCCAGTAGTCATTCTACATATCATACACCTCTACATGTCACTATTTCGGCGCTAACACCCAC
Organism: Coenobita brevimanus; assembly: GCF_032717465.1. Taxonomy (NCBI): domain Eukaryota; kingdom Metazoa; phylum Arthropoda; class Malacostraca; order Decapoda; family Coenobitidae; genus Coenobita; species Coenobita brevimanus. The sequence continues at coordinate 7,357,352 of NC_137062.1, read as the reverse complement.
CGTCCATATTGAATATTTGCTAGGCCTGTCCCTCATTCAGGTCTGGTGTATTGGTATTAGCGGGGGCATTTTTACGACATGTTGGCGGGTCTTTCTGGTAGATCGGTAGCAAGTCTGCTTTACATGAAATTCAAATCCTTAAACTGTTCCCTGCCCCAGCGGGGATTTGAACCTGGGTCCGGTAGGACCAAGCAAGCCACCTCTCTACCGATTGAGCCACCACCTCCCCCATCTCACAATATACAGTATACGTCTCAGAATAAGAGTTTTCTCAGTACTTCCTTGATATGATATAATTCTGACCGTAGAACACACACACACACACACACACACACACACACACACACACACACACACCAAGATGTCACATATGCACTAGGGATTTAGTTAACTGACAGTTAAACAAAGAATGATGGTTAGGATCATAATCTCCTTTCTCTCACCGTAATTAATTTCTCTACTTACTTATCAGTTCCCTTGCTGTGAGTCGGTACAAACACCCTCTCTACATTTCCCACATAAGGCACAGACCTCAGGGCAAGAGTTGTGACTGCTCTTATTTTCTGTGGATGGTAAACAGGAAAGGGATTATAATGATGATCATGAAGATGGTTATTGTTTGCTAGCAAAAACGAGGTACGAATCTATACACCTGTCCTTTCCCTCCCTTCACTACCTAATAGTTGGGAAAATAGTAAAAATATTAACCACAATGGCACTACTCATTTAATGACACGATTTTGTTTGTTTGTGTATTCATTACATATGCACTGACCATAAAGGGAAACGTGTGTGTGTGTGTGTGTGTGTGTGTGTGTGTGTGTGCACTGTGTGTGAACAGGAAGTTCTCCCAGTTAAGGCCATCAAATGACTGTGCCGGCAGTGACTGTTGCCAATTCCATTCATGCTCGTCAGCGGGGACGCAGGTGCGGCCTTATTCTCTCACCATTAACATCCATGATCTCAGTGTACCAATCTGATTTCAGTTCATTTTTTCCTACAGTCCATATTCTCCCTCTGGCCCTGCTCCTCACAGAATCACAAATCTCTCCCTCTACCGAAATATCCTCATTTTGTTATCCTGGTTACCATCTCTCCTCACAAACTTCCGTAACAAGGGTGGCACCCTGTTGTTATAGGAAATCTGGAATATGGCCTCCTTTGCCACTATGAATATATACCCTGGTCTCTTCAGAATCACTTAATCACTTGTGCAACACAAATACCTCCTTTTGTGCCAAGACTTCAGTGAAATTTTGTAGGAAGAAAAAATCAAAGCGTACTCAAGGCAGTGAAACCATGTAATGCAGCTGCAAGCTTGAGAAAACTTGATACTCATGCGCACCTTGGACGATTTTTTCCTTAACACAACTAGTGTGAAAACATTACGCAGGTTTAGGGTCACCAGAGCATTTACTTCTCTGTCCTCCGAATTAGTGAGAAGGTACAGTACTTTAAGGTGAGATAGAGTTGGGTCTGGGTTACATACGGTAGGGGTTGGTTGGGCTCTGGTAAGATAGCAGGGGAAGGATTAGGGTAAGGTAATGTTGGGTAGGGAGTGTTAGAAATAGATCTGTCTCCTCTTTCCTCTTCCACTCACAATCCGTCATTTTCTTTTCTTCTTTACAACGCATTCTCTCTCTCTCTCTCTCTCTCTCTCTCTCTCTCGGCAAATTGCATCCATAAAGAGTGAGGATGCTACGGTAAAAGATAACACAGATTTCCAACCATTAGGTACACAGGGTCGGAAAGGTAAGAGAAATAGATGGCGGAACTAAAGATATTCTGAAGCTGTCTCTGATATTGGAGTATAAGAGAGAGAGAGAGAGAGAGAGAGAGAGAGAGAGTTTTGAATTCATTTGCATTGGCAGTTTAAGTTAACTAGATATCCTCAGTAATATTTTGAGCCCACTGAGGTATAAAAAAAAAAAAAGTTGCTCATTACTCTCATTTTCCTCCTCCTCTCAAACCTCATCATCATCGTCTGTCAAAATCCATCGTTATTTTTATAGTAATTGGAGCAGAAGAAACAATGAAAAGAAACTTTAAACGATTTCAAAAAGTGCGAAAACTTAAACAGTGTTCAGTGACATGGCCCAACATGCACTCATGGATCGTCTCAAGGTTTCGATATTTTCAGCTTAAAAGTTGCCGTTGTCGTGAAGAAGAGTTAAAGTCATCATGAGCATCTTTATGTGCAACAGTTTCTGAATGAATAACACTCGCAGAGAATTATGTCACCCCGGTTGTTAGGTCGCACAAATACCAAAACGTTTACGTGATATTCTGATATTTGTTGGGTTTCGAAAACAGCTTTACTGTTTTTTTTTTTTTTTTGGGGGGTAAGTCACTGTTTGCTTTTTGTTATTTATCGCTAAGAAGTGGATCACTATTTACGTCCCCAACTATTGTAACAGATGTGATATTAAACCTAAACAGCAGCATCCTTCCTCTCCTGTCTCTTCCCCGGTCGTCATCACCAAACTACCACTGAGTATTCCCACCTTCCACTTCAGTATCAATGTCTTCTTTTACAACACTCCCACTTCTTATCCCTCTCTCCTCGTCTCCACCTCTCCACTGTCTCTCCACCCTTTCACAACGTCTCTTACTACTTCTTCCAAACCTATTCTCCAGAGCTCTCCACTTCCACCACGGATGGTATCATTTTTTATATAAAAGTATCCCACTTCCTTGTTGCTAACTTCCTCGCGTCTCCAGTGCCAGTCTAACCTACCTTTTACGACATCACACCACCTCTACCTCCGGTACCTTTCCACCATACCAGTACCAGTACTACACCACCTCTTTCTCTTCCGCCTCTCCATCACACTCCACACCAGCACCAACCTCGCCTTCATATGCAATCTCACAGGCTGCTGGCCCCATGCCAGACACCCAGGGGAACTATTCTCTCGGTTTTATGGCCCATTGTAACCCACTGCGCATAACTGGATCAGTGCCCTATTCTCTCTCTCTCTCTCTCTCTCTCTCTCTCTCTCCTTGTTTACCTTGCGTCGTATGGAAGGCCGTGATAGTACTTCCAGCAATTTCAAACCATTAGAGGCCATCCCTAAGTTGAGTAGTTCATCAAACTGCAATAAATAATAAAACACCTTAGATTCACCACGTGCTGGGGAAAAAAAAAAACTTTCCTTCCTCATAAATCTTCCTTCATTCGAGATCATCAGTAACAGTCAGCCAGGGACGCTCTACTAGTGATCTGCTCACCCCTCCTTCATAAAAATCCTGGTCATCTTCCTTTTGAAATGTTGGCGATAGCTTTGCTACTGCACTTGACATCTAAAGGTTTTCGGACAGAGTCTGGCTTAAAACTTTAATTTCCAAACTACCCTCTTACGATTTCTATCCTTCTATCCATGCCTTTATCTCTAGTTTCGTTTCTGGTGGTTCTATAGCTGCTTTTGTAGAAGGCCACAGTTCATCTCCTAGGGCTATCAATAGTGTTGTTCCTCAGCGTTCTGTCGTATTACCATTTTCCTTCTTCTACTTATCTGTTACTTTCTAAGCTGTACTTCTTACCCTATCCACTCATACGCTGATAACTCCGTTCTTGGTCTTTTCATTCGCTTCTCTCAGTGTCCATCTAAATAGTTTCAACAAACAAGAGACAAGACTATGGCATACTTATTGTCTGACTTGGCCCATACCTCAGACAGGGGTAGAAGTAATCTTGTTGTTTGTAATGCAAAAAAAACTCAGTTTTAACACCTTTCGACACATCAAAATCTTCCACAGGGGTTTCCTCTCATTTGTAACAATATCCAACTCAAGCCTGAATCATCTTTGAACAGACTTGGGGTTTCATTCTCTCGGCGTATATCTTGGAAAGATCACATTACCTCTCTTGTAAAATCTGCATCCAAGAGAATAAGTGTGCTTAGTCAGCTCCATGCCTTCTTTACCTCTGCTCAGTTGTTGACTTTATACAGGGGTTTTATTTTGCCCCTGTGTAGTGTACAGTTCTCATGTGTGGGGAGGATCCTCAAATACAGCTGCTCTTAACAAGGTGGAGTCAAAGGCTTTTCGTTTCATTAACCCTCCTCCTCTTATTGGCTCCCATCAACTTCTGTCTTTTGACCACACTGTTGCACCTTTATCTCTTTTTCTATCGTTTCTTCACTGAACTGATCTCTCCACCACTAAGGTGGGCTCGTAGCACCCGTCTAGCAGCAAACTCTCATCCCTCTGTCCAAGTCTCTCATGCAAGAGTTAACCGTTACTCCTACTCTTTCACGCAGCAACAGGTCAGCTCTACAATGGTCTTCTTCTGTCTGTATTTCCTTCTGCCAATGACCTCCAGCCTATTAAATGCAGTGTGTTCAGGCAACTCGAAATGAACAGATCTTGAATTTGGCTGTCAGTTATTTTTTTTTCTTGGAGGGAAACGATCTTGCTGGCTTCTGGCCTTTGAGCCCTTATTCCTTTCATTAAAATATAATAGTAGCAGCAACAGTAGTGGTAGTAGTAGTAGTAGTTATTGTTGCTGTTGAAGTAGTAGGTTTAGTAGTAGTAGCTGCACGTTCAAATCCATTAAAATGAGAACCCAGTGAACCCTAAACTTATTTTACTGTTCTCTTGTAATGCATTTTGCTTCTTTTGTGGTCGAGAATGGGAGTTGCGGGTCGTTACTATGATCAAACACAGTT
>NC_137062.1:7328271-7352582 GCF_032717465.1 Coenobita brevimanus | reverse complement strand
AGAGAGAGGGACGAATAGAGGGAGGGAATGAAATGGCGTGAGAGAGGATGAGAGATGTGGAGGTAATGATCCTGAGGAGGAGAGAAGGGGAAAGGAGGTCTTACACCATGCAGGGGACGATAGAGTATTGACTATCAAAACCTACCAGTCGAACGAAGCTAACCATTCAAACATCAAAAGTATGCATTATATATATATATATATATATATATATATATATATATATATATATATATATATATATATATATATATATATATATATATATATATATATATATATATATATATATATATATATATATTTAGTGAAGTGAAATAGATACAGTGATATTCAGGGAGTGACTCTGAACTAGTAGCAAAGTTTATGTACAGTCTACGTGATAAAAAAGCAGGTGGATGGAAAACATAATATGGGAGACAAAATGTCTTTGAATATACTGTTAGCCTAAGAAGGATGAAGATGACAATAGTTTGGACAGACCTATGTGTGAAGCACTATTATATGTACAGTATTGGGAGTCTGTGTTTGTGAGGGGCAATTGTATACATAAGTTTTGGGTGTGGCAAGTGTTGCTTTAAGGTCATGGGTGTACGTGACTGAGTCAGTTGTATGAAGCAAGTATAGACTTTTGGCCTCAGTGTGTGTGTGTGTGTGTGTGTGTGTGTGTGTGTGTGTGTGTGTGTGTGTGTGTGTGTGTGTGTGTGTGTTTTCATTGCACGGAGTGTCATATACGCTTTGAGGATAACAAGGTGCAAGGCAACATGCATGCCTCTCAACACCAGTGCTGGGACACAGAGGGAACGACTCACCACAAGGGATTTTTCGAGTTAAGCCCGTGTCCCATTTTCAGGTTTGTCACGGAGGTTTTTATATCACGGGTTTTTAAAATAAATGCTAAATATTATTTAATTGATAATAATATTCAATAATATTGAAGAGCAGGGACAATGATTGTCTTGCTACATCAAGCAATGATTCTTTACGCTGGCTTACTTCGCCGATTTTCTCAGAACGAGAATTTATAAACTTTCTCAACAGTACACAGCAGAGACTAATTACTCACAAATGCTGATTACTAGTACTGTTAGCCTCTGGAGAAAGTTACTTCACCCCTGACAATAAATAACTAATACTAATAATAATATCAGGTTCTTGCTGATGCTTAACTCCTAGGTGGCACAACGGATTTTAAGCTTAATACACAAGACTGGCCTAAGTACCAGTTATGAAAGGCAAACGTTTATGCAAGCTAGGAGCTATATGGAAAATAAGCTTAATTGTGGAGAAATGAAACAAGAGTTTACATTACATTAAGCTCAAGAAAAAGAACTGTTAAATTTATTGATTACAAAATAAATTTAACGTTACAATTCAAAAATCAAATTAATGAGATCGCACTCACTCACTCACACAAGAGCTAAATTCTTACGCCTAGGAAAATACCTAAACTAAACTCTTAAACCTAGGAAAATACAAAAAGGAAATACGGGTCAATGAATGCGGTGTATCACCAAGGGTGGGAGCTTGGAGAAACTGTAGTCAGTGGAGTCTGGGTGCTAGCGACCTCTCTCACACTTCTGGAGCACAGTACCTCTCTCCGTCACAGCAAACACTCGACTCAGTAAACTCGTGAGAAAGAAATGGGAGCGATAGGCCGCATTTTTTAACGGTCGAGTGAGCGAAACGCGCCCAAAACAAATCGCTCAGCGGAAGCGCTAATGTCTCACACAAAGACGATCACGTATGACAATGAAAAATTGATTTGACAAAGCTTCCGTCCGAATGAGCGGTTAACTGAACGATACACAGTGAGTTTTCCACTAATAGTTCGTGGCTTCTCACAAAAGGGAAATGTCGCGAATTTGATTCATGACATTACGCCTCTACAAAAATTAAATTTTTTCCTTATGGGAAAAAATTTGTGGATATATATATATATATATATATATATATATATATATATATATATATGTACACATCCTCAGTCACACAAGATTCACACTGTGGTGTGTGTGCTATCCTGCTACAGGAGAAAGTCGCAGTCGCCAGTGAGCGAAAAAACCTCGTATTTACGTTAATAGAAGCAAGCTTGAGGGAAAAACTCCGTGACGACGGTGAAAATCCTGTACTCAGGTCAAACTGAGTGAAGTCACTACATTTACACTGACAACTAATTGTTGTGTAGCGTGGTGTATGTAATACACGGTGTAGGTGTGACAGTTGTAGTGTAACTGTACCTACGTGTAAAATGACACAGTAAATAATAATATGGCGACGACGAAGGCAGAGGAGAAGAGGCGGCAGCGTGCGGCAGACGATCAGCTGGCCCGCACAGCAAAACTGCTACACCCATTGCTGTACCTGCAAAACCAATTAAGGTGGAGCATCAAAAGTGTCAATGAGACAAAATTCTTATTACGTTACAATTACTCTGCCTAGCAATCAGTACATGCTACGAAAAGTACGCTCTAGCTGAAAAATACAAGTGACAGCCTAAGCTTCGTACATTCGAGGTCGCCATTAATTATAGCACACGATTAGTGTCGGCAAGTTGAGAATCCTTGTGCAAACTCGGGTCTTCCATAGCCTCGAACTGCACACGGGTCCTCAACCTGTGCCTTAACCTACAGTACTTATATTAATATCGGGGAGCTGAGAATCCTTGTGCAAACTCGGGTCTTCCATAGCCTCGAGTCGCCTCTGCGGAGTTCTCACTTCCCCCTTAACCTACAGTACTTATATTAGTATCGGGGAGCTGAGAATCCTTGTGCAAACTCGGGTCTTCCATAGCCTCGAGTCGCCTCTGCGGAGTTCTCTCTCGAACTTCCCCTTAACCTACAGTACTTATATTAGTATCAGGGAGCTGAGAATCCTTGTGCAAACTCGGGTCTTCCATAGCCTCGAGTCGCCTCTGCGGAGTTCTCTCTCGAACTTCCCCCTTAACCTACGGTACATAATATGTATGTACAGGCCCTGGACATAATGTGTCCTGTGGGGCCAATGGGTGAGACGTCAGGTCTGCACCCACTTCACCACTACCCTGTCTCTCAACTGACTCAGAGATTACAGGTGTGGTTACGAACGGCACAGGAAGGGCATGTCCCTGATTAGTGGTGTTACTTTGACACACACTGCAGGAACGGACAAAACTATCTATGTCTCGTCCCATCCCTGGCCAGAAAAAGTCAGCTCGGATACGGCCCTGGGTCTTCCTTTTGCCCATGTGACCTCCTGAGGCTGAACAATGACCCCATTGTAACACTGCTAGGCGGTACTTGGCGGGAACGACAAACTGCAGTCGAACCTCGCCCTCGGGTGTTCGTGACTCACGGTAGAGCCGTCCTTGTTTGCGAAGGAACTTGGCTCGACCTCCCCGTGAATACTTAATCACTCAACCCTTTTGTTTGTTCCGCACGGCAGCAAGTGTCGGGTCAGAATGTTGTTCTTGTACAACAAGTTGACTACACATCAGATCTTGCGGCGATTCAATGATCACTGGGGTGACACAGTCTGGAGCCTCAGCCATGGCTCGTGTTATCGCAGCAGCTGAAGTCTGAGTAGCGTCATCATCAGCGCAACTATCCTTGACTCTGTGAATGTTGCTTACAATTAGGTCAAATAAAGGTTCTGGCATGACAACTGCAAGTGTCGTACCAGTATAAAATGGAGATGCCACCTGGATACATGCCTCAGGGAACAATCTCACTGATCCATCAATAAGGTTTGCATGGATCTGTCGACCTGTATACTGCTCAGGCCGAACTAGACTCTGCAGAGCAGAGCAACCTGAGGAACCATTATCTCTCAGGACCTTCACAGGAATGTCTCCCACAAACCCTGGCTGAACAAGGAAGGTACTGTCACCTGTGGGAGGGCCTGTGGAGGAAGCAGCTAGCCACTCATGAGGCTGCTGAATTGATGCGGCAAACATTGTGCCTTGAGAATTATATTGGGAAGATGGAACATTGGCCATCTGTGGAGGGGGGTTCACTGTCACTGTGGGACTAGTGAACTGTGGGGAAGTACCCATACTGGTAGGGACGTGACCACCGTGCTGCTGCTGAGGAATGAAGGCTGCATTCGCTTCCTGCCTCTTTTGAGCTGGTGGTGAAAAAGTTTGTCCCGACGGTCGGTTGCGTGGCTGATACTGCTGCTGGTTAGGGTACTTGTTGTACCTCTTCCACTCAGGTTTCTGAGTGTTTTGCCCCTGGTCCTTCCACTGCGGTTTTGGACCTTGGCCATTATTCTGAGAATGGCCTTGTTGCTGGGGTTCAGTCTGAGACGATTTCCCAGATTTATCAGGTTTTCTGTTCCAGGTGTTTTGCTTACGAGTTTGATACCCGTATGCAGTAAAGAATGCGTCAGCCTTTTCTGCCATTTGGCTGGCATCTTTCACCTGGCAGATCTTAAGCTGTGCTATGAGCTCAGCAGGCCACGACCTCTCTAGCTGTGTACGCAGCATAAGGTCAATTATCCCCTCACGCGTGGAAGGAGTTTCATCTTTCTCCATCCACTCATTTAAGTAAGCAGTGAGACGGTCAAGGAACTGGACAGCTGTCTCCTTGTCTTGGAGACGAGCTCGCATGAACTGAACTTTGGCGTCGTCTACTGTGAGACCATACGCCTTAATGAGTGCAGCTTTCATCATCTCATATGTGAGATTGTCTCCACGAATTCTGTGGAGAATATCGAGGGCAGGGCCCTCAAATAAACTAAGAAATTGGAGCCGCTTAGCTGCCTCATCCAGTTGATACATGTCTGCCATGTCCTCAAAACGAGCTATGTACGGCTCGATTCGCTCGCCTTCCTTGTATGAAGGAAGCTTGATGCGTGGGGTCGCCAGGACATGTGCAGGGAGAACGCTCGTGGAGCTTGGACCAACTGCACCAGATGTGTCTGAAGCCAAGGAATCTCGCTTGAGCTTCAGCACTTCAAGTTCATGTTTTTCTCGTGCCTCACGTTCGGCACGCTCATATTCACGTTGTTCCCGCTCGTATTCGCGTTGTTCTCGCTCGTGTTCTAACTCGAGTTCGCGTTGTTTTTGTTCGTATTCGCGCTCCTTTTCGCGTTCCTCACGCTGTTCTCGCTCGTATTCGCGCTGAATCTTACGCTCTTCACGGGCATCATTCTCACGCTGCTGCTCCTGATTATGCCGTGAGAGTACATACTCTTTAATTTCGGTTGGGTCTGAAAGACCCATTTCTTTGGCTTCCTGTAAAAATACAGTGGTAGCCATGGCGCTAATTTACTAAGTAAACCGAAACTGAGTACTGACTGCTTCGCAAACGAATGCTAATAACACAAGTAAAGAATACAGACACAAGCTAGTGGTGACCAGTCTTATCTAGTTAACTGGAAAAGAATAAAGCAAAAATGCAAATAACTGAGAAGACTCAATAATTAACACAATGGGTACGGCGGCTACCCAGGAGCGAATAAAATCGTCTGGCGTTACCAAAAATAAAGTACTAAATAGAGTTAAATACTCTATGGATTAATAAAGCAAAAATTCACTTGCTAAATTAACGGTAAACACCAGTAAACTTGTGCCTATAAACTTTAATGATAAATACCTAAATATGAACGAGTGAGCACTATCTCGTGAATAGCTTTAGAGCTAGGAGTTAATATCCTGGAATGAGGTCGCCAATTGTCACGGGGTTTTTAAAATATCATGGTGTTTTTAAAATAAATGCTTATATTATTTAATTGATAATGATAATGATATTGAAGAGCAAGGACAATGACTGTCTTGCTACAGCAAGCAATTATTCTTTATGCTGGCTTACTTCGCCGATTTTCTCAGAACGAGAATTTATAAACTTTCTCAACAGTACACAGCAGAGACTAATTACTCACAAATGCTGATTACTAGTACTGTTAGCCTCTGGAGAAAGTTACTTCACCCCTGACAATAAATAACTAATACTAATAATAATATCAGGTTCTTGCTGATGCTTAACTCCTAGGTGGCACAACGGATTTTAAGCTTAATACACAAGACTGGCCTAAGTACCAGTTATGAAAGGCAAACGTTTATGCAAGCTAGGAGCTATATGGAAAATAAGCTTAATTGTGGAGAAATGAAACAAGAGTTTACATTACATTAAGCTCAAGAAAAAGAACTGTTAAATTTATTGATTACAAAATAAATTTAACGTTACATTTCAAATCAAATTAATGAGATCGCACTCACTCACTCACACAAGAGCTAAATTCTTACGCCTAGGAAAAACACCTTAACTAAACTCTTAAACCTAGGAAAATACAAAAAGGAAATACTGGTCGATGAATGCTGTGTATCACCAACTAAGGTGGGAGCTTGGAGAAACTGTAGTCAGTGGAGTCTGGGTGCTGCTGACCTCTTCTCTCACACTTCTGGAGCACAGAACCTCTCTCCGTCAGAGCAAACACTGGACTGAGTAAACTCGTGAGAAAGAAATGGGAGCGATAGGCCGCATTTTTTAACGGTCGAGTGAGCGAAACGCGCCCAAAACAAATCGCTCAGCGGAAGCGCTAATGTCTCACACAAAGACGATCACGTATGACAATGAAAAATTGATTTGACAAAGCTTCCGTCCGAATGAGCGGTTAACTGAACGATACACAGTGAGTTTTCCACTAATAGTTCATGGCTTCTCACAAAAGGGAAATGTCGCGAATTTGATTCATGACAAGGTTCATCTTCGAGAATGGCCCAGATCACCACGATCTTACCCTTGAGGTATGATCTTGGTGCAATGCCACGATCATACCTCAAATGGTGGGCCTAAATGGCTATTTCATGACACAGTCACGTTACTGCTGTCACGCTACGTTACTCATGATGACATACAGCGACATACGAAGACATGAAGCTCGTGGCGTGTCGTGGGAAAGTTCCTGACAGTGGGACATAGGTTTTAATGTGTACAGACTTGCTGTATCTGCCTGAAGACGCACTTTCAGATGGAGTCCAAGTAACTCTAAGATTATAATGAAAAAAAAAAAAAAATGTTCAATGGTGCCTGATGGGTGACCCTGTGCTGAGCAAAGCCTCTCACGTAAGCCAGAGCAAGAGTGTCAGTCATGTTCAACGATGCATGCAGACTGTTCAACAGGTTAGCAGCAACTGTGTGATAGCCTCCAAGATAAGTCACGATAAAGAAACAAGTTCTTGTGTGAGTGCCTTGTCTGTACCCTGTTACTTCTAATGTAGCCCATTGCGACTGCTTACTAGAGCTCCTGCTAGATGACCCTGAATCCCTTGAAGATAATGAGACCTTCATGGGGAGACTGACTAGGTACAAAACAATGAGCTCTTGATAGTCCTGGGTCCTCGTGGTCACTGTAAGGTTCACTGCAATTTAAAATGTATTATTTGCATGACCATCTGCTGCCTTCCGTACCAGAATCGTTCATACAAAAGCTCTTGTGTCCCCAGGGCGAGGTTAAATTGTAGTTGTTTGTGCTGGCTTGTGTGCAAAATATAGAAAGTGGAGGTGAAAGGTTCAGTGGGGAAAGGTTCAGTGGGGATTTGTACAATGCCAGGAGTGGCAGGTCGAGTGTTGTCCGGGTCCTGTGCAGCGTCTTGGTTTCCTTTCCTGGGTTCTGATGGCTGTTAATGTCATCTTTGACATATTCTGCATCGTCACAGTACTCACAGAAGATATCTTTGATTCTTTAAACATAATGCACCCCAACCCTCCTCATCTCACGACGCCAGTGTATGTCCCTCACCGTCATCATTGATGTTATGTCTCCCTCACCCCCTCTTTCTTTCCTCCTCTCGCTCGTCTCCCCAGCACTTCATTCACACTGTCTCGTTCTCGCCTAGCAGCGTCGTGAAGAGAACTTGATGGTGATAGGAAGGACGTTTACAGGCAGGACAGGGCAGGATTATCACCTTCGTTACCAGAGGTGTCTCTTCACCCCTCACCCTGATGACGTACTTTTAATTTTATTCTTGCAACCAAAAAGACGATTGGATTCAGCTTAGAAAAGAATTAATGGATGGGGTGATGTTATAGCTCACACCCCAGTCCGAAAAAATCTACTCTCAGTTCAAAAAATCTACCTTGTGTTAAATCATATCATCTGGAGGTACCAACAATAAACTAAAAAATAATATGTCAAGCTACCTGAAAAAAAAAAAAAAGTCTGGCAGTATTAACAACATCGTCAGGGATATGTTTCCTCCAGTTGAAGAGGTTCATAACACTTGTGTTGATTGTGTGTGTGTGTGTGTGTGTGTGTGTGTGTGTCTTCGGGCTCAAAATTCTGGAAGTTTTGATTATAAAACCTCATTCAATAGACTGGTAGGCATTATCTGTTTGAATTATAGACCGTGTTTTTCATTTTCTTCTTCCTATCACCAAACAGTCAGGAGAACCCTTGACCAATGATAGGGATAATGGAAGCTGTAGCTAAAGTTTTCAGTGAAGAAACAATAAAAAAGTTCCCCAACTTAAGAAGTTAACCAAATCCAGGTGGTGTGGATATGCAGGTCATAAGTCAAAGTCAAGATCAGTGGAGTGAAGAGAAAATTACCGCAAGCGGGGGTTGGTCTCCGTCTTGAGAGTATTGTTGATTATTTATTTTACCGCCTATCGGCATATAATACATATTCCGCCCACGAGCCCCAGCACTGGTCGATATAATCCCAGGAAAAGCTGCTGTAAGGGTAGAAAGCCCAAGATAACGATCGAAGTTAGAAGTAGGAGAGGGTAGTTAGGAGGTTTGCCGTCACGTTACGTTACTCTCTTTAATCACATCTCTGTATAACAATGTACAATAAAACTCCGTAACCCAAGAAGTGACTAGAACTCACCTCACTTACGATAAAAGAATACACAGTGAAGGAAAGTGAGACAGAGACCTACCTATTAACTCTACTTGACGCCTCACCATTTTGCTGGCAGTAGCCCTCGTTACTATCCACTGTTGATAGAGGGGCAACCATTATTCTACGATACTTCTAAAATATCTCTCCATCTTATTAAAACCCCTCGGTTACGTTATCAACACTTCTACGCATAAAATATGGCCTCACACACCTTCACATGCATCACTTTGACGCTAATACTGTAGTCGCGGCGCACGGCTCTGAGGTTGTTATTATCGTTCTCTGGCAACCTACCATTCAAAAGCGCGTCTGATTTCGTTTATATGAGACGCATGTGATTCGTGTATCATATGTTCGTGTATAAAAGTATTCGTGTATAATTTATTCGTGCATAATAATACGATTCGTGTATAATATGATACAAAATCGGACTCACTTTTGCATGGTAGGTTGTCAGGGTACGATAATGACAACCTCAGAGTCGCGCGCAACTGTCGGTACTATAATTATACACTCTATGACTGGAGTCTGGTTCAGGATTGGTGTGACGTTAGTAGCAAAGGTGTATTTACTGCATATCGATGGTCCATCTGGAGGACATGCTAATTCTGCTTCAGTGATTCGCATCCCGAAACTGTTCCCTGCTCCAGCCTGGCATCAACCTTGCGTCCTACTGAACGGCAGCCCAACACTAGCACTTGACAGCCACTTGCTATATACTCCCAAGTTCCAACCCTCTCACGATGAGAGATTTCACCTGTACTCGATAAAATCGTCTGGGGCTGGCGAGAATATAAACCCTCGTTGTAGAGGTTGATAAAGATTTTCTCTAACACATTCACTACGAGAAGAAAAAAGGCAAACGATAAGTAAACTGAAAAAAATTAGCACAACAGGAGAAATGATGATAGAATGATACCCCATGTTTGTCATTTCTGTCATTTTTTCTCCTTCCTTTGTGCAATATATATATATATATATATATATATATATATATATATATATATATATATATATATATGTATATATATATATATATATTTGCGTCTTCGTGTTATTAATCATATACACAAACAACCTCTCTCTCTCTCTCTCTCTCTCTCTCTCTCTCTCTCTCTCTCTGGGGGCTCGGTAGCACAATGGTAGCGCGCTGAGCTTGTGATCGGGAGGTCGCAAGTTCAAGCCTCGCCCGGGCTACCGTCGCCGGGAGGGGTAGCGTCCTCCTGTAACCCCAGCGGGGCTATATGGCCTTAGTTGCCTAGCTCGGGGAATTCATTTCTCCATTTCTCTCTCTCTCTCTCTCTCTCTCTCTCAAAGCATCACCTAAAACAAAAACATTGCCATAGCCCTGGAATCTCATTAGTACGCTGACAATTTTAAGTATTGCTTCTGTCTGAAGATTTTACTTAATTTACGAAAACTCCGTCAACTAGACCGGTTAGTATCAGTCCTCACCTCCATCAGTACCATAACCACTCGTATATTCTTGATCTCGCCAGACATTTTCTTTTAAATTAAGGAAAAACCAAAAATTTAAAAGGAATCTACTTTAATCTTTTTCAATACCACGGCAAATTTTTCTTTTTCTTTATATCCTCAATTGATTTTTTGGTTAAGAGAGAGGAGGATTGTTTTTCATCGTCTTCTTCATCATCATCATCAATTTTTGACGGGTAGTTCAAGGATATCTCTCATTCTGCTAATTCTAAATGGAATCCTCTGTTGCCTTTGCTTCCTTCTTCCTCACATAAAAAAAAAAATCCTCATCCTCAGTTTAAACTCTCCTGCTAAAAGGTTTTGCTCACAAGTTTTTCTTACCATTTGGCCTTTGGTAATTTAGGATGGAAGAATATTATATCCTGTGTTTTGTGGTTGGTGGGGGCGCTCACCATCCACTCACTCGATGTAGTGCTGCTCTTGGGTGTCTGCTCTTTCCTCTTCTCCGTCCTTCTTCCCTTCCATCCTCGTCTGTCTTCTTTTCTTCATTCTTTCCTCGTCCTTCTGCCTACGGGTGACTTTATACTCCCTCTTCTGTCTTTCTTTCCTTCATTCTTTCCTCTTCCTTCTGCCTGTAGGTGACTCTACACTGAGTGACAAGCCAAATGGTTTCCTGTACACCAGGAAACCATTTACTACGCTAGGTGGTAACCATATAACCAAATTTTGGTGCCTGGTGGTTTAGTAGGTAATTATTGCACTCCAGTCGGATTGAGCCAGTAAAGGTTTATATCCAAGGGGTGGCTGGGGTTTATTGCTCACAAAATGCCACTCAGGGATGAGTGAGGTTGGTCACTCATCTTAAATGTCAGGACCAACTGCCCAGCCCCGGGCTCCTACGCTCTTCATGGGGCAACGTAGGATTGGATGATGGATGGATGGATGGTTTACCAACACTGCAATTTGTTGGGATACTTTATTTAATGTCATCGTGTAAGTCTTGAATGGCAATCAGCTGTACTTGTCCTGTCTAAATTTAAATATAATGTGGCGTGAGGTGGTACTTACACCTGCCTGACATGGGCCGCCATCTCTACAAAAATGGCTGTGTTTTCACCTGATAATAGTGGGCCAAGCACACTCCTTGAGTAGTAAGTAATGGTTTCCTGGAATTCAGTGAACTTCAGATATAAGATGAGTAACCTTGGATACCAAATCAACACTCCAGTATTACTACACAAGGTCATCACTGGAGTTGTGTAAGTCGTGATGGGTGGGTGGTAGACAGAAGGTAAGTGTGCTGTGTTATCAGCTCGGGATTAATGCTTTCAGGAGTATGGTAGACAGAAGAGTAAGTGTGCTGTGTTATGTGTGTGGTGAATTACAGCTCGGGATTAATGCTGGGTTTCAGGAGTGGATGGTAGACAGAAGGTAAGTGTGCTGTGTTATGTGTGTGGTGAATTACAGCTCGAGATTAATGCTGGGTTTCAGGAGTGGATGGTAGACAGAAGGTAAGTGTGCTGTGATATGTGTGTGGTGAATTGCAGCTCGGGATTAATGCTGGGTTTCAGGAGAGGATGGTAGACAGAAGGTAAGTGTGCTGTGTTATGTGTGTGGTGAATTGCAGCTCGGGATTAATGCTGGATTTCAGGAGTGGATGGTAGACAGAAGGTAAGTGTGCTGTGTTGTGTGTGTGGTGAATTGCAGCTCGGGATTAATGCTGGGTTTCAGGAGTGGATTAACCAAGCTGAGCCAGAGTCAGGGTTAGAGGTGGGACCCATGTTTCAGGTTCATATTCCCATTTATCAAGAGCAATACATACGGAACACATTCAGTGTAAGATCTGAAACACCCAACTAAAGTGGCCTCATTCCTGAAGTTCATCTAGTTTTGGTCCACAGCATCATCAGCAAAAACCAAAACAACAGTAACAGCAGTACATATAATGCATACAGTATTCGTGTTCGTATAAACGTTATACATGAGGCATTTCTCATACGAATAAAAAGGCAGCAAAAGCTGAAAATCCGCATATATTTTTTTTTTTTTCAAAGGAATTTCAACAACGTAAAGCCAAAATCAAAATAATTTATTTCGAGATCGGGAGGTTAGAAAGGGGAAGACCCAGGATGAGATGGAGGGATGGAGTAGAAAGGTATTTGAGAGAGGGCAGTGTAAGGTAAAAGGAGGGCAGGGTGGTAGGGGACAGAGTGACATGGAGGCGATTTGCTTACGACCACCTCTTACGGGATTACGGAGTCTGACTATAGATAAATAGAGAGATAGACTGATAGATCCCCAAAGCCTGGACACTGGCATCTCTCTCTCTCTCTCCCTCACACACACACACACACACACACACACACACACACACACACACACACACACACACACACACACACACACACACACACACACACACACACACACACACACACACACACACACACACACACACACACACACACACACACACACACACACACACACACACACACACACACACACACACACACACACACACACACACACACGCACACAAAGGTTGGGCAGCAGACACTAATAAGCTTTTTAACTTGTAGATACTGATGGTGTGCATGCAGAGGTGACGGGTCGACATGGAGAGATGGGGTAGAGGATATACAAAGAGGGAAGGAGAGTTGAAGTGAGCGAGGAGATGGGGAGATGGAAAGCTGGGACAGAGGGCGGTGGAGAGAGAGAGGAGAGGGAGAGCGTGAAGAGAGAGAAAGTTGAGAGAGTGGATCAGAGAAGAAAATGAAGAGAGAGAGAGAGAGAGAGAGAGAGAGAGAGAGAGACTAACGAGGAAAGAGTATGTGAATGAGTTGGATGGAGAGAGAGGAAGAGGGAGGCAGAGGATGAGATGGAGGGATGGAGAGGTATATGATAGAGGGTGTGTGAACTGAGGGGGGTGGAGAGGACAGCGAAATCGCGGCGAGCAGGGCGACATGGAGGGGGTAGGTTTGTGGCCACCCCTAACTGGATTAAAGGTCTGACAATTGATCGATGGATAGATACACATCCATGTTATCCACCAGGTTGATAACCACAGATAATTCAAGATGAAAAGGGTAATGATGGGGGTAGCAGTTGTTAAGAAGGCAGGGCAGGGAGGGAGGAAGTGGAAAGGGGTAAGCGAGGGAGGTGGAAGGAGAAAACATGTGGAGGGGTGAAGTGGATTTTTTAAAAATAGAATTAATCTCATTGAGTAAACTGTAATTATCAGAGAAGTCGATAGTAAGTACTGTATATATATATATATATATATATATATATATATATATATATATATATATATATTGTTACATAGCCTATGATTTCATCATCCTTTGTGTAATTTTAACGCACAGTAAGCTGCATGTTTGATCACGAGCGAGTTCTGCCTCAGTCACCACCTTCTACCTTTATAGTATAGTAAGTCGTCATTTCTGTTATACTTTGCGGGATTTTCATCTCTTTGTCCCCATGGCTTCATTTGCGCGTCCTTCTTTACAAGTTGTATCAAGCTCTGCCGGCCCCTATATAATGAGCTCAGTCTCTGCATCATTGCCACTTAGATCTGCTCCTCACTTTGTTCACATCTCTGTCCTCCCCTGTACCGTTATTATTATTGTGAGTGCTCAAGAAATATCCAAACCATCTAGCAGCTGTGTGTAATTTGAGTATAACTTTTGTATTATTTCTTGTGCTGTGTAGCATGGGGTTTAATTTGTAGGCCTGGTGAGGTTTTTGATTGGTGTTGGGTTCTTATGTCAGTCATTTTTTATAATAATTTGTATCTGTAATAATTTATCTGGCATTCACTGAGTATTATCTGGTATCTCATTTTATCAGGGCTGACTTAGATAAATTTACTCTTGCTAATTTCGTGTTAATAGAGGCTATTGCAGTTAACCATATATTTAACCTGTTTATTTGCCATTACATTATCCTTATGAGTCCTGAATGTTTTGTTGTTAGTTTAAGCATTAAACTTTAACTTGTAATTTTACCTAACTCTTTTGTTTTGAACCTGGAACTTTACGGGACAGTAGTGACTCTTCGTATTCTCACTTAAAGTGTACATTATCTTTCTCTGTTCCGTAACATAAATTTGGCGACCTCTTATCAGGATATTCAGGATATTATCATAAGGATATTGATTGATATTTTGTGACTTGTTACTTATTCATGATGTCTACTATTACTACACTTGATGAAGCCAAAGATTTTTTGTCAAATGTGCAAACAGTGTGTGATATAGAAAACAGAACAAAGAATGAACTTAAGCTTGTTGCTCAACAATTGGGAATTGCAGTTCACTCTCATCATTCTAAAGATCAAATTGTTGGCATGATTAATAAAAGCTTGTTTAATGTAACTCCTCCAAATGAGCAAACGCAGATTGAATTAGCTAAGTTACAGCTAGCTCTGCAGGAGGCTCGTGCTAAAGAAGCTGAATTTCAGGCAAATGCTAAGCAGGCGGAGTCTCAGGCTCGTATTCAGGAGGCTGAATTTCAGGCAAATGCTAAGGAGGCGGAGTCTCAGGCTCGTATTCAGGAGGCACAGATACAGGCACAAATTGAACTTGCCAGGATTCAGGCAGACCATGAGTATCGCATGAAACAAGGTGGAACTGATCATCTAGCTCTGATGATTTTGATGTGGCTAAAAATGTTAAACTTGTCCCTCCTTTTAATGAATCTGATTTAACAAAGTATTTTCAGTTGTTTGAGAGGGTAGCTACAGGTTTTAATTGGCCTAAGGAGTATTGGCCAGTACTCCTTCAAACTGTTCTCACCGGTAAAGCTCAAGTAACTTATGCATCTTTGCCTCAGGATCAGTCTGATAATTATGATGTAGTTAAGAGCTTGATTCTTAAGGCCTATGAGCTTGTTCCTGAAGCTTATAGAGTAAAATTTAGGACAACTTACAAGCAAGATAAGCAATCCCATGTTGAGTATGCAAAAATCAAAGAAGATCTGTTAGAGCAGTGGTTAAATTCTAAGAATGTGGATTCTGATTTTGGTAAATTTAAGCAGATGATTTTGCTGGAGGATTTCAAAAGGTGTATTTATAAAGATGTAAGCCTATATCTTGATGAGAAAAGAATAGATAATTTGTCTGATGCTGCAGTTTTAGCTGATGAATATGTTCTCACTCACAAGAGATATTCTAGAAAAAGGGAAAGCTGAGAGTATGTACGTTGCCTCTACTCAGAGTACAGGTAACAGGAAAGAGAATAAGGATGATGTTTCTCAGGAAGTAAATACCAGCTTCACCTCTAGATTTCAGAAAAGTAAATGTACTTATTGTAGTAAGCTTGGTCATACTACGGAGAGATGTTTCAGGAGACAGCGTGATGTGAACAAAAAGGAGTCTTTAAATATTCAGTCAATTGGTCTAGTGTCCACTCTTGAGAGTTCCCAGAATTCTTTAACTGAGTTAACTGAACCTGCTTTGAGGGGTAACTTAAATTCTCATGATGGAGCTCCTCTTTTGAGCAGTAACGTGGGTGACACTCTCAAGAGTTCATGTGCTAATTTCCTGTCTGATGGTTTTGTCAGTCCTCTGGACAGTAATGACAGGAAATCAGTTCAAATATATCGTGATACAGGTGCTTGCCAATCCCTTATGCTGACCAGTGTTCTAGGCTCTAATGTTAATTCCTCTGATGAAACTGTAATCTTACAAGGTGTAGGGAATAATTACTTCTCTCCTCTGTGCAGAGTGAATTTAGAGTCTGGTTTTGTTAATGGTTCTGTTATGGTTGGGTTGGTTGAGACACTCCCAATGTCAGGTGTAACTTTCTTACTTGGAAATGATATTGGTGGAAGTCAAGTGTGTCCAGCTCCTCAGTTGTCTAGTGAGCCAGTGGCTGCGTCCCAGGATTGTGATGTCCCTGATGTGTTCCCTGCATGTGCTGTCACTAGGGCTAAGTCTAAAGTTACTGGTGATTTAGAGGATAATGATGATGATGATGTTATCCTAGCTGACACTTTTCTTGCTAATTTGGACCACTCACCAGATGAGGCAGTACCCCGTAGTGTTGATAATTTGTCTCGTCAAGAGTTGGTTGAGTTGCAGGTTGCTGACCCTGAGTTGAAAGGTCTAGCTAACTCTGCTTACAGTGAAGAAGAGTCAGCCGGTGCTTCTACTTGTTATTATGTAAAGTCAGGAGTACTTATGAGGAAGTGGAGACCCCAACAGCATCAGCCGACTGTGAATGGGAGGTTGTACATCAAGTTGTCATCCCTCGTGTTTGTAGGCAGGATATCATTCGAGTGGCTCATGATTCCAGTTTGGCAGGACACCTTGGAGTGAGGAAGACTGTGGCACGCATTTTGAAACACTTCTACTGGCCAGGTATCTTCAGGGATGTTTCCTGGTATTGTAAGTCTTGTCACACCTGTCAAGTTGTGGGGAAGTGTAATCAGACCGAAAAGGTTGCACCTCTAGTTCCCATTCCTCCTTTTGAGGCGCCTTTCACCCGTGTGTTGGTGGATATTGTGGGCCCTCTTCCTAAGACTTCTTCAGGATTTTCTTATGTGTTGACCATGATTGATATGGCTACTCGTTATCCTGAAGCCATTCCACTTAGAAACATCTCAGCAAAGAACGTGGTTAAGGAAATGCTAGGTTCTTCACAAAGTTTGGTCTGCCCAAGGAGGTACAGTCAGACCGGGGAAGTAATTTCATGTCAAACGTTTTCAAGCAGTCTCTGAAAGAGTTGGGCATCACCCAGATCACGTCTTCAGCTTACCATCCCCAGACCCAAGGAGCGTTGGAGAGATATCATCAAACACTCAAATCGATGCTCAAGAAATACTGTTTGGAACATCAGAAAGACTGGGATAAAGGTCTTCCATTCGTTGTGTTTGCTGCAAGAGAATCTCCAAATGAATCACTGGGCTTCTCACCTTTTGAACTACTGTTTGGCCATGAAGTAAGAGGACCCCTTAAGTTACTCAAGGAATGCTGGCTGTCGGAGGAAGATGACGTCAACCTGCTGGAGTATGTGATGAAGTTCAAAGAACGGCTGTCCACTGCTTTACAGCTTGGCGAGAGAGAATTTAGGAGCTGCTCAGGAGAAGATGAAGACTTGGTATGATAAGAAGTCCAGGTTACGCCACTTTCAGCCAGGAGATCAGGTTTTGATTCTGCTACCAGTTCATGGGCAACCTCTTCAAGCCAAGTTTAGTGGTCCTTATTTCGTGGAGAAGAAACTCAGTGATGTCAACTATGTCATCGCCACACCAGATCGTAGAAAGAGCAAGCAACTATGTCACATCAACATGCTAAAGTTATATCACAGGCGGGACGAAAATAATCCAGTCTGCACTGTAGCTGTTCCACCCGAGTCTACAAGTGAAGTTCTCCCATGCAGCATGAGCCTGAGTGATAGTTTGGGGAAGAATCCTGATATCATGAATGATCTCCAGACTAAGCTTTCTCATCTACCTCCCAAGGAAAGGCAGGAGTTTTCGGCATTACTGCAGGAGTACCCGCAAGTGTTCCGTGCTACTCCAGGAAGAACCACTGTGTTGATGCATGATGTCGATGTTGGAGACGCAAAGCCAATTAAATTGCCTCCTTACCGTGTGAACCCAGTGAAAGTTCCTCTCATCAGAAGGAGCTTGGCTACCTGTTGGACCACAAGATGATTGAGCCCTGTCAGAGCGAGTGGAGTTCTCCTGTCACTCTAGTCCCTAAGCCAGGTGGGTCACAGAGGCTTTGCATTGACTACAGACGTGTTAATCAGATAACCAAAACAGACACTTACCCTCTCCCTCGCGTGGAAGATTGCATAGACAAGATCGGAAAGGCTAGGTACATAAGTAAGTTTGATTTGTTAAAGGGATACTGGCAAGTACCTATGACTGAACGTGCTAGGGAGATCTCATGTTTTGTAACACTAGGAAAGCACATAATGCCGTATGGTATGAAGAATGCACCAGCCAATCAGAAGCCTAAGAATGTTGTAACAGAGGGTTTGGCAGGGTAGTTGCTCATATTGATGAGTATTAATCTTCAGTGAAGAACTGAAAGATGATGCCATGTCAGTAAATTTCTTGAGCGTTTGGTTCAGGCCAACTGTTAACTTTATCAAAGTGTGAGTTTGGTCAAGCTAAAGTTCAGTACCTTAGTCAGATGAAGCTTGCAGACCACCAGGAGCAAGGTTCAGGTTATAAGTGATCTTGTCCTAAAAGTAGAAAGAGACAAAGATTTTTGGGAATGGTAGTGGTTATTACAGGATGCTTCAACTTTTCATTTTATCACCATGTTAAACTGAAAAAGGGAGTTGAATTTGTCTGGACAGATAACTGTATGAATCTTTTCAACAAACTTAAAGCTATCCTATTGTCAGCCAGTGCTCTGCAAATGTTGAAGCCTTTTAAGATGGCTGTTGATTTAAGTGATCAGTAGTTGTTTTGCTCAAGAGGATGATCAGGTATTGAACATCCTATCTATTACAGTAAGAAGTACTACCTAAAAGATACTCCACTATTGTCAAAGAGTGCTTTAGTCACAGCTAAAGCTTATTTTATTTGTGTTCGATTTTGACCCCATAGTCATTATATGATCAAAATCCCACTGAAAAGTAAGTTCTAAAGATAAAAATAGATTATTACAAGAGATTTGTTCTTAACTTTTCAATTTGTATCACCACTTACAGACATGTCAAGGGGAAAGAAAATGTTATTGCAGATTGCTTATCTAGACTTTAGACAGATTGTTTTATAATAAGAAATTTCCTTGTAAATTTCTTTTTTCTTTGTGGGAGGTGTTACATAGCTGATTTCTACTCCAAATTGTGTAATTTTAACGCACAGTACGCTGATGTTTGATCACGATGTGTTCTGGGCTCAGTTCCCCCTTCTACCGTTATAGAGAGTAAATGATTTCTGGAGTTCAGACCAGATTTTCATCTCTTTGTCACCCATGGTCTATGACAAGAAGTTGTATCCGCTCATCATAAAGAGCTCAGCTCTGCATCATTGCCACTTAGATCTGCTCCTCATTTTGTTTACATTCTGTCCTCCCTGTACAGATATTATTATTGTGAGTGCTCAAGAAATCTCCAAACATCTAGCAGCTGTTAATTTGAGTATAACTGTTGTTGCATTTTTTCTGTACTGTATAGCATAAGTTTAATTTCAGGCCTAGTGAAGTTTTAACATAGTCTTTGTAAATATTTTTGATAATAGTTTGTATCTGTAATTATTTACCATATCACTGAGTTTTAGCATCTCATTTTACTCAGCTGACTTAGATAAATTTATTCTCATAATTTCGTGTTGTGGGGAGTGTGTATACATATGACCTGTTTATTTGCGTACATTATCCTTAAGGAGTCTAATGTTTTGTTGTTAGTTTGAGCATTAAACTTAACTTCAGTAATTTTACCTAACTCTTTGTTTTGAACCTGGAACTTGTCGACAGTAGTGATTTTTAGTATTCTCACTTTAAAGTGTACATTATCTTTCTCTGTTCCGTAACAACGTATACCCTGATGTATTTTTCATAAATGAACCTATTTTCTGTCCTGTTATCCGACGTGGTTATTATCTACTGAGTGCGTGCAGTTGAAACCGCAGACTTTAACCAACAGACGTGTAATTTGAGTATGGACCTGTTGTAACCCACTGATATACCTACTAGCATAATTCCAGAATAATGTGGACCGATTTTTCGCATACTAACATTGTAACTCTGTAATTAACTCATATTACCTAGTCCCATCTGTTTTCCGCCAATCCGTCCATCCACCTACACACCCACCCATCAACGCACATACCCACAACCTTACTCAATACAGAATGTCTGAAAATAGAGGCTATTGCAAAACCATATATCTTAACCTTGTCCTACAGGTAGCCACCCTTACCCAACTTAATGCACGAACCCCACTTAACCAGCCCAACTGAATTTTCCTCCTCTCGCCCACCCACGCCATCTATTGCCTGTGAAAACAACCAGCCTACACTAACCAATCCATCCACCTAGTCACCAACCTACCAACCCGCATACTTATGCTCCACGTAAGTCAGATATATATATATATATATATATATATATATATATATATATATACACACAGTAAAAGCTCATCCAGTGGTTAGGTGGCATATTAGGGCTGGATTTATTTGTTTAGTGTGTGTGTGTGTGCGTGTGTGTGTGTGTTTCCGTGTCTGTCTTTCAGCCTGTGTGTCTGTGGCTATGTGGTTTGCTTTATTGTTTCCTGTCTCTGTCATAGGCGGTCATTTATTAGAGTCTTTTAAAAACAATGGATGAGTGGTGCTCCAGAGGTTTCCGTCATTTTGCCAGTACTTCCTCGGAATTACCCATCGACTGAACTGAACTGTTTTCAGAAAATCATTACCCCAGCATTTGGTCCTTGGATATAATTTACCTGGTAACGTTATTGGCTATTGTTAGGGATCTCATGGCCGCCATTTTATTATTTCGTCTTAATTAAGGCTTTTAGTTACCGCCGTATTACACACACACACACACACACACACATATACACACACACACACACACACACACACATACGAGTATATATATATATATATATATATATATATATATATATATATATATATATATATATATATATATATATATATATATATATATATATATATATATATATTGTTATGGAAAATTAGAGAAAGATAATGTACACTTTAAGTGAGAATAATGAAGAGTCACTACTGTCCCGTAAAGTTCCAGGTTCAAAACAAAAGAGTTAGGTAAAATTACAGAAGTTAAAGTTTAATGCTTAAACTAACAACAAAACATTCAGGACTCATAAGGATAATGTAATGGCAAAAAACAGGTTAAATATATGGTTAACTGCAATAGCCCTCCTAATGTAACACGAAATTAGCAAGAGTAAATTTGTTTATCTAAGTCAGTCCTCCTGATAAAATGAGATACCAGATAATACTCAGTGAATGCCAGATAAATTATTAAGCAGAGATACAAACTATTATCCAAAAAATGACTGACATAAAACCCAACACCAATCAAAAAACCTCACCAGGCCCAAGAATTAACCCCATGCTACACAGTACAAGAAAAAATACAACAGTTATACTCAAAATTCACACACAGCTGCTAGATGTTTGGAGACCTTCTTGAGCACTCACAATAATAATAACTGTACAGGGGAGGACAGAGATGTGAACAAAATGAGGAGCAGATCTAAGTGGCAATGATGCAAGAGCCTGAGCTCATTATATAGGGGCCAGGAGGAGCTTTGATACAACTTGTAAGAAGGACGTGCATAATTGAAGCCATGGGGAATACAAAAGAGAGATGAAAATCCCGCACTGACAAACAGAAATGATTTGACTACTACTCTACTATAACGGTAGAAGGGGGGACTGAGGCAGGAACACGCTCGTGATCAAACATGCAGCATACCTGTGCGTTAAAATTACACAAAGGATGTGATGAAATCATAGGCTATGTAACTCCTCCCCATTGAAAGAAAAAGAAATTTACAAAAGGGAAATTTCTTATTACTCTAAAGCAATCTGTATCTGGCATTACATGAACATGCAAAAAGTCTTTCCTAGTGTTACAAAACATGAGATCTCCCTAGCACGTTCAGTCATAGGTACTTGCCAGTATCCCTTTAACAAATCAAACTTACTTATGTACCTAGCCTTTCCGATCTTGTCTATGCAATCTTCCACGTGAGGGAGAGGGTAAGTAGGTCTGTTTTGGTTATCTGATTTCAACACGTCTGTAGTCAATGCAAAGCCTCTGTGACCCACACTGGCTTAGGGACTAGAGTGACAGGAGAACTCCACTCGCTCTGACAGGGCTCAATCATGCTTGTGGTCCTAACAGGTAGCCAAGCTCCTTCCTCGATGAGAGGAACTTTCACTGGGTTCACACGGTAAGGAGGTAATTTAATTGGCTTTGCTGTCTCCAACATCGACATCATGCATCAACACAGTGGTTCTTCCTGGAGTAGCACGGAACACTTGCGGGTACTCCTGCAGTAATGCCGAAAACTCCTGCCTTTCCTTGGGAGGTAGATGAGAAAAGCTTAGTCTGGAGATCATTCATGATATCAGGATTCTTCCCCTAAACTATCACTCAGGCTCATGCTGCATGGGAGAACTTCACTTGTAGGTCTCGTGGGTGGAACAGCTACAGTGCAGACTGGATTATTTTCGTCCCGCCTGTGATATAACTTTTAGCATGTTGATGTGACATAGTTGCTTGCTCTTTCTACGATCTCTGCGTGTGGCGATGACATAGTTGACATCACTGAGTTTCTTCTCCACGAAATAAGGACCACTAAACTTGGCTTGAAGAGGTTGCCCATGAACTGGTAGCAGAATCAAAACCTGATCTCCTGAGCAACAAGAAAGTGGCGTAACCTGGACTTCTTATCATACCAAGTCTTCATCTTCTCCCTGAGCAGCTCCTAAATTCTCTCTCTCGCCAACTGTAAAGCAGTGGACAGCCGTTCTTTGAACTTCATCAACATACTCCAGCAGGTTGACGTCATCTTCCTCCGACAGCCAGCATTCCTTGAAGTAACTTAAGGGGTCCTCTCTTACTTCATGGCCAAACAGTAGTTCAAAAGGTGAGAAGCCCAGTGATTCATTTGGAGATTCTCTTGCAGCAAACACAACGAATGGAAGACCTTTATCCCAGTCTTTCTGATGTTCCAAACAGTATTTCTTGAGCATCGATTTGAGTGTTTGATGATATCTCTCCAACGCTCCTTGGATCTGGGGATGGTAAGCTGAAGACGTGATCTGGGTGATGCCCAACTCTTTTCAGAGACTGCTTGAAAACGTTTGACATGAAATTACTTCCCCGGTCTGACTGTACTCCTTGGGCAGACCAAACTTTGTGAAGAACCCTAGCATTTCCTTAACCACGTTCTTTGCTGAGATGTTTCTAAGTGGAATGGCTTCAGGATAACGAGTAGCCATATCAATCATGGTCAACACATAAGAAAATCCTGAAGAAGTCTTAGGAAGAGGGCCCACAATATCCACCAACACACGGGTGAAAGGCGCCTCAAAAGGAGGAATGGGAACTAGAGGTGCAACCTTTTCGGTCTGATTACACTTCCCCACAACTTGACAGGTGTGACAAGACTTACAATACCAGGAAACATCCCTGAAGATACCTGGCCAGTAGAAGTGTTTCAAAATGCGTGCCACAGTCTTCCTCACTCCAAGGTGTCCTGCCAAACTGGAATCATGAGCCACTCGAATGATATCCTGCATACAAACACAAGGGATGACAACTTGATGTACAACCTCCCATTCACAGTCGGCTGATGCTGTTGGGGTCTCCACTTCCTCATAAGTACTCCTGACTTTACATAATAACAAGTAGAAGCACCGGCTGACTCTTCTTCACTGTAAGCAGAGTTAGCTAGACCTTTCAACTCAGGGTCAGCAACCTGCAACTCAACCAACTCTTGACGAGACAAATTATCAACACTACGGGGTACTGCCTCATCTGGTGAGTGGTCCAAATTAGCAAGAAAAGTGTCAGCTAGGATAACATCATCATCATCATTATCCTCTAAATCACCAGTAACTTTAGACTTAGCCCTAGTGACAGCACATGCAGGGAACACATCAGGGACATCACAATCCTGGGACGCAGCCACTGGCTCACTAGACAACTGAGGAGCTGGACACACTTGACTTCCACCAATATCATTTCCAAGTAAGAAAGTTACACCTGACATTGGGAGTGTCTCAACCAACCCAACCATAACGGAACCATTAACAAAACCAGACTCTAAATTCACTCTGCACAGAGGGACAGAGAAGTAATTATTCCCTACACCTTGTAAGATTACAGTTTCATCAGAGGAATTAACATTAGAGCCTAGAACACTGGTCAGCATAAGGGATTGGCAAGCACCTGTATCACGATATATTTGAACTGATTTCCTGTCATTACTGTCCAGAGGACTGACAAAACCATCAGACAGGAAATTAGCCCATGAACTCTTGAGAGTGTCACCCACGTTACTGCTCAAAAGAGGAGC
>NC_137062.1:7238271-7323271 GCF_032717465.1 Coenobita brevimanus | reverse complement strand
TTTTTTTTTTATGTGAGGAAGAAGGAAGCAAAGGCAACGGAGGATTCCATTCAGAATCAGCAGAATGAGAGATATCCTTGAACTACCCATCAAAAATTGATGATGATGATGAAGACGATGAAAAAACAATCCTCCTCTCTTAACAAAAAAATCAATTGAGGGTATAAAGAAAAAGAAAAATTTGCCGTGGTACTGAAAAAAATTAAAGTAGATTCCTTTTAGATTTTAGGTTTTCCTTAATTTAAAAAGAAAATGTCTGGCGAGATCAAGAATATACGAGTGGTTATGGTACTGATGGAGTTAAGGACTGATATTAACCGGTCTAGTTGACGGAGTTTTAGTAAATTAAGTAAAATCTTCAGACAGAAGCAATACTTAAAATTGTCAGCGTACTAAAGAGATTCCAGGGCTATGGCGATGTGTTTGTTTTAGGTGATGCTTTGAGAGAGAGAGAGAGAGAAATGGAGAAATGAATTCCCCGAACTAGGCAACTAAGGCCATATAGCCCCGCTGGGTTACAGGAGGACGCTACCCCTGCCGGCGACGGTAGCCCGGGCGAGGCTCGAACTTGGGACCTCCCGATCACAAGCTCAGCGCGCTACCACTGTGCTACCGCGCCCCCAGAGAAAGAGAGAGGGAGAGAGAGAGAGAGAGAGGTTGTTTGTGTATATGATTAATAACACGAAGACGCATAATATATATATATATATATATATATATATATATATATATATATATATATATATATATATATATATATATTGCACAAAGGAAGGAGAAAAAAATGACAGAAATGACAAACATGGGGTATCATTCTATCATCATTTCTCCTGTTGTGCTAATTTTTTTCAGTTTACTTATCGTTTGCCTTTTTTCTTCTCGTAGTGAAAGTGTAAGAGAAAATCTTTATCAACCTCTACAACGAGGGTTTATATTCTCGCCAGCCCCAGACGATTTTATCGAGCACAGGTGAAATCTCTCATCGTGAGAGGGTTGGGACTTGGGAGTATATAGCAAGTGGCTGTCAAGTGCTAGTGTTGGGCTGCCGTTCAGTAGGACGCAAGGTTGATGCCAGGCTGGAGCAGGGAACAGTTTCGGGATTCGAATCACTGAAGCAGAATTAGCATGTCCTCCAGATGGACCATCGATATGCAGTAAATACACCTTTGCCACTAACGTCACACCAATCCTGAACCAGACTCCAGTCATAGAGTGTATAATTATAGTACCGACAGTTGCGCGCGACTGAGGTTGTCATTATCGTACCCTGGCAACCTACCATTCAAAAGTGAGTCCGATTTTGTATCATATTATACACGAATCGTATTATTATGCACGAATAAATTATACACGAATACTTTTATACACGAACATATGATACACGAATCATATGCGTCTCATATTATAAACGAAATCAGACGCGCTTTTGAATGGTAGGTTGCCAGAGAACGATAATAACAAACTCAGAGCCGCGCGCCGCGACTATAGTATTAGCGTCAAAGTGATGCATATGAAGGTGTGTGAGGCCATATTTTATGCGTAGAAGTGTTGATAACGTAACCGAGGGGTTTAATAAGACGGAGAGAGATATTTTAGAAGTATCGTAGAATAATGGTTGCCCCTCTATCACCAGTGGAGTGTAACGTGGGCTACTGCCAGCAAAATGGTGAGGCGTCAAGTAGAGTTAATAGGTAGGTCTCTGTCTCACTTTCCTTCACTGTGTATTCTTTTATCGTAAGTGAGGTGAGTTCTAGTCACTTCTTGGGTTACGGAGTTTTATTGTACATTGTTATACCGAGATGTGATTAAAGAGAGTAACGTAACGTGACGGCAGACCTCCTAACTACCCTCTCCTACTTCTAACTTCGATCGTTATCTTGGGCTTTCTACCCTTACAGCAGCTTTTCCTGGGATTATATCGACCAGTGCTGGGGCTCGTGGGCGGAATATGTATTATATGCCGATAGGCGGTAAAATAAATAAACAACAATACTCTCAAGACGGAGACCAACCCCCGCTTGCGGTAATTTTCTCTTCACTCCACTGATCTTGACTTTGACTTATGACCTGCATATCCACACCACCTGGATTTGGTTAACTTCTTAAGTTGGGGAACTTTTTTATTGTTTCTTCACTGAAAACTTTAGCTACAGCTTCCATTATCCCTATCATTGGTCAAGGGTTCTCCTGACTGTTTGGTGATAGGAAGAAGAAAATGAAAAACACGGTCTATAATTCAAACAGATAATGCCTACCAGTCTATTGAATGAGGTTTTATAATCAAAACTTCCTGAATTTTGAGCCCGAACACACACACACACACACACACACACACACACACACACACACAATCAACACAAGTGTTATGAACCTCTTCAACTGGAGGAAACATATCCCTGACGATGTTTTTAATACTGGCAGACTATTTTTTTTTTTTTTTTCAGGTAGCTTAACATATTATTTTTTTAAGTTTATTGTTGGTACTTCCAGATGATATGATTTAACACAGGGTAGATTTTTTGAACTGAGGGTAGATTTTTTCGGACTGGGGTGTGAGCTATAGCATCACCTCCTCCATTAATTAAGTTCTTTTTTAAGCTGAATCCAATCGTCTTTTTGGTTGCAAGAATAAAATTAAAAGTACGTCATCAGGGTGAGGGGTGAAGAGACACCTCTGGTAACGAAGGTGATAATCCTGCCCTGTCCTGCATGTAAACGTCCTTCCTATCACCATCAAGTTCTCTTCACGACGCTGCTAGGCGAGAACGAGACAGTGTGAATGAAGTGCTGGGGAGACGAGCGAGAGGGGGAAAGAAAGAGGGGGTGAGGGAGACATAACATCAATGATGACGGTGAGGGACATACACTGACGTCGTGAGATGAGGATGGTTGGGGTGCATTATGTTTAAAGAATCAAAGATACCTTCTGTGAGTACTGTGACGATGCAGAATATGTCAAAGATGACATTAACAGCCATCAGAACCCAGGAAAGGAAGCCAAGACGCTGCACAGGACCCGGACAACACTCGACCTGCCACTCCTGGCATTGTACAAATCCCCACTGAACCTTTCCCCACTGAACCTTTCACCTCCACTTTCTATATTTTGCACACAAGCCAGCACAAACAACTACAATTTAACTTCACCCAGGGGACACAAGAGCTTTTGTATGAACGATTCTGATACGGAAGGCAGCAGATGGTCATGCAAATAATACATTTTAAATTGCAGTGAACCTTACAATGACCACGAGGACCCAGGACTATCAAGAGCTCATTGTTTTGTACCTAGTCAGTCTCCCCATGAAGGTCTCATTATCTTCAAGGGATTCAGGGTCATCTAGCAGGAGCTCTAGTAAGCAGTCGCAATGGGCTACATTAGAAGTAACAGGGTACAGACAAGGCACTCACACAAGAACTTGTTTCTTTATCGTGACTTATCTTGGAGGCTATCACACAGTTGCTGCTAACCTGTTGAACAGTCTGCATGCATCGTTGAACATGACTGACACTCTTGCTCTGGCTTACGTGAGAGGCTTTGCTCAGCACAGGGTCACCCATCAGGCACCATTGAACATTTTTTTTTTTTTTTCATTATAATCTTAGAGTTACCTGGACTCCATCTGAAAGTGCGTCTTCAGGCAGATACACCAATTCTGTACACAATAAAGCCTATGTCCCACTGTCAGGAACTTTCCCACGACACGCCACGAGCTTCATGTCTTCGTATGTCGCTGTATGTCATCATGAGTAACGTAGCGTGACAGCAGTAACGTGACTGTGTCATGAAATAGCCATTTAGGCCCACCATTTGAGGTATGATCGTGGCATTGCACCAAGATCATACCTCAAGGGTAAGATCGTGGTGATCTGGGCCATTCTCGAAGATGAACCTTGTCATGAATCAAATTCGCGACATTTCCCTTTTGTGAGAAGCCATGAACTATTAGTGGAAAACTCACTGTGTATCGTTCAGTTAACCGCTCATTCGGACGGAAGCTTTGCCATCAATTTTTCATTGTCATACATGATCGTCTTTGTGTGAGACATTAGCGCTTCCGCTGAGCGATTTGTTTTGGGCGCATTTCACTCACCCGACCGTTAAAAAATGCGGCCTATCGCTCCCATTTCTTTCTCACAAGTTTACTCAGTCCAGTGTTTGCTCTGACGGAGGGAGGTTCTGTGCTCCAGAAGTGTGAGAGAAGAGGTTGCTAGCACCCAGACTCCACTGACTACAGTTTCTCCAAGCTCCCACCCTTGGTGATACACAGCATTCATTGACTAGTATTTCCTTTTTGTATTTTCCTAGTTTTAAGAGCTTAGTTAAGGTGTTTTTCCTAGGCGTAAGAATTTAGCTTTTGTGTGAGTGAGTGAATGCGATCTCATTAATTTGATTTTGAATTGTAACGTTAAATTTGTTTTGCAATCAATAAATTTAACAGTTCTTTTTCTTGAGCTTAATGTAATGCAAACTCTTGTTTCATTTCTCCACAATTAAGCTTATTTTCCATATAGCTCCTAGCTTGCATAAACGTTTGCCTTTCATAACTGGTAATTAGGCCAGTCTTGTGTATTAAGCTTAAAATCCGTTATGCCACCTAGGAGTTAAGCATCAGCAAGAACCTGATATTATTATTAGTATTAGTTATTTATTGTCAGGGGTGAAGTAACTTTCTCCAGAGGCTAACAGTACTAGTAATCAGCATTTGTGAGTAGTCTCTGCTGTGTACTGTTGAGAAAGTTTATAAATTCTCTTTCTGAGAAAATCGGTGAAGTAAGCCAGCGTAAAGATCATTACTTGATGTAGCAAGACAATCATTGTCCTTGCTCTTCAATATCATTATCATTATCAATTAAAAAATATAATTAGCATTTATTTTAAAAACCCCGTGATATAAAAAACCCCGTGACAATTGGCGACCTCGCCAGGATATTAACTCCTAGCTCTAAAGCTATTCATGAGATAGTGCTCACTCGTTCATATTTATGTATTTATCATTAAAGTTTATAGGCACAAGTTTACTGGTGTTTACCGTTAATTTAGCAAGTGAATTTTTGCTTTATTAATCCATAAAGTATTTAACTCTAGTACTTTATTTTTGGTAACGCCAGACGATTTTATTCGCTCCTGGGTAGCCGCCGTACCCATTGTGTTAATTATTGAGTCTTCTCAGTTATTTGCATTTTTGCTTTATTCTTTTCCAGTTAACTAGATAAGACTGGTCACCACTAGCTTGTGTCTGTATTCTTTACTTGTGTCATTAGCATTCGTTTGTGAAGCAGTCAGTACTCAGTTTCGTTTGCTTAATAAATTAGCGCCAGTGTATTTTTACAGGAAGCCAAAGAAATGGGTCTTTCGGACCCAACCGAAATTAAAGAGTATATACTCTCACGGCATAATCAGGAGCAGCAGCGCGAGAATGATGCCCGTGAAGAGCGTAAGATTCAGCGCGAATACGAGCGAGAACAGAGTGAGGAACGCAAAAAGGAGCGCGAATACGAGCAAAAACAACGCGAACTCGAGTTAGAACACGAGCGAGAACAACGCGAATACGAGCGGGAACAACGTGAATATGAGCGTGCCGAACGTGAGGCACGAGAAAAACATGAACTTGAAGTGCTGAAGCTCAAGCGAGATTCCTTGGCTTCAGACACGTCTGGTGCAGTTGGTCCAAGCTCCACGAGCGTTCTCCCTGCACATGTCCTGGCGACCCCACACATCAAGCTTCCTTCATACAAGGAAAGCGAGCGAATCGAGCCGTACATAGCTCGTTTTGAGGACATGGCAGACATGTATCAACTGGATGAGGCAGCTAAGCGGCTCCAATTTCGTAGTTTATTTGAGGGCCCTGCCCTCGATATTCTCCACAGAATTCGTGGAGACAATCTCACATATGAGATGATGAAAGCTGCACTCACTAAGGCGTATGGTCTCACAGTAGACGACGCCAAAGTTCAGTTCATGCGAGCTCGTCTCCAAGACAAGGAGACAGCTGTCCAGTTCCTTGACCATCTCACTGCTTACTTAAATGAGTGGATGGAGAAAGATGAAACTCTTTCCACGCGTGAGGGGATAATTGACCTTATGCTGCGTACACAGCTAGAGAGGTCGTGGCCTGCTGAGCTCATAGCACAGCTTAAGATCTGCCAGGTGAAAGATGCCAGCCAAATGGCAAAAAAGGCTGAAGCATTCTTTACTGCATACGGGTATCAAGCTCGTAAGCAAAACACCTGGAACAGAAAACCTGATAAATCTGGGAAATCGTCTCAGACTGAACCCCGGCAGCAAGGCCATTCTCAGAATAATGGCCAAGGTCCAAAACCGCAGTGGAAGGACCAGGGGCAAAACACTCAGAAACCTGAGTGGAAGAGGTGCAACAAGTACCCTAACCAGCAGCAGTATCAGCCACGCAACCGACCGTCGGGACAAACTTTTTCACCACCAGCTCAAAAGAGGCAGGAAGCAAACGCAGCCTTCATTCCTCAGCAGCAGCACGGTGGTCACGTCCCTACCAGTATGGGTACTTCTCCACAGTTCACTAGTCCCACAGTGACAATGAACCCCCCTCCACAGATGGCCAATGTTCCATCTTCCCAAAATAATTCTCAAGGCACAATGTTTGCCACATCAATTCAGCAGCCTCATGAGTGGCTAGCTGCTTCCTCCACAGGCCGTCTCACAGGTGACAGTACCTTCCTTGTTCAGCCAGGGTTTGTGGGAGACATTCCTGTGAAGGTCCTGAGAGACAATGGTTCCTCAGGTTGCTCTGTTAAGCAGAGTTTAGTTCGGCCTGAGCAGTATACAGGTCGACAGATCCATGCAAACCTTATTGATGGATCAATGAGATTGTTCCCTGAGGCACGTATCCAGGTGGCATCTCCATTTTATACTGGTACGACACTTGCAGTTGTCATGCCAGAACCTCTATTTGACCTCACAGTAGGCAACATTCACGGAGTCAAGGATAGTTGCTCCGATGATGACGCTACTCAGACTTCAGCTGCTGCGGTAATACGAGCCATAGCTGAGGCTCCAGACTGTGTCACCCCAGTGATCATTGAATCGCCGCAAGATCTGATGAGTAGTCAACTTGTTGTACAAGAACAACATTCTGACCCGACACTTGCTGCCATGACGAACAAACAAAAGGGTCGAGTGATTGAGTATTCACGGGGAGGTCGAGCCAAGTTCCTTCGCAAACAAGGAAGGCTCTACCGTGAGTCACGAACACCCGAGGGCGAGGTTCGACTGCAGTTTGTCGTTCCTGCCAAGTACTGCCTAGCAGTGTTACAATGGGGTCATTGTTCAGCCTCAGGAGGTCACATGGGCAAAAGGAAGACCCAGGGCCGTATCCGAGCTGACTTCTTCTGGCCAGGGATGGGACAAGACATAGATAGTTTTGTCCGTTCCTGCAGTGTGTGTCAAAGTAACACCACTAATCAGGGACATGCCCTTCCTGTGCCGTTCGTAACCACACCTGTAATCTCTGAGTCAGTTGAGAGACAGGATAGTGGTGAAGTGAGCGTAGACCTGACGTCTCGCCCATTGGCCCCATAGGACACATCATGTCCAGGGCCTGTACATGCATATTATGTACGGTAGGTTAAGGGGGAAGAGAGAGAACTCCACAGAGGCGACTCGAGGCTATGGAAGACCCGAGTTTGTACAAGGATTCTCAGCTCCCCGATACTAATATAAGTGCTGTAGGTTAAGGGGGAAGTTCGAGAGAGAACTCCGCAGAGGCGACTCGAGGCTATGGAAGACCCGAGTTTGCACAAGGATTCTCAGCTCCCCGATACTAATATAAGTACTGTAGGTTAAGGGGGAAGTGAGAACTCCGCAGAGGCGACTCGAGGCTATGGAAGACCCAAGTTTGCACAAGGATTCTCAGCTCCCCGATATTAATATAAGTACTGTAGGTTAAGGCACAGGTTGAGAACCCGTGTGCAGTTCGAGGCTATGGAAGACCCGAGTTTGCACAAGGATTCTCAACTTGCCGACACTAATCGTGTGCTATAATTAATGGTGACCTCGAATGTACGAAGCTTAGGCTGTCACTTGTATTTTTCAGCTAGAGCGTACTTTTCGTAGCATGTACTGATTGCTAGGCAGAGTAATTGTAACGTAATAAGAATTTTGTCTCATTGACACTTTTGATGCTCCACCTTAATTGGTTTTGCAGGTACAGCAATGGGTGTAGCAGTTTTGCTGTGCGGGCCAGCTGATCGTCTGCCGCACGCTGCCGCCTCTTCTCCTCTGCCTTCGTCGTCGCCATATTATTATTTACTGTGTCATTTTACACGTAGGTACAGTTACACTACAACTGTCACACCTACACTGTGTATTACATACACCACGCTACACAACAATTAGTTGTCAGTGTAAATGTAGTGACTTCACTCAGTTTGACCTGAGTACAGGATTTTCACCGTAGTCACAGAGGTTTTCCCTCAAGCTTGCTTCTATTAACGTAAATACGAGGTTTTTTCGCTCACTGGCGACTGCGACTTTCTCCTGTAGCAGGATAGCACACACACCACAGTGTGAATCTTGTGTGACTGAGGATGTGTACATATATATATATATATATATATATATATATATATATATATATATATATCCACAAATTTTTTCCCATAAGGAAAAAATTTAATTTTGTAGAGGCGTAATGTCACGAATCAAATTCGCGACATTTCCCTTTTGTGAGAAGCCACGAACTATTAGTGGAAAACTCACTGTGTATCGTTCAGTTAACCGCTCATTCGGACGGAAGCTTTGCCAAATCAATTTTTCATTGTCATACGTGATCGTCTTTGTGTGAGACATTAGCGCTTCCGCTGAGCGATTTGTTTTGGGCGCGTTTCGCTCACTCGACCGTTAAAAAATGCGGCCTATCGCTCCCATTTCTTTATCACGAGTTTACTCAGTCCTGTGTTTGCTCTGACGGAGGGAGGTTCTGTGCTCCAGAAGTGTGAGAGAAGAGGTCGCTAGCACCCAGACTCCACTGACTACAGTTTCTCCAAGCTCCCACCCTTGGTGATACACAGCATTCAATGACTAGTATTTCCTTTTTGTATTTTCCTAGTTTTAAGAGCTTAGTTAAGGTGTTTTTCCTAGGCGTAAGAATTTAGCTTTTGTGTGAGTGAGTGAGTGCAATCTCATTAATTTGATTTTGAATTGTAACGTTAAATTTGTTTTGTAATTAATAAATTTAACAGTTCTTTTTCTTGAGCTTAATGTAATGCAAACTCTTGTTTCATTTCTCCACAATTAAGCTTATTTTCCATATAACTCCTAGCTTGCATAAACGTTTGCCCTTCATAACTGGTACTTAGGCCAGTCTTGTGTATTAAGCTTAAAATCCGTTGTGCCACCTAGGAGTTAAGCATCAGCAAGAACCTGATATTATTATTAGTATTAGTTATTTATTGTCAGGGGTGAAGTAACTTTCTCCAGAGGCTAACAGTACTAGTAATCAGCATTTGTGAGTAATTAGTCTCTGCTGTGTACTGTTGAGAAAGTTTATAAATTCTCGTTCTGAGAAAATCGGCGAAGTAAGCCAGCGTAAAGAATCATTGCTTGATGTAGCAAGACAATCATTGTCCTTGCTCTTCAATATCATTATCATTATCAATTAAATAATATTATTAGCATTTATTTTAAAAACCCCGTGATATAAAAACCTCCGTGACAAACCTGAAAATGGGACACGGGCTTAACTCGAAAAATCCCTTGTGGTGAGTCGTTCCCTCTGTGTCCCAGCACTGGTGTTGAGAGGCATGCATGTTGCCTTGCACCTTGTTATCCTCAAAGCGTATATGACACTCCGTGCAATGAAAACACACACACACACACACACACACACACACACACACACACACACACACACACACACACACACACACACTGAGGCCAAAAGTCTATACTTGCTTCATACAACTGACTCAGTCACGTACACCCATGACCTTAAAGCAACACTTGCCACACCCAAAACTTATGTATACAATTGCCCCTCACAAACACAGACTCCCAATACTGTACATATAATAGTGCTTCACACATAGGTCTGTCCAAACTATTGTCATCTTCATCCTTCTTAGGCTAACAGTATATTCAAAGACATTTTGTCTCCCATATTATGTTTTTTCATCCACCTGCTTTTTTATCACGTAGACTGTACATAAACTTTGCTACTAGTTCAGAGTCACTCCCTGAATATCACTGTATCTATTTCACTTCACTAAATATATATATATATATATATATATATATATATATATATATATATATATATATATATATATATATATATATATATATATATATATATATATATATATATATATATATATATATAATGTATATAATGCATACTTTTGAAGTTTGAATGGTTAGCTTTCGTTCGACTGGTAGGTTTTGATAGTCAATCCTCTATCGTCCCCTGCATGGTGTAAGACCT
The DNA here is from genome assembly GCF_032717465.1 of Coenobita brevimanus. NCBI lineage: Eukaryota > Metazoa > Arthropoda > Malacostraca > Decapoda > Coenobitidae > Coenobita > Coenobita brevimanus. The sequence goes on along the minus strand of NC_137062.1, from coordinate 7,312,811 downwards.
CCTTTCCCCTTCTCTCTTCCTCAGGATCATTACCTCCACATCTCTTATCCTCCCTCACGCCATTTCATTCCGTCCCTCTATTCTTCCCTCTCTCTTCCTTCCCTCTCTTTTCATTTCCTTCCCTTTTTTTCTCTCTTCCTCCTATTTCTCATCCTCTTTCTGATAGGTATTCTCTCAACTTCTTTCCTCCTCCGTTTCCTCTTCCATCCTCTTTTCCTGCTTTCTATCTTTTTACTCCTTAATTTTTTTTATTCTCTTTTCCCAGTCCTTTCTTCTCTTCCTCCTTCCCTCTTATTCATGGGTACTTTATTCATAGCTTTCCTTCTCCCTCACCCTACCTTATCACCTTTATCTTCTTTCTTCCCATTTCTATCCAGCCCTCTCCATCTCCTATCCTCACTTCCCCTTCTCCCTCCCTCCCTCGCTCTTCTTTACTGGTGTTTCCTCTGCTTCTCCCCCCCCCCTTGTTATTCCCTTTCCTCCTTCTCCCATTCTTCTTATTTCTCCCTCTCCCTTCCCCTTTCTCCTTCTCTTTTCTCCCCTTCCTTCTCTCCACGTGTATATCCTATACCCTTCCGCTCCTCCCTCACTAACTTTACCACCACCATCTCGTACAAGTAATTTCTTTGGGCTCTTAACCTCCTGGTCTTTACGTGTTACCCTCCACCACCAGCACCGCCACCAATTTGTTCCAGCACCTTTTGCCACCTTTAGACGCATTTTTACGCCTCCTCCTGCCACCACTTAATGCCATATTTCTCCATTTTTGCTTGACAACAGTTATAACTTTTACTTTACATCCAAATTCATTATCATTATTTACACCAGGTTTCATCATAAATGGGGATACCAACATCGTATCAGGTATGTCACATGAATCAAATACGAAGACGTAAATATTCGACATACATCTGTTTCTCTGACTAAAAGGACGTTTACCGAACAGAAATAGCAAATGACCATTTGCTAGCCTAAGTATCTGCGAAATGATAGTTTGAATTCGGAATATGTCAAATATCAATGAAACACATTAATTACTCGTTGGTTATGTCTAGCATGTCATCTGTGAGTCTGATAAATGGTATATTCAATGCTTTTCATTCTACTGACGACGTATTTTTAAAATCCCATTTTTGTTACCCTCAGGTGATCTTACCCATCTTAAGGAAAGAAATCGTGCTGCTAATGCTTAGTAAAATGGCGTGGAAGTGAAATTAAATAAGACTGAAGGAGTTAATACCACTTTCAACTTCGTGCCACCACTCTTCTCCCCTTGACAACACTTTCAGTTCCGTGCCATCACACTTCTCCCTCTAACAACACTCCCATCTCACTGCCACAATTCTTCCCTCCCTGCCAACACTTGTGACCTTTTTCGGCCACCAGTTTTTAATGTAAGTTCAGTGCATATTCTTAATGTAACTTTTATCAGTTTGTATAATTAACTTGTTAGTACAGTATACTGGTGTTCAAAAAATGGCTTGGGTACACAGGAGACTTTTACATTCAATTTGACTGAGGGAAAGAGTAGTCGATCCAGGTGCAGGGTTCCGTGGCTAAGCTAACCATTATCCAGAGCATTTTAATCTCTCCGCCAGTATGACGCCACTTCATTTTACCATCAACAGACGACTGTATCAGCACAGGAGAGATTATTTGTACTGCAGAGGTATTACATCACCTTCATGCAACCTTTCGCTATGAGAGTGGTGTACTTAATCTGAATATAGTTGTCTGGTAGCAGAAAAATTCAGTATAAATGACGCCACTGAGCAGAAACGGGATACGTAACTGACATACGCCTACCGTAACATGACATACAATGACTGCACAACTCGTGAGGATTCTAGTCAATGAGGCTTGAAGGATGTTATTATACTCCTATTACCTACATACTGTACATTTTTATCCAATTTAGAAGAAGGTGTCAGTTATGTAAGGGTAAAAGGAAGCTGTATAATTCCTACACTTCAAAAAGTCTCCCGTACACTTCAGAAAATCTTGTGGAAACTGAAAAAGTAATAAATGTGTTCTTGGGCTGCAGGGGTTAAATGGGAGTATGGAAATCTAAGTTTCCGTAGGGTATTCTGATGAGTCACTTATTCCTCAACCCTCCGTTCTCTCTCTCTCTCTCTCTCTCTCTCTCTCTCTCTCTCTCTCTCTCGCTCTCTCTCTCTCTCTCATATCTAAAACTCATGGAATTTCATTTAATCAAGATTTGATATTCAAGGTGTAGGAGCAGTCAAGTTTCATCAGTTAAATATACTGTAGATAGATAGATAGATAGATAGATAGATAGATAGAGAGAGAGAGAGAGAGAGAGAGACGGATAGATAGATAGATAGAGCATTTTGAACAAACCGCAGTGCACCTTTATAAAGGTGGTGTCTTCAACTCTTATCCCTGAATCATTGTGGCCACACCATCACACCCGTGGCGCACCACATTTCGCCACCAAAACAACACTCTGGTATTTACGTCGTGGTTCACCCACCATACTGACATCACCCAAAGTTTCACCTACACAGTTTTCAGCGGAATATTTTAGGGCGGCGATGAAATCTAGGGGGAGTTGTTGTAAAAGCGAATTCCCGCCTTGACCTGAATACCAAATAGCCGCCACCCTTATACTGGGACGGAGGGATTTACTATGCACAGCCTTTGTGGATATTATTGTGCTGGTGATGTTATCTGGGGTTTCTTGAGGTTACTGTGGATATTCGTGAAAATTTTTGGTGGTGGTGATTAGGGTGCTGTTTTTGACGTTGTTCTTCTTTTGGACGATGATGGTGTTGGTTGTGCCAGTGATGATAGTGATGATGCTTTTGTTGCTCTGGGTGGTTATTATTGTTGTTGTTGTTATTGTTTATCTTGCTGCACCAGCTGTTGTTATTGTTCTTCTCGAAAATAAAAAATTTTCACGTATACACTTACACTCCTCAGTACAGCGTGAATGGTAATTACTTCTATTTCTCTGTTGCCCTCGCCTCATAGACAACTAATCAAATCTGTTTAGTTAAGCATATCTTCAGTGCATCTACGTTAACTTATTTAAATAACAGAGGGAATCTCTGTTCTCTTATTCTCCCTCCAGTTTCCCCCCTTTCTCCGCCTCCTACCCATTCCTTCTTTTGCTACTTTCTCCTCCTTGTAGCTATTTAAGTAAATTTCCTCTCTTCTTTCTCCTTTTAATTTTCTCGCGTTTCTCTCTCCCTTCATTAGCCCTCTCCTTTACCCCTTACACCCTCTTCCTACCTTTCTCACTCTTCCTTCTCTTTCCCTTCTCCCTTCCTTCCAGTCGTTTCCCGATGTATATTTCCTTCATTCATTCCTCTTTTCTCTTTCTCCCCTTTTCTCCCTTCCCACTTTTCTTTTCCTTCCTTCTTCCAATTTCATCTCCCTTTCTCCTCCCTTGCTTCTCCGTTTCGTTTTCATCCATCATCTTCTTACTTAGCACCCCTCTAGTTTCTTTCTTTCCACTCCAATATTTCCTATACGTGCACTTCTCCTCTCTCCCTAAAAGTTGTACCTCTGGTGGGCCATTTTGCAAATTTCCAGTTCCCTAGTTCCACAGTGGGTGGATGAAATCGAATGCAAACTTGCGTGCTTATGGACGTTAATGAGTACTACAGGCGTGCTTCCTACATGCATGACCTATTTCCGCCTGGTCTGGGGTCAAAGGGAGTACCTCCATATAGAAATGACTTTTAGTGTCGAACCTCAGTGCTGGTCGCTGACAAAGCTTGGTCTGCTTAATGCTGGCCATCGTCACCTACCGGCTTGTTAATAGCTGCTTTCAGGAAATATCATGTAGGAATCTACTTTTTTTCAAATAATTAAGTTTTAAGCAATAACAGCAATCCCAGTAATAAATATTTTTTTTTTTATCTTGGCTATCTACATCTATCTCTATTTTTAAACGTCTATCTATTAATCCATTTATCTAAACCTGGACGCGATAATCTGGAAGAGTTGGCCACAAGAGAATCTCCTCAATACCACATTTTTCTCTGCCATCAGACAGCCCTTTTTCCAGCATACTCCATGCTCATTCATGTACTTCGCCTCATCACTCCGTCTCATCATCGGTATACCTTTTTCCCTCCACCTCACTTACATAAACTCTCCATTCTCTACACATGGCTAACCCTCTCCCGAGGGGAAGGGGGCACTTTTACAGTAGAGAACAGGTGAATATATCTCCAAGGGTATGAGCTTGATGGAAGTGACGATAGCACGTTAGTTGTAACCTAACAAAGAACCCTAACCCCTTTCAGCTTAGTTGATGGTCAAGTGTAAGAAGTTTGGAGAGTTTATTTAACTTGTAACCGGGGAGGCTTATTCCTACCTTTCAATTGAAACTCACTGAATTTCATGGAATAATAAATTTGTCCTGAAGTTTTGGCAGTGGCTCAAGTCTGTCAAGTGAAATCATTCTGACAAGAGAAAGGATCATTCCTGCTTTCGATGGATCTGAGAGGATATGGAGTTCTCAAAATGAACATGAAGGGGCCTGAACTGACTGAAAGAACCTGAAATGAAATGCTGAGAAGACCCTGGATGGACGAGAGAGAGAGAGAGAGAGAGAGAGAGAGAGAGAGAATAAATATGCAGGTATGAGGAAAAAAGACAGTAATAATGAAGAAAATTTGTAGGTGTAAAAAAAATAACTATGTTCATTTTGGAACTATAGTTATTCTCTCTTTCTCTCACTCTATAGTTATTCTCTCTATCTCTCTCTCTCTCTCTCTCTCTCTCTCTCTCTCTCTCTCTCTCTCTCTCTCTCTCTCTCTCTCACACACACACACACACACACACACACACACACGAACAGGGCAGTACTCCGGAGGTTGATGGAAAGCTGGTGTCAGGGAGAGCTGGAGCTCGCGTTTCACTAACCCCCAGGACCTATTCCTGACTATCTTCCTTTGTTGAACATTTTCAGTGCTTTCATTAACAGAGAGTAGGTCGGCATGCTCTCATAATACCTCTACCTTCAACTGTCTACACCGCACTACATGCACATTTACTGTAATATCACACCATCTATTTCCACCCCCCCTTAAAAATGGCCGCTGCATTAAATACTGGGAAAGTCCCATGCGAATGGAAAGTAGCAAAGGTACCTTCAATTTTCCAAAAAAGAAATGTCTCACCCAGGAAATTACAGACCAATCAGCTTAACATCATAGTGTGCAAATTAATGCATATAATCATAAAAGATAAAATAGTTAACTATCTAGAGGAAAACAATACAGTACTGTATAATCCGAGACTCGCTGCATGGTTTCAGACATCGACATTCATGCTTAACTAGCTTATTGGACTCTTTCCATGATGTTTACAAATAATATGATGATTCAAGAGCAGTAGATATAATTTACCTCAACCTTCCAAAAGCATTTGACACTGTCCCTCACAAGCGTCTAGTAAGAAAAATAGAAGCCCGTGGAATAAAAGGAAATATGCAGAAATGGTACCAAGACTGGCTTGCAGACCGAAAACAGCGAGTTCTAATAAACGGAAAGGAAAGAAAGGAATCCAAACGGTGTAGTGTGATTAGCGAAGTTCCCAGGGCTCAGTACTTGGACTGATACTTTTTATTATCTACATAAATGACATAGATGAAGGTTTAACTTGTAAAATATCCAAATTTGCTGACAATACTAAAATAACCAATGAAGTAACTACACCGATAAGGAGGCAGCAATTAAAAAATGACCTTAACCCGTCGCGTCCCAGCAAATTTTTCACCAATGACACCCCCCCCCCCCAATCCCGGCAGATTTTCAAAGAGTTTTTCTTGGCTCAGACCTCCGCTTTTTATGACAAACGTTGGAAAAAAAAGAAAAAAGTGGTCACCTGAGCTTATAAGGCGTGAGGAGTAGACTGTAGCACCAGTCGAGCAGGGCAGTACTCCCGAGGTGGATGGAAAGCTGATGACAGGGAGTGCTGGAGCTCCCGTTTCATCAGCCCTCAGGACTAGTTCCTGACCATCCCCCTTTGCTGAACTTTTTCAGTGTCTCAGTTACACAGAGAGTAGGCCAGCATGCTCTCCAGTACAAATTTCTCTAACTATCTTCACCAAACTACATGCACAGTACACACTACACTTCCTATTCAAAATTCACCAAAAATGGCGTCAATTCACCCAGCCTCGGAGTCCCCAGGGGGGGGGGGACCATAAATGCCCCCGCCATCTGCCCCTTTCCCGGTGACGACACGAGGTGCCTGGAACCACTGTCTGACTCTCTTCTTCTTCATTTCTGCAACATTCGCGGCCTTTCATCTAACTTTCGCTCTGTTGAGCACCACCTCTCCTCCTCTAAACCTCACCTTCTTTTTCTAATGGAGACTCAGCTGTCTGAGGCAACTGACAGCAAACCCTTTTCTGTATCCTCCTACTTTCTCTATACTCATTTCAAAGCCAAAGGTGGCTGTTGTGTATACATACGCAACGACTTATCTTGCTCTCGTGTTCCTGAACTTGATTCTTCTGAATTCTCCACACTCTGGCTTCGGCTTTCCTGTCATTCTCTGACTAAATATATCTGTGCTGTTTACTTATCCCCTAATTCTACTGACTATCAAAAATTCTTCGACTATCTTACTTCTACGATGGAACACATTCTGTCCATTTCTCCTTTCTCTGAAATCTCCATTCTTGGAGATTTCAATGTTCACCACCACCTTTGGCTCTCCTCTCCTTTCACGGATCCACCTGGTGAACAAGCCTACATCTTTTCTATCCTTAATGACCTAGAGCAGCTTGTACAGCACCCTACCCGTATCCCTGACCGCCTTGGAGAGAGCTCCAACATACTTGACCTCTTCCTCACAACTAATCCTTCTGCTTACTCTGTTAATCTTTTCTCTCCGTTGGGCTCCTCCAATCACAACCTTATTACCTTAACCTGTCCTATCACTCCGGTACGGCCTGTGGACCCTCCAGGGAAACGTCGTCTGTGGCATTTTGGAGCCGCGGACTGGGAGGCCCTCAGGCAGTACTTCTTTGATTTTCCCTGGAATGATTATTGCTTCCATGGCCGTGAGCCATCTGAGTGTGCCTTGCGCATTACGGAGGTTATTCTCTCGGGCATGGAAGCATACATTCCTTTCTCATATCCTTTGACTAACGCAAGAAAGCCTTGGTTTAATCACGCTTGTTCTAATGCTGTCCGCAACAAGGAGAAGGCCTACAAAAGGTACCGGAGCCAACCCACCCCTGAATCACATCATCTTTACGTTTCTGCCCGGAATCGTGCTAAGTCTGTTCTTCGCTCTGCTAAAAATAATTTCATCCATACTAAATGCTCTCAACTCTCCAACTCGAATTCTTCCCGCTCCTTCTGGCACCTTGCCAAAAATCTTTCTAACAACTTTACCTCATCATCCTTCCCTCCTCTTTTCTACTCTGATGGTTCTGTAGCTATTTCTTCTACTGATAAAGCAGATCTCTTCGCACAGACTTTCTCCTCCAATTCCACCTTAAACGATTCCGGTGCTGTTCCTCCATGACTTCCCCCCTCTGACTTCCTCATGGCTGACATTAAAATATCTTCAGTTGATGTATTTTCTGCCATCACTGGCCTCAGTACTAACAAGGCATATGGGCCTGATGGGGTCCCTCCTGTTGTTCTCAAGAACTGTGCTTCTGTGCTTACACCCTGCCTAGGCAAACTATTTCGCCTTTGTCTGTCAACTTGTACCTTTCCTTCTTGCTGGAAGTTTGCTCTCATTCAGCCAGTCCCAAAGAAGGGTGACCACTCCCAACCCTCCAACTATCGTCCAATTGCTTTAACGTCCTGTATTTCAAAAGTTTTTGAGTCAATTCTCAATAGAAAAATTTTAAGGCATCTTTCCTATCACAACCTTCTTTCCGATCGACAGTATCGGTTCCGTCAGGGACGCTCCACTGGCAATCTTCTCACCTACCTTTCAAACTCCTGGTCATCCTCCTTTCGGGACTTTGGCGAAAGCTTTGCCATTGCACTTGACATCTCAAAGGCTTTCGATCGAGTCTGGCATAAATCTTTAATTTCCAAACTGCCCTCGAACGGTTTCTATCCTTCTATCTGTGCCTTCATCGCTAGCTTCCTTTCTGGTCTTTCTATAGCCGCTGTTGTAGACAATCATCGTTCTTCTCCTAGATCTATCAACAGTGGTGTTCCTCAGGGCTCTGTCCTATCACCAACTCTCTTCCTTTTATTCATCAATGATCTAAGCTGTATATCTAACCCTATCCACTCATACGCTGATGATTCCACCCTTCACCTTTCCATTCGGTTCCCGCAACGCCCATCTCAACAGTTACTTCAAGAAACAAGGGATGAGGCTATGGCACACCTAATGTCTGACTTGGCTCATATCTCTGACTGGGGTAAAAATAATATGGTTGTCTTTAATGCATCTAAGACTCAGTTCTTACACCTATCAACCCGACAAAATATTCCACAGGTATACCCACTAATGTTTAATAATATTCAGCTTAATCCTGCATCATCCTTGAACATGCTTGGGGTTTCATTTACTCGGGACTTATCTTGGAAAGATCATATTACATCTCTTGTAAAATCTGCTTCCAAGAGATTGGGTGTGCTAAGCCGACTCCGCTCTTTCTTTACTCCTGCACAATTGTTGACTCTATACAGGGGTTTTATCCGCCCCTGTGTGGAGTACAACTCTCATGTGTGGGGAGGCTCCCCACATACAGCTCTTCTCAATAGGGTGGAGTCAAAGGCTTTTCGTCTCATTAACTCTCCTCCTCTTACTGACTCCCTTCAACCTCTGTCTCTTCGCCGCACTGTTGCATCTTTATCTCTTTTCTATCGCTACTTTAATGGTCACTGCTCCTCTGAACTGTCTGCTTGCATTCCTCCACCTCTACGACGGGCGCGTAGCACCCGTCTGGCAGCAAACTCTCATCCCTTTTCTGTCCAACTTTCTAATGCAAGAGTTAACCGTTACTCCCAGTCTTTCATTTATGCAACAGGTCAGCTCTGGAACTGTCTCCCTCTGTCGGTATTTCCTGCTGCCTATGATCTCCAATCTTTCAAACGTAGTGTGTCCAGACATCTCAAAATGATCGGATCTTGAATTTGGCTCTCTATTGTATTTTGTTTTTCTCTTGGAGGGAACTGTTACTGCAGGCTCATGGCCTTTGGTTCCTTCTTCCTCGCATAAAAAAAAAAAAAAACACACATGGTACCATCTTCTCTGGGCAGAGGATGCTGCTGCCACGTTTTCTATGGTAGGGGTAACTATTGCAAACCATTTAGAATAGGTAGATATATGTTCATTTATATGTAGTACAAGAATATATTGGTTTTCACACAATAATATAGGGGATGTAAGCGTTGTTTCACTCACCAAACACACCAACATACGACACCTTCCTTGGCGATGTTACCTCCTCATCACTTCTGCTCGTTTCATCCTCCAGCACCAAGTAATCTTTGTCCTCCACATCGTCATCAACTGGGGAATCACTCTTGCCTGTGAAGGCATCAAGGGCGGCTCGAATTTCGTCGTCAGAGAGACTGCGGCGTGACATGTCTTTACTGGCCAAGTATTGCTAACAGGTGAGTTGCCGAGACAATGGCGTGCAGGGGTCACACTGGGTCAGGCAGTGTCGCCGCCTGGCGGCTGTTAGAGGAAAGTCACCCACAGAAGCCTACCAAAAATCACCCACGATACTTGAAAAATGTGCAAATGACGGTCCTCACAATTACAGAATGTACTGGTACGTTGTCAGGTCTCAGCATGAGAAAATGTTGTAATGCACCCATACATCGACAGGATGCGATGAGTTAATACATTGGCAAGCTGGGCAGAAAAATGACAAATAAAATTCAACATAGAAAAATGCAAAGTACAGGCATACCTCGGTTTAACGATGTAATTAGTTAGGTAAAACCCCATCGTTAGGCTTGGTATCATATATTGAGGTATTTTTTAAGATGTAAAGTAATGCAGAGCATTTACCAGCCTTGGGTTTTCCCACCAACCAAGCCCCAAATCAACCCAAATGATTCAAAAAAGAAGTTAAAGCCGATCTAAATGGCATAACAGCTGTCAAGGAAGCTAACTTAAGCCTAACACCTGTAAATAACTCACTAAATCCAACAAATAAAATCGGAAAATCAACAAATATAAGTCTTGGAAAAATCCAGCTTAGTAAACTGTACCCCAAAATGACAGTGTTCACCCCACGTATGGCTAAAACACATTAAGTCTGAAAACAGTTTATAAATCAACCTAAACACACAGTTTTAGTCTACAATATCAAAATCGGTAAAAAAAATCAAAATCCATCATTAAACCGAGGTATGGCCATTGTTGGGTGGGGTATGGTGGTATTTCTACCCCCATCATTAAGCCGGGGTATCGTATGTCGAGGTATTACTGTACTTCATGTTGGAAGTAACAACATGCATGTGAATTACAAAATGAACAATATCCAGTTATCAAGTACAGACAATGAAAAGGATCTCGGTGTGATAATATCCATCCGTCCATCCATCATCCAATCCTACGTTGCCCCATGAGGAGCGTAGGAGTCCTGGGCTAGGTAACTTGGTCCTGAGATTTAAGATGACAGTGACCAGCCTCACTCATCCCTGAGTGGCATTATGTGAGCAATAAACCCCAACCACCCCCTGGATATAAGCCTTAACCAGCTCAATCCGATTGGACCGCTGTAATTACCCACTAAACAACCAGGCACCATAATTTGGTTATATGGTTACCACCCAGCATAGTAAATGGTTTCCTGGTGTACAGGAAACCATTTGGCTTGTCACTCAGTGTAGAGTCACCCAGAGGCAGAAGGAACAGAAATGAATGATGGAAAGAAAGACAAAAGATTGAGTGGAAAGTCACCTGTAGGCAGAGGGACGAGGAAAGAATGAAGTAAAGAAGGACAGAAGAGGAAGGAAGGAAAGGAGGGAAGAGAGTAAAGGGTAGACACCCAAGAGCTTCGCTACATCGAGTGAGTGGATGGTGAGCGCCCCCGCAATATCAAATGACCTAAACCCGAGTAAGCAATGCACCGAGGAAGTTAAAATTGCAAACAAGTTGGTGGGGTTTATTGGAAGAACTTTCGAGTTTAAATTGGAAAAGTCATACTTGCCTTGTACAACTCACTAGCGCGTCCCCATCTCGAGTATTGTGTGTGATTCTGGTCTCTGTACTACAGAAAGGACATGGAAAAATTTGAGAGAATACACCCAAGAATCACAAAAATGATACCACGACTGAGAAACAGACCATATGAGGAACGCCCTGAACTTATATTATTCAGTCTAATGAAACGCAGGATAAGAGGTGACCTTATTGAAGTTTTCAATATCATGAAGGGATGTGACAACTTTGACATGAATAAATATTTTGAAGTAGACAGGTCAAGTCAAACCAGGCGTAATGGCTGCAAAATCATGGGAAAGAGTTTCTTGTCCCATGAAGCAATTACTTCTTCAACAGGGTCGTAAATATCTGGAACAAGTTACCCTCAGATACCCTGAATAGTATATATCTCCTTTAAGACATTTAAAAACAAAATAGACAAGTACTTGCACGAGAATCCTCAGCTTTTTTTTTTTTTTTTTTTTTTTTTTTCGAATAACAAATCGGAGGAAAGAAAACAATTTAAAAAAATAATCCATACACCAGATTACTGGTGTCCTCTGTTCATAAAATATCTGTAACAGACTTAAACAGCTGTGGGTTTAAATTTGGAGGGAAACAACTCTGGGGAAGTGAGTTCCAGTGAGACGCAGTTTGGCGAATGAAAGAATTTGTTGTAGGCAGAAGATCTGCAATATGGCTGAGTGATATTCCAGTCATGAGTGCTACCAGATGCCCGTGTAGCACGAGGGAAGGCATGGAGAGGTGGCACCATGGACGCAACTTCGTCTGAACATTTGCATTAAATATATCTGTAAAATAATGCAAGGGAGGCAACATTCCTTCATACTTGCAGGGGAAATAGTTTATTTGTAATGGCAGGGTTGTTAATAATTCTAACAGCTTTGTTCTGAATTTTGTCTAGTTGTTTTAATGCAACCTCTCCACATCCATTCCACAAGGGTGAGCAATATTCAAGCTGAGAGTGCACATGACTTATAAATTATAGCCAACTGGTCATCAGTGAAGAAGAAACGGACTCTGTACAATAATCCAGGTTATTTTGAGACGGTTTTAGCAAGTGATCTGACAAGAGAGGTCCAGCTGAGGACATTGTTGAGACACCAAGAATTTCAATACTTTTGGATATGGGAATATTAGTAGCACTGAAGGCAATGTACGAATCTGGCAATATCTGCCTATTAGTAAATTGTATATATTTAGTTTTACTAGCATTACATGAGACAAGGCTGTTTTGTCCCCATTCACTGATCGTAGACAGGTCTTGATTTATGGAGATGGCTGTACTGAGTTGAAAGGTAGAAATATAAGACTTTGTAAATGGGTGTCTGAGTGTGAATGAACTATGTATTGTTGAGTCATCTGCGTATGAGTAAATGCTATTGTGGGTGACAGATAAGAGATCATTAATATGAACCAGGAATAGGGTTGGTGCCAGAACTGACCCCTGTGGCACGCTGTTGTTAATTGAGTGAAAATTGAAATGTACATCATCTACTTTTACTCTTATTTCCCTGTCACTAAGATATGAAGAAATCAAAGGAACAAAAGACGTTAGTCCATAGCAAGGGGGTTTGAACAGCAGGGAACGATGCTATACTCTGTCGAAAGCTTTAGAAATATCAAGAGCTACTGCATGAGTGTTTCTATGTAGATCAATTGATTGATGGATGGTATGAGTTAGAAGACTGAATATGTCAATGGTGGATCTTTCTTGGCAAAAACCATATTGTCTATAACTAATTAAGTTGTTGGATTCAAGATGTTTAACAATGTGTTTAATAATTAATGTTTCAAATACCTTACCAAGAGAAGATGTGACAGCCATTGGTCTGTAATCAGAGGGGTCAGAGGAACTTCCTTTCTTTGGAATTGGGTGGATATTGGCTTCTTTCCATGAACTTGGGAAAAATGAAGTACGTATGCATAGTTTAAACAATTTAGCTAGAACAGAGGCAAGTTCAGGGGAACACTTTTTCAAAACAATTGGCCGAATTCCATCTGGGTCTGGAGATTTGTTGGTGGGTAAATTGTCTAGGATGGATTTTACGTATCTTGTCTGTATTTTAAGTGGGGCAATTTCGTGAGAGTCAAGTTCTAGTGCTGGGACATTCTGGCTGGTATCATCTATGGTAGAGTTTCTGGCAAATGTACTGGCAAAAATATCTGCTTTCCCATGCGGGTCATTTGTAATGTTGCCATCTAAAGATTTTAGTGGGGGAATGGACGATGACTTGTAAAAGTTATTATTGAAAGAATTAAGAGCTGACCAGAATATTCTGTTGTCATTAGGGTTGTTCAGTAGTTTAGATGCTTGCTTTTGAAGAAAGTTTGATTTAGCTAGGTTTATTACAGCTTTTGCATGATTTCTAGCAATTTTAAATTGACAGAGTGATTCAGATGTTTTTTATTTTAAGTAAGAGTTATATGCTTATGACTTTTAGGATGTTGCGTTGGCAAAATTGCCATCAAACCATTTTGGAGAGTTCGATCTTTTAGTGAAATGTTGACTTGGTATGAATAAATCCATGCCAGCTAGTATTAAGTCTCAAATGTGGGACTGGGTAGAATTGGCATCACTAGAGAAGAAAGACTGCCAAGGAATGTCAACAAGATAATTTCTAAATCCATCCCAGTTTGCCCTATCAAAGTGCCAACGGGTCACCCTGACACATTCAGAACGGGAAGGTGTGGAGGGGTTAACTAATGAGGCTTTGATGAGCTTGTGGTCAGAGGATCCAAGTGGTGATAGTACCTCTTTCCTGTATTGATCTGGATTATTTGTCAAGAATAAATCCAAGAGATGGGCATTATGGTCAGGATTATCAGGTATTCTGATTGGTTGCTTTACCAGCTGGGTGAGATTAAACGATTCTGCAAACAGCTCGCACTCTAGACCAGCGTCGTCAGTCTTGGCAGAATGCAATAACCATTCAACATTATGTGTGTTAAAATCACCCAAAATGCTAATTTCGGTGTTAAGGGCAAGGTCAAGGTTACTCAACTCTGTGGATATGGAATCAAATACACTGGGTTCCGAAGAAGCATTGGGGGAGCAATAAACTACACAAATATATTTGGTAATATTTTGACAATTTAGTTTATACAATGAGTAATCAAAACTGGATGAAGTGAAGTTTAAAATAGTGTCAACTGCATATTGGGATTTGATATAAGAACAGGTGCTACCCTTGTTACGGTAGTTTGTAAGGAGATAGTAACCGGGAAACAATTTTCATTCATTCATTGCCAGACGCCATGTATCCCAGACGGGGTGGCCAAGGGCTTAGAGTTAATTGTTTTACAGGGAGGGGCACTAATCCTCCACCAACCCCACTTGACACGTAGAAAATGGGGATATATCAGTAGAGGGTGAGATTTATGGTTCTGTGAGGAAAAGGGCCAAAGGGGATATGGACTGAAGGAAAAAATGAACTGAGTTTAAATTCGTGGTAAGGCCGCGGATGTTGGTGAAGAATAAGGCCGCATTTTCACCTCTTCACTGATGAGCACTAGCGGAAATAGCAACAGTCGCTGCCGGCGTGGTCGCTTGATGGCGACCGGGAGGACCTTGTGCTGCCAGCCCTACCCTGCCTGTGGTGGCAATCCGAGGTACCACTTCATTTGATAGTAACATTGTTGTGGCCATTACTAAAGAGAGTGAAGAGAAGGTGTGATATGCAGATGTAGTGTGGTGTAGACAATTGAAGGTAGAGGTATTAAGAGAGCATGCTGGCCTACTTTCTGTGTACGTGAATCCATTGAAAATGTTCAGCAAAGGGGGATGGTCAAAATCAAGTCCTGAGGACTGGTGAAATGGGAGCTCCAGCTCTCCCTATCACCAGCTTGCCATCCACCTCGGGAGTACTGCCCTGTTCGACTGGTGCTACAGTCTACTCTTCATGACTCTATTTCTGTCCGAATAGCTTACTTTTACCAGCTACACATAAGTTCAGTCCTCTCCTGTATACAAGGCATTCTGTAAACTTAGTGTACCTGTACATAGCGTCGCATCAAGTCATTATATATTTATCAATTTATTAACCCGTTAACTGCGCATGGCGGTTTTTTGGAGGTGTCTGTGGTGTGCAGACATAGGGGTAAAAATGAAATTTCCCAAAGGCCAAATTTTGTCTTAGGAATTGAGAGAACACATGCCTAAGTACACAGAACCGAAATATTAGCTCAATATTTACCTTGGTAAAACCGTGGAAGAAGATCGAAGTGTCTGATTCCCTTTTGGAATGTATGGTTTTCGTTTTCTTTTTCCGTTTCGGTTTCGGTTTCGGTTTTGAAGGCTCAAACATGCTTGCATGGGTCAGCCTTGGTCACCATGACACTATATTCGAAATTCACCTGCACAGCCAGGGCTGTATTGAGCAGTCGCACTCGGAACAGCCCAGGCTGTATACTGCAGTTAACGGGTTAAATGCAAATATAGTAGTATGAGCACAGACTAGGGTCTGTACAGATAGCCCTGAGTTAATGGTCACAACTCTTACTCTAGACCTGTGATGGGCTGTGGATTACTGAGGGTCCCTGTTAGTTAAGTGACCACCATCAAAATATTTTTTAATGTACCAGGGGTTACTGCCTCAGGACGTAACTTGTGTACTTGTCCCACATGAGAAAGTTCCTTGTTACAGTGGAGTGAACGGAGCTGGGGCCTGAGTGACCGCTGCCTACCTTAAAAGCACCATGCAAGGCTGCCGCACCACCCCTGGACATCCACACTGTGCACTGTGTAATTTCCATGCTATGTGTTCAAACGCACCATTAGCTCACTGTACCAGTATATAATGTCATGCCTTATATATATGTTTTTTGATTATTCATTTTACTTTATGACTTTCTCTTTCAGATAGCCTAAAGATAAAGTATTAAAGAATGTAACTTTTCAGTCTTTCCTATGAAATTTCCATGTCAGTTTTTCCATGCTTCATGGTAGGTTTTCTCACTTGTTTCCTGGAGGGTTTGGAGGCAGGGGGAGTCCCCTTGCTTTACTATCCTTATCCTTCAGCATGTAGAATTATATCTTGTAGTCATAGTCCACTCTGTAACAAGCAGCCTCGAAAGGACCATAAGGTCTGTTGCTGTTTGCTTTCCTTTGTATTCCTTTGTATTCTTAAATATGATCATCATCATCATTAACTTTTATAATTACTCTTATCCGCCTCTCCCCTCCGACACGAGCACCACCAGATATCTAACTTTTTTCCGTTCAGAGAATTTGTGGCATCATCTACTGTTAAGTAAGTTTATTTATTTAAATTTTCTTGCACATTTAAAAAGAAGCTTAATTTAATGAATCCATCTTTAAAAGGGGTACATCGTTTACAAAAAATATGTTGCATTCCTGGTAAATTTAGATATACATGTTGCATTCAATGCATTTAATATATCTGATCCATACCTAAAAAAATACTGCCCCATAAATATTATGTCTTATCTTCTTCAGTATAATGTCATAGCTTATTCTTGCTATTTCTACACGATATTGAGCTCAGAAATAGCATCCCGTACTGAAGGACTTAATGAAAGCTATGTCTACCCCTACAATTCTGAAGGCATCTCCAAAGCAGAGTAGCACCATGTATACACAGCACAAATAAAGTAAACAAAATATTCTCGTACTTATCCATTTCAGTTAGATGACGCTTTGATCTCACATGAAGTAATTATTGGTGTTGAAAATATATACCGTTCAACTTGGGAGACTGTAAGTGGGAACCGTTAGATACTGCCAACATTAAGTTCACCATTAAACGTCTGCCCTAAGCTGTAGATAACAAAATAAAGAGGGAAGTCTTTGAGAAGAAGAGGTTAAAAAGTTAATTATTTGTAATTTTTTAAATAAAATCATGGGTTAAAGGATATTATTATTTGAGTAAACATTTCCTGAACTGCAAGGCCCCTGTGTTGCTGCCACACGCGACATTTACATCTCTATTATTATTATTATTATTTTTTTTTTTTACAGCTTGGCTGCAGACAAATGCGATATTATATTTTATAACATATTATTATATCAATGACATGGAAAGATTAGCTGACTTTTTTTTTATACCTTCATCGACAATGTGAAACATATTAGTATATACTTAATCGTAGGTTATGCCACTGAACGAGAAATGTTTTCAAGATGACAGAATATAATCCAGTGCCAGATGAAGGGTCATCATCATCATCATCATCATCAGCCGTTTGAGTATCCACTGGAGGACCGGCCTATCCCGACCGAAGTAGGGACGATACAGCCAATGTATCTCTACCTAGTGGCTTAGGCTGTCTGGTAGAGATTGTATGTAGGGTGAGAAGTGCTTGTAAGTGTAATTGTAGCGTTGGAGTGGCTTTGGATGTGTGTGTAACGTCTGTGAACCAAGTGTAATTGGCCCGCGCAAGCCAACTGGGTGCAAGCATACTTTATAGTAAGCGACACTGGTTCAACCACAGTACCCCTTGTGTCCGCCAATGCAGTACGTTGCCTGTCGAACACTCCCAAAGTTTATTACCCTGGCGGGGCGCGAACCCTGGTTCACCCGTGTACGAAACGCACACTGTACCACTGTACCACAGAGGCTCCAGATGAAGGGTACTACATTTATATCTGTTATCTGTCAATTGTTATTTGTTATCTGTTATCCCTCAAACCACTTACAATACGATCCATTCCTGCTACTTTAAAAATAATATAAATTCCTGGTTTACCTGTCTCACTGAGGGGTTTCAAAACAATCTCCTTTTTTACATTTTCGCTTAGATGAAGGCATTGTACAAGGTTTGTTTTCATCTGAGGGGGTGGGGCCACCCCTACAGTTTGCAAACTTAGTCGTGGTTGCAAAAATTTTGATGAACCTTAGTAACGAGGAAGGAAAGAATCTTCATCGTTACTCCATTTGGTTTGTTTTCACCATACTGTAAGTGACTAAGCCATTCCCACGTATTGGATTCTAAATACCTGTTTTTCAGTTGCTCTTGTTGATGATCAACCCCAATCTGTCTGACCAAAGAGACCCTTCAATCTCATGCAAGCAACCGCTCATGCAAAGCCGTTCCTTGCAACGAAACGATGCTCCACTGCGACTGACAATGCCTCACCACAGCGAGGCACGGGAAATTGTGTGGGAGTTTGGTTCTAGGATAGGGGAAACATTTGGGTCTTTCCACCCAGTAAACAGAGGCACTATAAGAGATCCTACATCATCCTGAAATTTGGTTATATCTTTATCACCCAGTATTGTAAATGGTTTACCAAGTGATTGGAAACCATTAAGCCAGTTACTCAGGGTAGAACCACCAGAAGTACAAGGAAGTGTAATAAAAAAGTGACAATACGGAAAAGGGGACGCTGGAAGAGAGGAGATCAGACACAGAGAGAGACTGAGAAAAGGGAAGGAAGAATTAGACAGCTCTACAGTGCATCAAATAACTGGATGATGGTCGCCACCACCTACCACCACAATGATATTCAGTGTGGCTAGATTATATCGTAGGCATTTATCATCACGGTTACTAAATTCTAAATTTTCACTTGATGGAACTATATCACTCCCACAATTTGAATACTATGTCATGACTGCATGAAATTCTCTGTGTCTTTGTTTTGAGATAGGACTGGATCTACCTGGTTACCAATCCAAGTAACTCTTCAATCTAACTGTACTAGGCCTTCAGCCAAGCTGAAAGGCATAGGTGCAGAATAACACCAATTTACTACTTCCCATCCTCCCCTCTGCTAATTTTCTTCAACTCCCTCCCGGTCTCCACTTTTCCTGTTTCCTGCTCTAATTTGCTTTTTTTTTTTTTCCATCTTTTTTCTTCCTCACGTTCACCAAATTTCCTCTGATTTCACAACCTAACCTTCACATTAATATTTTTCGCCAGTTGGTGAAAATATGAAATCTCTGGCACTAGCCACATCAATATTGTCCATAACGACGTGCCTGGCCATTAATGAGGGAGTGGACGTGTGTGAGTGATTAATCCAATAGGGACAAACAATCACCAACCCAGAGCCGGAGGTCCAGTGGTTATTACCAATGCTGTGGGTGCTATGGTATGGACACCCGTAAAGACATGAGAGGCTTCACTAGGGACAGACTAAAGCATAGAGGACAGGCAGTCTTTGGTTGAGCATAGCACACATGAGAAAGGTACCAATATGCAAGAGACAAGAATAACCACGAAAGAGGCACCAATTCGGACAGGCCTGACTATTAAGGAGGGAAAGGACGCGTGAGGCTGATTGATAGAGGAAGGTCCAGCCATCACCAACCACATAGCCAGTGGTGGTCTATTGACTATTGCCAGGGCCCTGCGATTGACGGCACAAGTGATCGCAGGGGTTATTGGTCTCTGGGATCGGAAGGTAGGAGGGTATATGTGAGAGAAGAGCGGGATGAACGGAAAACTACCACGACGTTGCGAGGAGACTTGTGTCCTAAATGTCTATAGAGGCATAACAGTGAGACACAAATATAAAAGTGCTTCCTGTGTAACATAATCTGAGTAAATCCCGTGAAATATTGACTTTTTCCTTCTTTAAATCACAATAAGGACATGTTTCAAAGGATGTCCCATGGTTCCCACCAGGGATGGAGTAGCTGGCCATAGCAGAGGCAAGACGTTCTCTAGTGCAAGGTATACAAAGACTATCTGGGTACACAGTGGTTCACAGGGACACACAACATCCTGACTCTGGCTAGTAAAATATGCTCAAAAATCCTCGATAACCTGAGGTATATGAGCTGCGATATCATAGGTCGTGATGAAGTAAGAAAAACAGGTGAGACATTCACTGAAATGTCCGATGTTCTCATTTAGCTGAAACAACAGGGGTGACGGGGTGCAGTTCAAAGACAAAGTGTACCAGGGACAATGGAAAGAAAATACCACTAATGAAAAGTGACAAGCAAACATAATTTCGTTAAATATATTCACCGCATGCCTAGAGGGTGTTTAAAGAAATTTAGACTGTGCTGGGGAAGGAACTGACTTGAACAGTGAGTGAATTAACTTTTTTCAAGACTTTGTTCCTTCCAGTGAAACACGGGAGGTACTGTACACTAATTCCAGAAATGAGAGCGAATCTCTCTCTCTCTCTCTCTCTCTCTCTCCTACTTCCCCCTCGCAGATCCTCCCTGTTTCCCCTCGCTTCCACTGCTGACGATGATCGGAGTCCATTGTGACGAAGGGAATGAGGGAGAGAATGGCTACAAGGCTGAGAGTTTGAAAGAAACCTGGGAGAGAATATATTATAAAGCAGACAATGAGGGTTTAAAATGTGGAAAGCTTTAGTAACTGTGTTGGAGGAGGGATACTTGGGGTGATCGATAGGACCATAGATGAAAAGATACTGGGAAAACAGATGATGACGATGATGACCATCAAAGTTCCGCCGTATTACTGTTCTTAGTATTTTTTGTTTGTTTGTTTAGGAATTCAGATCAACATCCTGCATCACCTCAATCATTGCACTGCTGGGCAGAAAGTGATGAAAGGAGAATGATAATGCTGAGATGGCGAAATGGCAAGAACGTGTGCGGAAATGAGACAGCAGGAGCCTAATGGTTCAGTGAGTGTGTAAGACTCTCTCTCTCTCTCTCAGACATAAATCTGACTGCACCATCCGGAATAATCTCTTCATTATTGTTCGAAAACATATTATGTTTAAACTTTTTTTTTTTAAATAACAGAACAGAGGAAGGAAAAACAAATGAATAAAAAAATAATCCATACACCAGATTACTAGTGTCCTCTGTTCATAAAATATCTGTAACAGTTAGACTTGAACAGCTGTGGGTTAAATTTGGAGGGAAACAATTCTGGGGAAGCGAGCTCCAGAGAGATGCAGTTCGGGGAATGAAAGAATTCTGATAGGCAGAAGTTCTGCAATATGGCTGAGTGACATTCCAGTCATGAGCGCTATCAGATGCCCGTGTAGCACGAGGGAAGGCATGGAGAGATGGCACCATGGACGCAACTTCGTCTGAGCATTTGCCATAAAAATATCTGTAAAATAATGAAAGGTAGGCAACATTCCTTCTTACTTGCAGGGGAGGTAGTTTAATTGTAATGGCAGGGTTGTTAATGATTCTAACAGCTTTGTTCTTAATTTTGTTTAGTTGTTTTAATGCAACCTCTCCACAACCATTCCACAAGGGTGAGCAATATTCAAGCTGACAGCGCACATGACTCTTATAAATTATAGCTAACTGATCATCAGCGAAGAAGTTACGGACTCTGTACAATAATCCAAGTTTCTTTGAGGCGTTTTTAGCAAGTGATCTGACATGAGAGGTCCAGCTAAGGGCATTGCTAAATGAGACGCCAAGAATTTCAATACTTTTGGAGATGGGAATATTAGTAGCACTGAAGGTAATGTACGAATCTGGCAATATCTGTCTATTAGTAAACTTTATATATTTAGGTATAGTAGCATTAAAAGAGAGAAGGTTGTTTTGTCCCCATTCACTGATCATAGATAGATCTTGATTTATGGAGATGGCTGTACTGAGTTGAGAGGTAGAGATATTCGACTTTGTAAATGGGTGTCTGAGTGTGAATGAACTATGTAGGGTTGAGTCATCTGCATATGAGTGAATGGGATTGTGGGTGACAGATAAGAGATCATTAATATGAACCAGAAATAGGGTTGGCGCCAGAACTGATCCCTGCGGCACGCAGGCATTAACTGAGTGGAAATTGGAATATACATCATCTACTTTTGCTCCTATTTTCCTGTCACTAAGATATGAAGAAATCAAAGGAACAAAAGACGTTAGTCCATAGCAAGGGAGTTTGGACAGCAGGGAAGGGTGCCATACTCTGTCGAAAGCTTTAGAAATATCAAGAGCTACTGCATGAGTTTCTCCATGTAGATCAATTGATTGATGGATGGTACGAGTTAGGAGATTGAGTATGTCAATGGTGGATCTTTCGTGGCGAAAATCATATTGTGTTGTTGGATTCAAAATGTTTAACAATGTGCTTATAAATTAAAGTTTCAAATACCTTACCAAGAGAAGATGTGACAGCTATTGGTCTGTCATCAGAGGGGTCAGAGGAACTTCCTTTCTTTGGAATTGGGTGGATATTGGCTTCTTTCCATGAATTTGGGAATAAAGAAGTACGTATGCATAGTCTGAATAATTTAGCTAGAACAGAGGCAAGTTCAGGGGAACACTTTTTCAAAACAATTGGTGGAATTCCATCTGGGCCTGGAGCTATGTTGGTGGGTAAATTGTCTAGGATGGATTTTACGTATCTTGTCTGTATTTTAAGTGGGGCAGTTTCTGGAGAGTCAAGTTCTAGTACTAGGACATTCTGGCTGGTATCGTCTATGGTAGAGTTTCTGGCAAAGGTACTAGCAAGGATATCTGCTTTCCCACGCGGATCATTTATAATGTTGCCATCTGAAGATTTTAGTGGGGGAATGGAAGATGACTTGATAAAGTTATTTTTGAAAGAAACTGAAATTATATTAATCAAAATTATGGATAACTCACTTAACCTTTTACTGTGCTTACAAGATGCATAATTGGCCTCATCTCTCTCTCCCTCTCTCTCTCTCTGGAATATTGACTTCACATCTCACTCTCCGAGCCTCCATATCAGCTTGCAAAAGTCTAAATCTCTTGGTTTATCTAATTATTTATCACTTTCTGATTGACTGACTTAGACTTTTTAACGCATCCTTTTGCCAGGGATGGTTTGGATACTGACAAACCTTCCCTCACCTCAACTGTCCGAACCATCCTCTCCTCAATTGTCCGAACCATCCAGAATTTATATAATTAACTGAGGGGTACCCTCAAATTTCACATGAGAAGGTTTAACATTCTTTTTTTATAGCAGTAACTTCTACATGTGAAAAATATCACCCTAAACTTAACCCAAGAAGCGGTGCCGAGGCAGTCATTTTTGTGCTGACGTATAAACACAACAGGATATCTGGTCAAAGATGTCACGTATCAAATTTGGAGTAAATCGGGTGAAAATTGACGATTTTATGCCCATTTGAAATTTTTTGCCCGACTCACCTGACACTGACCCCCCTACCCCTAACTGAGGAGTGACCCCCCTTGTGTAATGAGACATGTTACAAGATGCAGATTTGAGAGATGCGCCTTTAGGTTTTGTTTTCATGTCGATATGACGAATTTGAAAGGAGGTATGGCAAAAAATATATATATTTTTTTTTCATTTGGGGGCTTACAGCCTAGGCCTTGGCCTAATTTGGCCCAAAATTTAATCTGGTGATCAGAAGGTCATAGATCCATCATCCCTGTAATTTCAGTCAAAATCGCACCAATAGTTTTTGCGTATATTTGTTAACAGACAGACACAGACAAACAGACACACAAACAAGCAAACAAACAGACAGACAAACCAAGTGAAAACAATACCCGTCCCCAAGCCCCTCCGAGGTGGGGACGGGTAATAATCCTCTAATGGTATATAGAATAAAATGAAGCTGATGCCGGGGTAATGAAAGGGATAAAAATGGCTTGCGTTTGCGTGTTTGCACTTGCGGAACTGCCAATTTCAAGAATTTTGCCGATTTGCAGTTGTGGAAGGCAATTTTTTGAATTTGCGAATTTGCATTGCGGAAGTGAATTTTCGTTTGTGGTGGCCACCTCTGATCATTATCATCATCATTATCAAAAAAATTCTCGTTATATTTGTCAGTTGTATCCTGCGTCACCATCACCCTTATCATATCCATCAGCATCATAATAACCTACTGCATATCACCATCATCACTACCACAACCACCACCACCATCATGATCATTATCATCATCATTAATTAAACATTAACACTGTACTCGTCAACTGTAATCTACTGTACACCACCATCATCATCATGTCCATCATTATCGTCATCACCATAGTCATCACCACCATTTCCACCATTAGATCACAGCCACCACTATATTACAGCATCACAAGCTACAAGAGAGGTAGGAGGCGAGATGAAGTAAGGTGCAGCGGCCTGGGACTCTACTACACCTGTACTGAGTTCAAACCATCACCCCCAGGTCCAGATCGTCTCCTTTTCTTTATTTCGCTCTTCCTTTCCTTTATCTTCGTTTTCTTTTTCCTGTGTTAATCATTTTCTATCTCGCATTCTTATTTCTCATTATTTTTTCCTTTATCTTCTAAATATTCTTACTTTCTCCTTTCTTTTTCGTAATTAAATTGCTCATTTGGGGAGATGTTTCTTGCTTTTCCTATATTTTTTCTTCTGTTTCACTTTTTTACTTTCATCTTTTCTTAGTCCTCGTTTTCTTTCGTCCTTTCTTTCCCCACCAACACCATAAGCAACAAGTAAGTATGATAAAGTAAGGTGGAGCGGCCTGGAACTCCACTACTCCTGGACCAACTTAACACTTCTACTATTTATACCTTTTTTCCTTCATTCTTTCTCACTATCTTTCTTTCCGTTTCATTGATTTCACGTGATGCTTCTTTCTCTTTCTCCATATCATCCTATTTCTTTCTCTTTCCTTCATTCTTTCCCTTTCTTCCCATTGTCTTTCATTTCCTCTCCCTTTTCTTCTTTCTTTCTCAATTTCCTTTTCCTTTCTTTTTTCCTTTTTTTTCTCTCCCCCTCCTTTTTTCTTTCTTTTTCCTTTTCTTTTGCTGTTTTCCTTCTTTCTTCACTATATACTGCAGCAACAATTGATCAAGAGAAGTAGGAGCCAACGTGAAGTAAGGTGGAGCGGCCTGACACTCAAATGTATTGTCTGGAGTTCCACCCTGTTTGTCAGGACGCTCCTTTATTGGTCCACCTTTCTTATCTCCTTTTTTTTTCTCCTTTCCTTTTTAATTCATGCTACTGTTGATGTTTGTATTACTTTAGCTATTCTTTCTTTTCTATACTTCTATTTTTCCCCTGGACTCGGGTGTGCATCCAGCCCTTGTGGGTTGGTGGGTACAATGAGTACCAAGGGTAACACCTAGGCAAGGTAACTGTGGTAACCTGGATGATGCAGTGGCCTTGTATCTCAGGATATTGGGTGAATAACCCGCCACAGGCTCAAAGGCCTATGCTACCAAGATAAGCACGGCGGCTAATCACTTCATGGCGTCTGTTCCCACCTTTACATTTTACCTTTACCCTCTGGTCTTCTTTATATTTCATTTTTACTCCTTTCTCATAATATATTCTTTTCGTCTTTTACTCATTTATTTTAATCATACTTTTTCATTTACTTTCTTTTTATAATTTCTTTCTCCTTGTTGCCCACTGTTTTCCATCGTATTACAGAATTACAAATTACAAGAGGTGGTAAGTGGTGGCCACCATCATGCATTCACTTGATGTAATGCTGCCTACTTCTTACATCCCCTGGGGGTACGGTGGCTCAGTGGTAGAGCATCAAGCTCGAAATCAGGGGATTGCGAGTTCGAGCCTCGCCCGGAACTGCCATGCCGGGAATGGTAGCGCGCTCCTGTAACCTAGCGGGGCTATATGGCCATAGTTGCCTAGCTCAGGGATTAAATCCCTTCTTACATCCCCTTTCTCATTTTATTTCTCTCTGCTTTCCTGTTTTCCTACTTCACCCTTTCTTTCCTGTCGCTTTTTATTGCTCTACTTTTCACTTCAGGTGACTCAGCACTAAGCGACAGCCTTATTGGTTTCATGTAACTCAGGAGAGTACTGAGAACGCTGGGTGGTAACCATATAGGCAAATAACGGGGTGATGTGGAGCCTGCTATGCTGCCCCTGTTAACTGGGTGGAGAAACACAAATGCGGCGTTCATCCAAGAACCAAATATCCAGAATCTTCTCTGTGCCTCGCTGTGGTGAGGCACTTGCCTTTGCAAGGGAACATCAGGGCACTGCACGGGATGGCCCTGCATGGGTGGCTGTTTGCCTGCTGCTGATGGGTCTGCTCGGCCACAGGCTGGAGCTGATCAAGAACAAGTTACAAGAGAGGTGGGAGGCGGGAGGAAGTATGGAGGAGATGAGACTGGGTAGAGTCGAACGGCCTGGGTCTCTGCACCAGAGGACAGGAGTTCAACTGCACCTGCAAGTCTCCTTTTTTGCTGTCATTAATATCATCCTCACCACCACTACCATCATCATCATCATCAGAGCCAACACATATCACTATTTAACATCATTAACACCATCCTCATTATAGGTGTGTAGATGTAAAGTTTTCCATCATCATCATCATCATCATCAAAGCCAACCCATATCACAAAATTTGAACAACACTTACACCATCGATATTGCTTATTCTGTAGAAACAAGCTTTTTTAATATATCATCATCATCATCATAATCATCATCATCATCATCATCATCATCATCATCATCATCATTTTCCGTATAATCATAATTAATTCCATCAACAATAAGCAACAACCAGTATCACTACGACCACCACATTCATCATCATCATCATCATCATCATTTTCTTTCTTTCCAGTTGTC
Organism: Coenobita brevimanus; assembly: GCF_032717465.1. Taxonomy (NCBI): domain Eukaryota; kingdom Metazoa; phylum Arthropoda; class Malacostraca; order Decapoda; family Coenobitidae; genus Coenobita; species Coenobita brevimanus. Next base: position 7,286,216 of record NC_137062.1, on the reverse strand, counting down.
TTTTCTTCTGCATTATAGTACATCATCACAAGGTACAAGAGAGGTGGGAGGGGATATAAGGGAAGCTGTAGCGGTCTGACACTCCATTACACCTGTACTGTGTTGCAACCCTTTTCTGTTTACCTAGTCGTAATTTTTTTGTTTCTTTATATTTCGTGTTTCTTTATATTTCGTGTTCTTTTTGTCATTTATACGCCTTTTGTATCTTATTCTTATTTCTTGCGTTGTTTCTCCGTTTCCTTCTTTCTTCCCTTGTCGTCTCTTTATCCCCTTTTATTTATTTCTTCTGTGTATAACTATTTTCTCTCATTTTCTTTCTCCTTTCTCCCGTTTCATTCCTTTTCTTCCCATCATCTAATTATTTTTTTAATATTCTATTTTTCCTGCTTCTTTTTTCCCGTCATCATATCCACACTCTAAAAGAATAGTAGCAGGTGAGGCGAAGGTTACAATCATCAGTACCAACATACAGGTGCATTATCATCACTACCGTTACTACCACCATCATTATTATTTATACAGTCATCATCATCATCATCATAATCATCATCATCATCATCATCATCACCATTACTGTCATCAAAACCAATAGCCAACATTATTACTATAATTACAATCATCATCATTATTCACACAATCATTCTCAACATCATTACACATTCACTAATTGTTTTATTATCAGTACAAACTTACATCACCACCAGCATCATCACCATTAGCTACATTAGATCTAGGCCACCACTACAGTTCACACACACCACAAAGCCAGTCAGGAGACAGGACGTGTGTGCTGGGCAATCCCCAGGTCCTGTCCTCCCCACTTAACTGTTTTTTAATCAGCCCATACACCACTGACCGGGCTAATGTATGGCCCGGCCTGCACTATATGTGCAGGGAATCTTTCAACAACAACAGCAACAACTACAGTTCGTCCACCTTAACTTGCCGAAGGTTTTCGTCATTTTCTTCCTTCAGACGCACAATGTCCAGGCATCTCGAAATGAACGGATCTTGAATTCGACTCTCAGTTATTACCCGTCCCCGCCCCGAATGGGCTCGGGGACGGGTATTGTTTTCACTCGGTTTGTCTGTTTGCTTGTTTGTCTTCATGTCTGTCTGTTTGTCTGTCTGTCTGTTAACAACTTTATACGAAAACTAAAGTTACAGGAATGATGGGCTATGACCTTCTGATCACCTGTTTAAATTTTGACCCAAACTGGGCCAAGGTCCAGGCTGTAGGGCCAAAAAATTACAATAAAACGGGGACCAGTAAAAATCGTGTTTGCGCCATGACTCCTTTCAAATTCGTCATAACGACATGAAATCAAAACCTAAAGGTGCATCTTTCAAAACAGTATCCTGTAACATGCCTCATTACATCAGCCCCCCCCCCCCCCGTCAGCGGTAGGGTGGTCAGTGTCAGGTGAGTCGGGCCTAAAACTTCAATTCGGCATAAAATCGTCAATTTTCACCCGATTTACTCCAAATTTGTTATGTGACATCTCTGACTAGAAGTCATGTTGTGTTTATACGTCAGCACTAATATGAGTGCCGGGGACGGGTTTGCTGTGCCTTGGCACCGCTTCTTGTCTTGGTTTTTGTTTTATCTTGGAGGGAACAGTTTGCAGGCTCCTGGTTTTTGATTCCTTCTTTGCATAAAAAGAAAAAAATGACTACTACGGCTCTACATCCTTTCAGTAGCATTCCTTCATGACCAGGACCATATTCTAGAGTCCTTTGCTACAACTCGGCATTGACGATGGAAACTGGCAACTTTAGGTTAAGCTAAACTGTACAAAATACACAAAGGTACTCAGTGATATTCTCTCGTTCTAGTTGTGCACGCAAGTTTGAGAGATGACAATTTTGCGCCATGTTTAAGTAGACAGAGTATTGCACTAATTTCTAGTCTTCATATCTTATTATAGCTCAGCAATCAAGACGGAGAGATGGCAGTTTTAGGTCAAGTTAAAATGGGCAGAGTATTAAAGCATTATAAACATCCAGGGAGGCAGGAGGCGATATGGAGATAGGTAGAGCGGCCTGGCACTACTATACCTGTCAACACTTCCACATCATACCTTTACATATCCTATTCTTTTACTTGTTTGTTTTCATTCGTCCAAATTTTTCTTTCTTTACTTTTCAATGTTCTCATTTTCTTTTTTATTTCCCATTTTCTTACTTTCTTGTTTTTTTTTTTTTTTTTTTTTTACCTTTGTCAGTTCTATCCTGCTCGTTTCTTCTCTTTCGCCATTCAGTTTCACTTTTTTTTTTTTCAATATTTTTTTTTTACTCCCTTTCCTTTTCTTTCTCTCTTTCTCGTCAGTATTACAAGGTACAAATTATCACAAGGTACAAGAGGTAGGAGGCGAGATGAAGCAAGGTGGAGCGGCCTGGGACACTGCTACAGGTGTACTCAGATAACACCTGTACCATTTATACCTCCTTTTATTTTTTACCACATTACTTTCTTTGTCTCACATTTCACATTTCACATTTGTTTTCGTCTCTCTTTTCTCCTGTTTTCTCAGTATCCTTCTTTGTTTCTCACTATCTTTCTTGCTTGTCCATTTCTTTCTTTTCTTCTTTCTCTTTCTCTTTTTCCTTCATTGGTTCAAGTCCTTTCTCCCGTCCACATTTATCATTTTTTGCTCATTCCATTTCTTTATTCCTTCCTACTGTTTTTGTTCACTATATTACAACAATAAGGCATCAAGAAGAGTAGGAGGCAAGATGAAGTAGGGTGGAGCCACCTGGGACACAAATGAAGGTGTTCAACCAGCCTGTCGTTGGTGCCTCCTTTTTCATTTCTTCTCTCATGTTCTTTTCTTCTCCTTTCCTTCGTTTTCTGTTGATTGTACCCGGTTTCTTGTTCATATTTCTTGTCTTTTCCTTTTTTTTTTTTTCAACTTTCATTTTTTTTCCTCATTCCATCATATGTTATCCGCTTTTTCTTTTTACTTTTTCTTTATATCTCCCATGCTTGATTTTTATTACTAATTCTCTTCCTTTCCTTCCCATCGTGCTATTTAACTTTTCTATTTCCTTTTCCCGGTTTCTGGTTCCAAGTTGCTCGCTTGCTTGCGGTTCATGGGTCTGCTCGGCCAGACAGACTGGGGTTCAGGAAAAAAAAAAAAAAAAAAACTTTTCTCTTCTCTAATCCACCGGTACTGCAGCATCACCGGCGTTAAGAGAGGTGGTGAGATGTAGTGATATTATCATTGGCACTAATGTTGTGTACATTATTATTACCACCACCATCATCACCAACACAACATTAACCACAATTTCCACGAGTATCATTTCATAGTTATTATCCGTACCGTACAATTATAATTATCACAATCAAAATTAACTTACAGTACATCACTTCCACCATCATTACCATCATCACACCGTACTCTTAACTCTTTTCAACATTAGGAACATTACATCAAAGCCACCATCACATTACATCACAAGCTACAGGAGAGGTAGGAGGCCAGATGAATTAAGATGCAGCGGCCTGGGACTCTACTGCATCTCTACCCAGTTCACACCTTCACGTGTCTTCGCTGGTTTCCTTTCCTACTATCTATTCTTTTCTGTTCATTTGTTTCTTATTTTCCTTTTGTCTCCCATTCTTTTTGCTCATCTTTCGTTTTTCTTTTCTGTCTCCCATTGTCATTCCTTCCACTCTTTATCCTTTCTTTTTCATCTCGTTTAATTTATTTCCTATTTTCTCTTTTCCTTCTTCTGTCTTTTTTTATCTCTAATGATTTTATGTTTTCCTTCTCCACCACATTTCAACATTACAAGCTACAAGAGAGGTAGGAGGTGAGATGAAATAAGGTGGAGCGGCCTGGGACTATAGGTGTACCTGTACCAAGTTAACACCATTTCCATTTGTACTTCACGTTCCTTCCTGATCTATATTCTTTCCTTCTCCTTCACGTTTCGTTTCATTTCATCCCATTTCTTTCTTTCATTTTACAGTTCTTTCTTTCTTTCCTTTTCTTCCTTATACTTTGTCCTCCCAATCCTCTTTTCTCATTCCCTTTCATTCCAACTTTTTGTTTCTTTCTTTGTTTCTTTCTCCATTGATTATGTTTTATCTACTTTCTGTCTTTGCTATGTTATTGTACTAAAACAACAAGGGAAGAAGGAGCCAAGGTGAAGTAAGGTGGAACGACCAGGGACTCTGATAAAGGTGTCTGGAGTTCCACCCCAATTAGGTCCATAATGGCTCCTTTATTTATTTTTTCTCCCCTCTTTTTTCCTTCATTTTCTTTCGTATTTTGTTAGTTTTACTCTTTATGTTTCTTCTTCTTTCCTTCATTCTTTTTCTTCCTCTCTTTTTCTTTTATCATTTTTATTCATTTCTCATTTCTTTCTGTCATTCGTTTTTCCTTTTTACCTTCTTATTTCTGTCTCCTGTTCTCTGGCAGTTTTTTTTTTTTTTTTCATCATTTCACTCATTTTAAATATATATCGTATGGCTATTCATTCCTATTTTATAAATTTTCCCAATTTCTTACTATGTCTTTTTCCTTTCTTTCTTAGTTATATTACAGTATCACAAACTATATGAGAGGAAGGAGGCAAGAGAAGCAAGATTATTATCATCAAAACTAATTTACTGGATATCACCATCTTCATTACTACCACTGTCATTGTAACCATCATCATCATCGCTACCATTATCTTTATTGTTAAAACTATTCTCAGTAAGTCTCTCCTAAATCACTATCACCATAATCATAATGATGATAAACTCTAGCACCATTACCTACAACAGATCAAAGTCAGCACACTCTTACAGTACCACAATCTACAAAAGAGGGAGTAGACGAGATAAAGTAAGGTGCAGCGGCCTCCAACTCAACTACAGTCCTAACAAGTTTGAACTTTGACACAGATATCTCCCATATTCTTTCTTCTTTGTTTACTTTATTGTGGTTTCATCTTTGTTATTTTGTCTGTAATGATTTGCTCATTTTTTCTTTGGTTATTATTATCGCATCATTCTTATGTCCTCCCATCTCCTCCCTTTTTTCCCTCATCTTTTCTTTCCCTTGGTCACTTTCCTTTTCCTTGTTTCCCTCTCCCTTCTAAGCCTCTCTCTCTCTCTCTCTCTCTCTCTCTCTCTCTCCACTACCTGTATATCTTTGTCTGTCTGTTTTTTTCTTCTTCTTTCTTCCATTGTCCACACTGTTACAGCATTACAGGCTGCAGAGACTCAGTAGGCGAGATGGTGTAATGACGAAGTATAAATTATATACGTTTCCTATGAGACAGTGTCAGTACAGACACGATTTAGTTCAAGTTCTTAACAAGTTCGACATCAGTTATGGAAGTTTATTCAAAATAATGTATGATGCTGTGACGAGAAAATTGGGATGAATCTCAAATGTAAGAAATGCAACACTAGTCTAAGGAAATATTACTTTAATATACGAGTAGTGGAACAACGGAATAAACTAACAATAGTGGTAGTACCACAACTATAGATACATTACAAACTTGTCTAGCTTAATATTTGTAGAGTCTAGTCAATAACTATCTATCTATCTATCTATTGTTAGACGCCTCAATCCCGTTCGGGGTGGCCACAAACAAATCGCCTCCACGTCGCCCTGTTCCCCGCCATTTCACTGCCCCGCTCCCAACTCACACACCCCTCTCTCATATACCTCTCAATAACTAATTGTGTATATTTCCAGGCTGACGTGTATCCTGACGACAGTGAGACGAGTACAGTCAGCCTCGTCTTTCGCGGTACTCCACTTTGCCGGCTCCGTTTTTTCCTGGGTGAGTAAACCATCACAAAATACACTACAGGGTGGACCAAAAGTCTCCATACATAGGAATAATTGTATCTCTTTCCAGGTACCCTTCTAGAATGCCTTTGTGTTAACGCGAGTTCATCATGAGTGGGAGAGACGCATCCGTGTGTGTTTTTAAAGTAATGGCAGCCGTGTAGAGCAGGTTTGGGGAATAAAGTGAATGTTTGTAAAAAATAGTTACTTTCCCAATGCATGGACAGTTTTGGACCACTGTGTAGCTCAGGCGATATATGGGGACGATTTAGCGAAATGTTTTGTTAAATCATCTAAATATCAGTACCAACAGACTCTATACTACCATCCTCATCACTGACCCTGCCACCACCACCATCAGTATCATAACCATCATCATTGTCTTGATGGTCACCATTATCATTACGATCATCATTATCATTATCTATACAGCTTACAATAAGCATAATAAATCGAAACATCACCCCATCCATCATCATTATCATCACCACCAGTATCATTAAAATCATCATCAGCATTATCATCAGAGTCATTATCACTATCACCATCATCATCTGCTACTTAGATCTGGACATTATTGCACATTACAGCATCACAAGCTACAAGAGAGGTACAGTAGAAGGAAAAATGTAAGGTGGAACGGCCTGGGACTCTACTACAGGTGTACCGCGTTCCACTTAATTCTCTTGCATGCCTCCTTTTCTTTTCCTTTATCATTTTCTTATTTCTCTTACACTTTAGGTCTCCACACTTTGCTACTGTATCTCCTCCGTTTCTTTCTATTTTTTCTCCTTTTTCTTCTTGGCGTCGTTTCTTTATTTATCAACCAAATCGCCCATTTCTTTCACCACTTTCACAGTTTCATGGCGAGACACGGGTCACGCGGTCGACGAACGAACGTGCCTAATTTCTATATTTTTGTTCCTGTGTCTGGAGTTTTCCCAGGCTATGCTCCAGTTGGACAAATTAAGGATGGTTGTGAACATGATGATGATGATGATGATGGTGGTGGTGGTGGTGATAATGTATGCCTGGAATTGTGAACCATTTTTTCTGGGCACTATGATAAAAAAGCTTTCAGTAATACTATCATATCCATTTTGAAATTTCCAGATACTATTCCCCCCCCCCCTCTCTCTCTCTCTCTCTCTCTGATTACAGAGGTGAAAGCCACAAGTTTCCTGCTTCCTGTGATCTCCGGTCTTTCAAACGCAGTGTGTCCAGGCATCTCGAAATGATCGGATCTTGAATTTGGCCCTCTCTTGTATTTTGTTTTTCTCTTGGAAGGAACACTTATTGCGGGCTCGTGGCCTTTGGTCCCTTCTTCCTAGCATAAAAAAAAAAAGTACATTAAATCCATACCTAGAACAACCCCTTCAATACGATGACCAAATATATTCCATTCTTGCTACCAAAAGGCAGTTTTATTCAGCTAAGAGTCCTAATAGAGCAGGGGTTAATGTGGACGATACCCAACCCCTCCAGTGCCACATGTTTTCCCGAAGCTGCATAAATGGAAAAATAACATGAAAAATGAGGAGATGAGACTGGGCACAGGCGAACGACCTGGGTCTCTGTACCAGTGGTTATCAGTTCAAGGCTACATCTCATTGATGGGGGGTCATTATTATCTTCACCATCGCTATACCATTATCATCATCATCATCATCATTATCGCCATTATTATCAAAACAGGTAACATCACCACTGAACCTTCTTTAACCCATTTCCATTATCAGTGGTCAGATCTAAGCTTTTCCATCATCGTCGAAGCCAACCCACATCACCATTCGGCATCATTAACACCATCGATATCAATGGATGTGTAAAGGTGTTTACTCTTTACATCAGTATCGTCATCATACCATCATCATCATCATGAATTTCCCAATAATCATTATCTCCATTCAATAATAAGCAACGACCAACATCGTTTCCACCACCACAATCATCATCATTTTCTTTGTTTTCTGTTCTCTTTTCTTCCACATTATAGTACATCATCACGAGCTATAAGAGGCTGTAGGTGGTGACGACCATCAGCCACTCATATGAGCTACACCTGCCTTCTATTTCATTCACTTTTATCATTCTTGGTCTTTTTCTTCCGTCTTTCCTATTACTTTTATTACAGTTTTTTACTTTTTCTAGGTGACTTCAATGAGTGGCAAGTTTAATACTTTTCTGTAACCCCGGAAACCATTTACAACGCTGGGTGGTAACCATATAACCAGTAACAGGATGATGTGGGGCCTACTATGGTGTTCCTGTTAACTGGGTGGAGAGACACAAATGCGGCGTTCATCCAGGAACCAAACTTCAACACTCTTCCCAGCGCCTGTCGCAAGGGAACATTAGTTCACTGCACGTGATGGCACTGCAAGGGTGGTTTATCGCCTGCGGTTGATCGGGATTGCTCAACAACAACAACAACAACATCGCGCTACAAGTTAGGTCGGAGGGAATATGATTTACTTGCAGTGGTCTGTTCTGCCCTGTATGTATTTGTTCTCGTTGTCTTGTTCTTTAATCAGTGCTTTTCGTTTTCTTTTTTTTCGTTGTAATGCGCCTTTTATTTATTTTTTCGTTCTCTCTTCGGTCCCATCTTTTTTTCACCATTATCTTCTTTATATCTCATTATTCTTCTTAGTAATGTATATTTTCGCAGTATCTTTTTCCATTCTCTCGTTTTATGTCCTTTTCTCTTCTGTAATTATTCCTACAAGTAAAATCTCTCTTTCCCTCCATATATTCCATCACAAGCTACAGGAGGAGATGACATGACGTAAGGTTATCATCATCATTAATAATAAGACATCTTAAGTGAAAGAGGAAAAAAAAAACGATAAATAAGGCAAAAGAAGGGAGGGAAAGGGAAAGGTCTGAGTTCGTACACCTGCTGTAGTGGAGTCCCAGGCTGCTTCACTGTGCTTCATATAACGTCCTGCCACTCCTGTAGCTTGTGATGATGCAATATACTAAAGAAAATGGGAGAGAGAAGAAAAGAAAGGAAGACTGAGAATAAGGAATAGGAGAAGTACAGGAAAGAGAGAAACTGATGAAAACAATAGGACGAGTAGGTAAGGGAAAAAGGGAAAGGAGAAAATGACAACGAAAATTAGGTAGAACAAAAAGTACAAAAAGAAGGAGAAATATGATAGCAAGAGAAATATGAGAAATATATACATTTATAAAGGACCCGGAAAAAAAAGGCGTTACAAAGCAGAGAGAGAAAAGAGGTTCCAAACGATATTAGACGTGAGGCCAGCACAGGTGTAGTGGGTGCCAGGCCGCTCCACCTTATTCCATCTCACCTCCTACCTCCCTTGTAGCTTGTGGTACTGTGTGACAGTGGTGGCTTTGATCTGTTGTAATTAATGGTGCTGGAGATGACAGTGACGCTGATGACGATGTAGTTGGTGATCATGATGATGATGGTGGTGGTGATGACTGTGGTAATGATGATGGTGATGATTTAGGATAGATGTAATGAGATTTATGTTGACTGCATAGAAACTGATAGCGATGCTGCTGCTGCTGCTGCTGCTGATGATGATGATGACGGTGATGATGATGATGATGATAATGACGGTGCTGATGTTGGTTGCAATGGCACTGGTAGTGATATCGATGGTGATGCCTAAAAACGTAGTTTTAATTATAACTGTCTTACTTCATCGAGCCTCCAATCTCTCATGTGGTCTATGATACTGTAACATAAATAACAAGACAAGGATGAACGAAGTGTTTGAGAAATTGGAAAGTTTTTAAAAAATGAAAAAAATACTGACAGTTTGAGTAAAATACAAGGCGGTCCAAACAATGATAGAAATTATCAAGAAACTGCCAAAGAACGGAAAAAGGAAATGGGAGCGTAAAACGGACAGAGAATGAAAGAAGTAGAGAGGAAAAATAAAAATAGAGGGAGGAAAAATAAGAATAAAAACGAAGGAAAAATAAGAAAAAAAAACATGAGACGTGCAATCGTAATAAGATGTAAGAATGAATGTGAAAGACAAGGGGAAGGAAAAAAGAACAATAAAGGAGTCGCAATGAAATTCCCGGGGTGGACCGCCAGACACCTTTATCAGAGACCCTGGTCGCTCCACCTACTTCACCTTAGCTCCTTTTTCCCATGTTGTTTTTTTACTGTAATACAGTGAATAAAGAAAGAAGACTTAAACGAAGGAGAAGGAAATATATGAGCAAATAAAGGTAGATGGAATGAAGGGATATGAATAAGGAGGAGCGAGGAAACAAAGTACGAGTATAAGGAAGGAAAAGAATAAAGAGAGAGACCTGTTGAAACAGCGAAATACATGGGACGAAGTGAAAGGAGACGTGAAGGAGATGGAAAGAACCAACGATACGAAGAAGGAACGTGAAGTGTAAATGGTAAGGGTGTTAACTTGATACAAGGACGCCTAGAGTCCCAAGCCACTCCACCATACTTCATCTCGCTTCCTACCTCACTTGTAGCTTGTAATGCTGAAATGGGGTGGAGAACGAAAGGATAAAATCAACAAAGATAAACTGAGAGAGAAGAAGAAAAGGAAAAAAAATACGAAAAGAAAGAGATAAAAAAAAAAAAAAGAAGAGAGAAAAAAGGTCAAGGAATTACGAGACAGAAAATCAAAAGAAACAAAAGAGGAAAGATGAGCGAAAATAAATGTGAGACAAAAGAAAAACAAGAAACAAATGAACGGAAAAAATGATATGGTAAGAAAAGTAAACACTGATGTGAAGGTGTGAACTGGGTAGAGATGCAGTAGAGCCCCAGGCCGCTGCATCTTAATTCATCTGGCCTCCTACCTCTCTTGTAGCTTGTGATGTTGTAATGTAGTGGTGGCTTTGATGTAATGTGCCTAATGTTGGTGGTGTTACAGGTACGAGAATGATGATGGTGGAGGTGATGTAGGTTAATTTTCATTGTGCTAACTATATGGATAATAACTGTGATGCTGATAGAGGTAGAAATGGTGATTAATGTATTGGTGGTGGTGGTGTTGGTAATACTGTTGTACAAAGCATTAGCGCCGATGATAACATCATTTTATCTCACCTCCTACCTCTCTTAAATTCAGCTGGTGATGCTGCAGCGTATTAGAGAATGAGAATAAGAAAGATGTTATTGAATAACCCCTAAACGTTTAACTGAGCAGACCCATCAACCGGAGGCAAGCAAAATCATAAAGTGACAAAGAAACTGTGAATGCGAAGGGAACAAAATTAAATAATACATTGGGAAGAAAATAGATGATAAAATAAACATAAACAAGGATGGGAGACGTAAAGTAAAAATGAGAGGATAACAAATGATACAAAGAGGAAAGAAAAAATGAAGGAAGTAGATAAGGAAAAATAAATGAAAAGGGCAGAAGAAATGAGAACATGAAAAACAGGACAATAAATACAAAAGGAAGGAAGGGGATGAAAACAACATGGAAGATAAAGGAAAAAGAAAAGAAAAGGAGGACTCGGCGAAACTAGGGTTGAACTCCAGACACCTTTATTTGTGTCCCAGGTGGCACCACCCTACTTCACCTTGACTCCTACTTCTCTTGTTGCTTCAGTGTTGTAATATAATGAACAAAGACATTAGGAGGGAATAAAGAAATGGAGTGAACAGAAAATGATAAATGAGAAGGAGGGAAAGAAAAGGAAAAAAAAAATTGAACGAAAAAGAGAAAGTAAGAAGAAAGAAATGGACAAGCAAGAAAGTGGGAAACAACGAAGGAAACTGAGAAAATAGGAGGAAAGAACGACGAGAATGATGGAAATGTGAAATGTAGGACATGGGTAGAAAGTAATGTGGTATAAAGATAAAAGGAGGTATAAATGGTACAGGTGTTATCTGAGTACACCTGTAGCAGTGTCCCAGGCCGCTCCACCTTGCTTCATCTCGCCTCCTACCTCGTGTACCTTGTGATGCTGTAATATCGACGAGAAAGAATTATAAGTAAAGGAAACAACGTTGAAAGAAAAGGTGAAAGAGAATGGCGAAAGAAAAGAAACGAGCAAGATAGAAATGGCTAAGGAGAAAGAAAACGAATTAAAGATGAAATTAAGATAAGGATAAATAAACAAAAACAACGAAAAAAGTCAAAATCAAGGAAAGAAAAACTTAGACAAATGAAAACAGCCACGCAAAAAAGGATGTGTAAAGGTACGAAGTGTAGACAGGTATAGTAGTGCCACACAACTCTACCTACCTTCATATCGCCTCCTGCCTCCTTGGGTGTTTATAATGCTTTAATACTCTGCCCATTTTAACTTGGCCTAATAACGCCATCTCTCCATCTTGATTGCTGAACTATAACAGCAGATAAGAAGCAAAATATGGCACAGTAATCTTTCTTCTTAAACAAGGCACAAAACTGGAATCTCTCAATCTTGAGTGCCGAGCTTGAACAAGAGATTAACACAGGATATGTTGCTATATTCTGTACAGTTGAACCTAACCTAAAATTATTATCCATCCATATGTAACCCTGAAGATTAGAATTTGATCCTAGTCATGAAGAAGTGCTATTGTAACCCCATTCACCATTCAGTTACGGAATATTCACCGCAAAATGGCGACAACCTTTGCCAAGTTAAGATGGACGAACTGTAGTAATGGCTTCGATCTAATACCTCTAAGTGATGATGATGATGATGATGATGATGATGATCATAATGATATTTGTTATGTTGTATGATAAAACAGTGAGTGCATCATGATATTAGTAATAATGACGGTGTAAATAATGATGGTGGAGATGACAGTATTGATAGTGATGATGATGATGATGATGATGATAATGGTGATGCAGGTTGGTGTTGATGATAATGCTATAAGTATCTATGATGATGATGATGATGATGATGACGATGATGATGATTAATAGTGATAAATATGTGGTGGTGGTGTTGATGGTGATGCATAGTAGCAATAATGATGATAACCTTACTTCATCTCACATCGTACTTCACGTGTAGCTTGTGATATAATATAATAAGAAAGGAAAATACAGGGAAAAAGAGAATATAAAAAAAGAAGTAAATAATAGGAAGAAATTGAAACAAGAGTTGATGATGGAGAAAGCAAATGAATATTGGTTCTATAAAGGAGAAATAATTAGATGAAGATAAAAAGAACACAATAAAGAAAAAAGGGAAGGGAACGCAGAAAGAATGACAGAAATAAGAATAAACAGCAAAAGGCGTACAAATGCAAAATAGAAAAACAAACACTAGGAAAGAAATTAAGTATAAATAAAAAGTGTGCTAACAAATGGATGTTGTAACTCAGTGCAGGTGTAGTGGAGTGCCAGGCCGCTGCACCTTACTTCATATCCCCTCCCACCTCTCTTGTACCTTGTGATGATGTACTATAATGCAGAAGAAAAGACAACTGGAAAAGAAAATGATGATGATGATGATGATGATGGTTGTTGTGGTGGTTGTGATACTGGTTGTTACTTATTATTGATGGCGACAATCATGTTTTACGAAAACTGATGATGATGGTGATGATGATAATGACGATGTTGATAAAACAAATAAAAGTTCAGTTCTACACAACCATTAATAGTGATGATGTTAGTGATGCAGAACGGTGCTGTAGGTTAACTTTGATGGTGATGATCTACACATCAGTAATGGTGAATGCACAGTGTTAGTGCTGTTGAATAGTGATGTAAGTTGGCTTTGATGGTGATGATGATTATGATGATGATGATGATGATGATGATGATGGTAGAGGTGTTGAGAAAGAAAATAATGACAATAAAAGGAGATGACATCATGGATATGAACTCCTGGCCTCTGGTGTAGGGACCCAGGCCATTAGTCTTCCCGGCCTCATCTCCTTCTTGTTATTCATTTTATTTTTCCAATGTCCTGATGACTTTATGTAGGTAGGTTAGGACAGACTCTTGTAACTGAAGGGGTTGGGTATCGTCTACATTAACACCTGCTCTACTAAGTGGATCTTACGTGAATAAAATCCTATGCCGATGCCAGGAGTAAAATATAAATTAAGCCATCGTACTGAAAGTGAATGATGTCAGTAGAACGAACCCCGGCTGTAGCAGGAGATACATAGATAAATACACTGAATGATATGCAGATGGGTGGATGGATGGATGGATGGATAGGTAGCCAGAAGAAAGAAGATTAATAGGAGAAGCATTGAAAAACAAGGAAATTAGGACAAAAAAGGAGCAAAAGATATGTAAATGAGGAACAAACGAAAAAAAAAAAAAAGGTTTGAGCAGAGTACAGGTGTAGTAGATTCCCAGACCCCTCCACCTTACATCATCTTGCCTCTAACGTCTCTTGTAGCTTGTGATGACGTAATATAGTGGCGGCTTTGATCTGATGTAACTAATAGCGGTGGAGGTGACAGTGACGACGATGATGATGATAACAGGAATAATGGTTATATAGGTTAATTATGATGATTGTTCTGGTGATGGTGATGCATGTCTAAGTTAGTTTGGATAATGTTGGTGGTTAATGTTGTAGGCAATGATGATGATGATGATGATGATGGTTATTGTGGTGTAGGGAATATGCTGATGTCCAGTAGGTTAACACGGATGATAATACCCTTACCGGTACGTCCTCTCGCTTCCTCCTTTTCCTGTACATTGTGAAACTCTGACATGATGAGAAAAAACGGCCAACGAGGAGGAGGAAGCAAAACAAATTAAAAGAAAAGATATGATTAAGAAAAAAGAACGAGAATGACAAATAGTAGTTAAAAAAGTGAGATGAATAAAAATTAGATACAAAGAAGAAAAAAAGAAGACATGAAAAGAAGAAAGAAGCAAAGTAGTTCAGAAAACAAAAGTAGTATGAACGAAAAAAGAAAGGAGAAAAATAGGGGAATGAGAAAGATGGACCAGTAAAGAAGCATCTTGTTGATTACGGTGGAACTGCAGACACCTATATTTGTGTGCCAGGCCGCTACACCTTACTTGATATTGACTACTACTTCCCTTGATCAATTATTGCGGCAATATGTAATGAACGAGGAAAGGAGAGAGAGAGAGAGAGAGAGAGAGAGAGGAGAAATAAAAAGCAAAAGAAAAATGAAAACACAAAGCATGAAAAGGTGAAACAAAGGAGAAAAGGGGAAAGGAAATGGCAAACAAAAGGAAGAAAGGGAATGACTGAAGGAACCTTAGAAATAAAGAGGAAGATAAGGAGAACGAGAAAGAATCAAACCAAGAAATTAATGAAGGAAAAGGGAAGAAAGACAGCACGAAAGAAAATGGTGTATAAACAGTAAAGGCCTTAACTTGGTATGTACAGTACACCTATAGAGGAGTTCCAGCTGCTCCACCTTACGTCGTCTTGTGTCATACCTCACTTGTTGCTTAAGGTGTTGGTGGTGAAAGCAAGGACGAAAGAACACGAGTGATGAAGCATAGAAGAGTATAAGGGAAAAAAGTGAGGAGACAGAAATGTAAAAGAACGATGTCTCTACTCTAGGATATTTCAATGTTCACCACCACCTTTGGCGCTCCTCCCCTTTCACTGATCAACCTGGTAGCCAAGCCTAAATCTTTTATATCCATAATGACCTAGAGCAGATTGTACAGCACCCTCCTCGTATCCCTGACCACCTTGGAGAAAGTTCCACTATACTTGATCTCTTCCTAACAATTAATCCTTCTGCTTACGCTGTTAATCGTTCTCTTTGTTAAGCCCCTCCGATCACAACCTTATAACCTTAACTGTCCTATCACCCCAGTAAGGACTGTGGACCCTCCCAAGAAGTGGCGGCTGTGGCATTTTGGAGCTGCAGACTGGGAGGCTTTCAGGTAGTACTTCTTTGATTTTCCCTAGAATGATTATTGATTCTATGTCCGAAAGCCATCTGAGTGTGCTTTGCGCATTTCGGAGATTATTCTCTCGGGCATGGAAGCAAGCATTCCTTTCTAATATCATGTGACTAGTGCAAAAAAAATTGGTTTAATCATGCTTGTTCAAATTCTGTCCACAACAAGGAGAAACCCTACGAAAGGTAACGGAGCCAACCCGCCCCTGAATCTCATTACTTTTATGTCTCTGCCCGTAACTGTGCTGTCTGTTCTTCGCACTGCTAAACATAATTTCGAATGCTTTGAATTCTCCAACTCAAATTCTTCCCCCTCCTTCTGGCACCTTGCCAAAAACCTTTCCAACAACTTTACCATATCATTCTTCCCTCCTCTTCTCCACTCTGATGGCTCTATAGCAAATTCTTTTACTGATAAAACAGAATTCTTCGCTCAGACTTTCTCTCCCAATTCCGTCTAAGGTGATTCCTGTGCTGCTCCTCCATCACTTCCCCCTATGACTTCCTAATGGCTGACAATAAAATTTCCTTAATTGGTGTATATTCTGCCATCACTGGTCTCAGTACTAGGAAGGCATATGGGCCTGATCGGGTTCCTCCTTTTGTCCTCAAGGGCTGTGCTTCTGTGCTTACACTCTGCCAATGTAAACTCTTGCCTTTGTCCGTCAACTTGCACCTTTCCTTCTTGCTGGAAGTTTGCTCTCATTCAGCCTGTCACAAAAAAGGGTGACCATTCCCAACCATTGAACTATCACCCAATTGCTGTAACATCCTGTATGTCAGTAGTTTTTTTAACTCTATTATTAACAAAAACAAATTATAAAGCACCTTTCCCATCACAACCTTCCTTTCGCTCGTCAGTATGGGTTCCACCAGGGACGCTTCATTGGAGATCTTCTCACCTACCATTCGGACTCCTGGTCGTCCTGTTTCGGGACTTTGGCGAAAGCTTTACCATTGCTCTTGACATATCAATGCCTTTCAATCTAGTATGACATAAATCTTTAATTTCCAAACCGCCCACTTACAGTTTCCATCCTTCTATCTGTGCCTTGATCTATAGCTTCCTTTCTGGTCGTTCTATAGCTGCTGTTGTAGACGGCCACCGTTCTTCTGTTAGAGCTATGAATAATGGTGTTCCTCAGGGCTCTGTCCTATCATGAAGTCTCTTTCTTTTTTCATCAACGACCTTCTAAGCTTTACATCTAACCCTATCCACTCATACGCTGATAACTCCACCCTTCATCTTTCCATCCGTTTCCTGCAGTGTCCATCTCAGCAGTTACTTTAACAAAGAAAGGACGAGGTTGTAGCATACCTTATGTCTGACTTGGCTCATATCTCCAAGAAAGGTGAAAGTAATCTTGTTATTAATGAAGCAAAAACTCAGTGTTATGTCTCTCAACCCAACAAAATCTTCTGCTAGAGTTTCCTCTAATTTTAACAAAATTCATCTCAGTGCTGTATCTATTTTAAACATAATTGGGGTTTCAAGCTCTCGAGATTAATCTTGGAAAGATCATATTGCCTCTTATGTAAAATTTGCTCCTGAGAGATTAGGTGTGCTAAGCCTGCTTCGTATCTTCTCTACCCCTGCACGGTTGTTGACTTTGTACACGGGTTTTATTCTCCCCTGTGCAGAGTTAAACTCACATGTGTGAGAAGGCTCCCCACATACAGCTCCTCTCAACAAGGTGGAGTCAAAGGCTTCTCGTCTCATTAACTCTCCTCCTCTTACTGGCTCCCTTCAACCACTGTCTCTTCGCAGCACTGTTGCATCTTTATCTCTTTTCTCTTGCTATCGTACTTCAACTGTAACTGCTTCTCTGAACTGTATGCTTGTCCCTCCACCACTATGGTGGGCGCACAGCACTCGTCTAACAACAATCTCTCATTCCTTTTCTTTCCAACTCTCTACTGAAAGAGTTAACTGTTACTCTCATTCCTTCATG
This sequence comes from Coenobita brevimanus, assembly GCF_032717465.1. Taxonomy (NCBI): domain Eukaryota; kingdom Metazoa; phylum Arthropoda; class Malacostraca; order Decapoda; family Coenobitidae; genus Coenobita; species Coenobita brevimanus. The sequence goes on along the minus strand of NC_137062.1, from coordinate 7,268,631 downwards.
TATGCAAAAGGTCAACTCTGGAACTGTCTCCCTCTGTATCTCCTACTTCCTATGCGTCTTTCAAACGCAGTGTGTCTAGGCATCTCGAAATGAACGGATATTGAATTTGGCTCGTTGTTATTTTTTGTTTTAGCTTTTTCTTTGGGGGGAACAGTTTTGCGGTCTCCTGTCCTTTTGTTTCTTTTTTCTTCCATAAAATAGCTCCCCCCCCCCTCCGAAGAAAAAAATATATATAATTTTGTAAGAGAAAGGAAAACGTATGAACTGTGGAATGAAAACGGAAGAAAAAGTGAGAGATAGAAAATAAAGAGAGAAAAAAAGAAACTCAAAAAAGAATAAAGGATAAATGAAAGGAAGAGGAAAGTAAAGAAAAGGAGGTATTGGAGGAGCAAGGGTGAAGGTTTGAACTCAGTCCAGGTGTAGTAGAGTCTCAGGCCGCTGCACCTTACTTTATCTCGCCTCCTACCTCTCTTGTAGCTTGTGATGCTGTAATATAGTGGTGGCTGTGATCTAACGTACCTAATGCTGGTAACAGATGATGTTGATGACGATGGTGATAATGATGGATATGATGGTGATGGTGATGTAGTTTTCAGTCGACGAGTATAGCGTTAATGTGTGATTAATGATGATGGTAATGATCATGATGGTGGTGGTGGTGGTGGTGGTAGTGATGATGGTGATATGCAGTTGGTTACTATGATGGTGATGGATATGATGAGGGTGATGGTGATGTACGATACCACTGACGAGTATAATGATACAACTGACGAGTATAATGACGAGTATAATGATACAACTGATGAGTATAATGACGATTATAATGATACAACTGACGAGTATAATGACGAGTATAATGATACAACTGACGAGTATAATGAGTATAATGATACAACTGACGAGTATAATGACGAGTATAATGATACAACTGACGAGTATAATGACGAGTATAATGATATCGATGATGATAATGATGGTGGTGAAGGTGGTGGTGGTGGTGATATGCAGTAAGTTACTATGATGTTGATGGATATGATGGTGGTGATGTATGTTACAACAGACGAGTATAATGTTCACTGTATGGATAATGATATTGATGATGGTTTATGATATGAAATAGGTTATCATAATGATGATAAGCTTACTTCATCTCGTCTCCTAGCTACATGCTGCTTATGATGCTCTAATATAATGGAGAAAGAAAGCAAGAAGAAAGGGACAAAAGTAGAAAAAGAACGACTTTAAGAAAAAAAAAAAAAAAGCATAGTAGGAATGAAATATAAAGGGACAAAACAGTTAAGAAAAAACTGCCAAAAAATGGAAAACGTGAAAGAGAAAATAAGAGAGAGACAGGGATGAAAAGGAGGTAAAAAAGGGGAAAGGAATAAACAGCAAGAAACAGAGGAAAGGAAGAAGGAAATTTGGGATAAATGATATTAGGAACAGGGAGAAAAATAAGGAATGCAATCGGAAAAAGAAAGAAAGAGAATGAATAAAACGAGAAAGAAGACAAACAAGAATGAAAAAAAGAGCATTATTCAAAAGGGTGGAGCTTTGCACTCGCCTCCTGCCTTTCTTGTAACTTGTGAAGCCGTCATGTAATGGGAAAAATGGGCAACAAGGAGGAAGACTTGAAAAAAAGGAAAGAAAAACGTATGATTCAGAAAAAAGAATGTAAAAGACAAAGAGCAGTTATCAAGGAGAAAGGAAAGAAATGAGAAATAAAGAAGAAATGGAAGGAAGAAACAAGTAAAGTAGAACAGGAATCAAAGTAGTATGAAAAAAAAAAAAAAAAAAAAGGAGAAAGAAACAGGAAATGAGGCAAATGGCCCAATAAAGGAGCATATGATGCCTAGGGTTGAACTCCAGACACCTATACGTGTGTCCCAGGCCGCTACACCTTACTTGATATGGCCTACTACTTCCCTTGATCAATAATTCCTGCAATATATCATGAACAAAGAAAGGAGAGAGAGAGAGAGAGAGAGAGAGAGAGAGAGAGAGAGAGAGAGTTTGAAGTAGGAATGGAAATTATTTTGCAATACGAATGGATATACTGGTGTTATCCAATTTCTGCTGTTATGTCTTGGCTGACGACTTATTTTATAGGCTGCCTAGCGACAGGCAATTTTGCTTACCGCTGGAAAACCGCCCAAGATCTACTAAATATACTCTATGTGGTCTTGGATCCGAAGACTTAGGTAGCATGTAGATTACAATGCAAACACTATCACCGAGTCATTGTGGCACATGCAATGTGTTGTTTTACTTCATGGTGCTATTACTATTACCTTCCCTGTTAATAAACCACCATGTCATCACCATACATCGTATAAATCATTTTTTCCTTGCTGACTCCCTTACACTCTGATCATTCTCTACATTCACCCCCTGTCCCCCCTTCTTTCCTCCTCTCTCCCTCCTCTTTCTATCTTCCGTTCTTCATTCTTCCTCTCTTGCCCCCCCCCTCCTCCTCCTCCTCCTCCTCTTCCTATTCCAGCTTCGTCTTTTTCCTGGCACCTGGAACCTAAACTTCTGTCTAAAAGTTTGCAGAAACAACGTGGCAGGGAGCCAGGTTGAGAGGGAGAGACCTAGGCTTCCATGAACCGTTCAGGGTGATATCATCAGAGTGTGAATTTTTAATGAATAACGTGAGATGAATGAGGCAGATCTTCAGGATTAAAGGTGGACTGAAAGGTCGGTTTTGGATCTTATATTTCTGTCTGTTTGCCCCAGGTGGATACTATTTGCATTTGTCAGCTTTTATTTTTATTGTTTCTGTGTCATTTTCTCCATGCTCTGTTCGGGAAACTACATATTACTTTTCTGTGGCATACAGTAAAACAGGCTGCAGTGCTAGTCTGAAATACGTGTTACGCTAGGCCAGGTCATGATATGTTTCATTAAGTTAAACCTGTTTTCATATACTAAAGAAAAATCTCACAAGTATTGTAAGTACTACCATAAATATGTGAAGAAAGTACGAGGAGAATGGATAGGCATTGACAACTAAGAACTGAATGTACTCTAACAATGAAAGGAGACAAAAACAGTAGGTTTGATGATGCCACATCCCTTAGAACGAAATGGTAAATATATATATATATATATATATATATATATATATATATATATATATATATATATATATATATGCAAACTAACCACAGGAGAAATGAAAGGAGCGACAGTGAGTACTTTCGTATATTACATCTTCAGACAGAGTGAGACAGAAACGTAGAGGACAGAGGTATTTTATGCACACCCGCGGCAGGTAGTGGCACACAGAACAATGGATGACCTGAATTTTTACCTGCGGTTTAACTTAGGGACACCTACAGCAACGAGTGGAACACAACAAAGGATGACCTGAATCTAAAAATGCACTTGACAAAGGAGGAGGGAGTAGGAGGGGAGGAAAAGGGAGTGGAAGGGAGGGGGAAGGGGAGAGGGGGGAGGAAAAGGGAGTGGAAGGGAGGGGGAAGGGGAGAGGGGGGAGGGAGGAAGGGATAAATACTGCTGCTTAACTTAAGACCAAGAGAATTAATGCTTGGTGTGTCCCACACAGGTGTGACTACACCACCAGGAGATGACAGGGAACAATCACGTGTTAGTCTGGGGGATACTGCTCTAAAATTAATTCAGTTAACAACTCATCACACTTAAAATGACCATAGCTCATGTTTACATTCTTTTCATATGTGCCAGAAATTAGACAAGATTCTATTACATTTCTTTCATCTAAGCTTTTTAATCTTGCTAGAATCTTGGAGCCTGTCCAGTCAATATGGTGATCACTGGATGCTTTGTGCTGAAATAAACCACTACTCTGTTGGGCTGTCCTTACACTGTGTTTATGTTGTGAGATTCTAGTTTCCAAATCTTTTCCAGATTGTCCTATGTAAAATTTGTTACAACTTCTACACGGGATTTTGTAAACAACGCCTGAATTACTGAAAGGGCTGTTCTTGATGAGGGTTTTTTTGATGGTGTTCTCATATTTGAATACTACTTGTACATTGAGTTTCCTCAGTATATGAGCAACATCAAGAAAATTTTTATGGAAGGGGAGGACAAGGGTTCTTTGAATGTTCTGGCAATCTGGCTTATTAGTTTTCCCTTCAAGGAATCGTTTCTTGGCTGTATTGTGGCACTGAGTTAGTATGCTTTGTGGATATTTTAGCTTCTTTCCAATACTCTGAATCATTTTTAGTTCATCATCTAAAAATTCTGGGTCTGAAATTCTATATGCTCTTAGATACATGGATATGAACACAGATCTTTTTACATTGATATGATGGTTTGAATAGTAATGAACATATGACATAATATTTGTAGGTTTTCTGTATACCTTAGTCTTCAAAACATTTTGGTCCCTGATGACTTTTACATCCAAAAATGCCAATTCATTATCCATTTCCATCTCATGAGTAAATTTAATGGATGGAAATAACGAATTTAATTGCAGGAGAAATTCATCGATGGGAAGACTGTTGGGCCAGAAGCACAGGATATCATCAACATATCGGAGCCAAACTATGTTTTGCTCCTTTATGGAGGTCAGTAAATGTTTCTCAAAGTACTCCATGTAAATATTTGCCAGAACTGGGGAGAGGGGATTACCCATGGTCATACCAAATTTTTGTGCGTAAAATTTACCTTCAAAGGTAAAAGAAGAGTTCACAATGCACAATTTAATTAGCTTGATAATGTTTTCAGAGGGAATACCATCAGTGTTACTACCCAGAATGCTTGGCAGGAAAGTTAAAACATCATCAACAGGGACATTTGTGAATAATGATCTAACATCAAAGCTGACTAATTTGTAGGGATACATGACATTTAGAGATTTTAACTTTCTTACTAAATCCTCATTGTTTTGTAAATGGATAATGAACTGCCATTTTTGGATGTAAAAGTTATCAGGGACCAAAATGTTTTGAAGACTAAGGTATATAGAAAACCTACAAATATTATGTCATATGTTCATTACTATTCAAACCATCATATTAATGTAAAAAGATCTGTGTTCATATCCATGTACCTAAGAGCATATAGAATTTCAGACCCAGAATTTTTAGATGATGAACTAAAAATGATTCAGAGTATTGGAAAGAAGCTAAAATATCCACAAAGCATACTAACTCAGTGCCACAATACAGCCAAGAAACGATTCCTTGAAGGGAAAACTAATAAGCCAGATTGCCAGAACATTCAAAGAACCCTTGTCCTCCCCTTCCATGAAAATTTTCTTGATGTTGTTCACATACTGAGGAAACTCAATGTACAAGTAGTATTCAAATATGAGAACACCATCAAAAAAACCCTCATCAAGAACAGCCCTTTCAGTAATTCAGGCGTTGTTTACAAAATCCCGTGTAAAAGCTGTAACAAATTTTACATAGGACAATCTGGAAAAGATTTGGAAACTAGAATCTCACAACATAAACACAGTGTAAGGACAGCCCAACAGAGTAGTGGTTTATTTCAGCACAAAGCATCCAGTGATCACCATATTGACTGGACAGGCTCCAAGATTCTAGCAAGATTAAAAAGCTTAGATGAAAGAAATGTAATAGAATCTTGTCTAATTTCTGGCACATATGAAAAGAATGTAAACATGAGCTATGGTCATTTTAAGTGTGATGAGTTGTTAACTGAATTAATTTTAGAGCAGTATCCCCCAGACTAACACGTGATTGTTCCCTGTCATCTCCTGGTGGTGTAGTCACACCTGTGTGGGACACACCAAGCATTAATTCTCTTGGTCTTAAGTTAAGCAGCAGTATTTATCCCTTCCTCCCTCCCCCCTCTCCCCTTCCCCCTCCCTTCCACTCCCTTTTCCTCCCCTCCTACTCCCTCCTCCTTTGTGAAGTGCATTTTTAGATTCAGGTCATCCTTTGTTGTGTTCCACTCGTTGCTGAAGGTGACCCTAAGTTAAGCCGCAAGTAAAAATTCAGGTCATCCATTGTTCTGTGTGCCACTACCTGCTGCGGGTGTGCATAAAATACCTCTGTCCTCTACGTTTCTGTCTCACTCTGTCTGAAGATGTAATATACGAAAGTACTCACTGTCGCTCCTTTCATTTCTCCTGTGGTTAGTTTGCATACATATCTTCACGGTGAAGTGAAGTCTCTGCATATATATATATATATATATATATATATATATATATATGAAAAGTGTACTACTGAAGACCGCAAATTGACATTTAGCTGTAAAGGAAACAATAACAAATCCCTTCTGGTTGTTGACGTACTTTTATTTTTATAATTTACTTATTTATTTATTTATTTTTGCTGCCAATGTTATGTGTTTCCTAGCATGGGAGGCTTTCTGAGCGGGAGGTAACTTTCACAAAGCCCTCCACATTCAAACAGCCTTATCCAAGGCCAGTAATACAACCGTATAGTTGCTTCTGGAGACCACTGCAGATAAAAACATTGTGGTGCAGGGATTAAGGAAAGAAAATACGGAGTAGAGTAAGAGATATTTAAAAGAAAAAGTGATGGAAAAAGAAGGACACATTGTCAGTCTGATGAGAATTCCATGAAACGTATATTATTTTGGGAAATAATTCACCATCAGTTTGTGGATCGGGCACTGGTGAGAAAGAATATAAATGAAATAGAGACAAAACATCCTAGAAAAGAAGAAGCAATGGAAACCAAAAGTATATGATGATTTGACAGCGGAATGTATGAAACAGGTTAAGGTTTTGTGGTTGTGGGATAGTTGAAATGGTAAGAGATATCCTCGTACACTGAAATTAAAGTGTCTCAGCTGATCATCCAGAAATACTCACCAAAATGTCATAAAACCACTATTACCTTCACACCAGATTAGAGTGAGAGAGCCCTGCTATGAATTCAACATGGGTGTTGAGTTTTAACGCAAAAATGGTCACAAAAAGGTATGTGGCATGCAGGAATGCATGGTCTCAGGGATGGCATTTTCAAGTCTATGCCCAGAGTCATGCACAAAATGTTGTAAGAAATATTAATATTTATGGTACAATTGGTTCCGTAATTTTTTAGTAAACTGATAAATCAGCTGTATAGGTAGCAATGGCACTTTAACTGGCATTTTTTTATAGTTTATTATGTAGCTAACAAAAACAGAGGGGGGGGGGACCACAAAATATATTAAAGGGATGGTTCATTACATGGCTTTCCGTTACTTGCTTGTCAAAAATATCTGCCTTTATGTTCTCCATTTTACACTTAGCCTGTCAGCCTTTGCAATGCGATGCTGCTGCACTGCACTGCCCTTTCCTCTTCTGTCCTTCACTGCCCTTTCCTATTCTGCCCTGCATTGCCCAACCTTTACCTTAATCATCCAATTTTTCTGCTCGCTGTCTCTTTCTTATCTTTTTTCCTTCTTTCTCCTTCCCTCTTGCCCTGCCCTACACTGCCCTGTCTTCCCATGCCTTGCGTGCCTGGTCTGGGAATTATCGAGGCATTGGCAATAAGCTCTTGATGGAACTGGACGGTATAAATCGCTAAGCCAGGCACAGCTTTCAGTCCGCTTCGCTCTCTCCCCCCCTCCACCACCCCTGAAATCTCTCTGCTCTCATTTTTTCATCCCCTCCCTCCCTTTTTCCTCTATTTTCATCATTTACTCTTTCCCTACCTCCTGTCTCTCCTACTTTCACCTCTCCTTTACTCACCACTCTCCGCATCCCCTCGCTCTCCTCATCCCCCACTCTCCTCATCCATCGCTCTCCTCATCCCTCGCTCTCCTCATCCCCCACTCTCCACATCTCTCCTTATTTTCTTCACAGTGCCTACCTTTCCCCTTCCTCCTTCACCCGTACTCCATCTCTTTACTCCATTGTCACTGCCCTGATCCTCCCAGCCTGTCTCCCATCCTCTTCTCATTCCCTAAGCTTTCCCCCATCACCATCATACTGCTCACCCAACTCCTTCAACTTCTCCCTCACCACACCCTATAGATCTTTTCCGTGTGACGTCACGTGTCATGTGACTTGTTTACGACAGCACATTGACGGCAAATTATCGGAAGTCTAGAGAGAGAGAATTGCAGATTCCAGAATGGTATTCCACTGTTGTGCCTTCGGCTGTAAGACATGGCAGAAAAGTGGAAGTGGTGTACACTTCCACCGGTCTCCAGCCAATGGCGATAACCAAAAATATATATATATATATATATATATATATATATATATATATATATATATATATATATATATATATATATATATATATATATATATATATATATATATATATATATATATATATATATATATATATATATATATATATATATATATATATATATATATATATATAGTGAGAAATAAGAATGAGAGAAGGAAAAGGGAATTAACAGATAATGGAGAAGGATGAGAGAAATAAAGAAAGGAGGCGAACGGGATTTTCCGGGTGAAGGTTTGAACTCAGTCCAGGTGTAGTAGAGTCCCAGGCCGCTGCACCTTACTTCATCTCGCCTCCTACCTCTCTTGTAGCTTGTGATGCTGTAATATAGTGGTGGCTGTGATCTAACGTACCTAATGCTGGTAATAGTGGTGATAATGACGATGGTGATGATGATATTGATGGATATGATGATGGTGGTGATGTAGATTACAGGTGACGAGTTTAGTGTTAATGTTTGATTAATGATGATGGTAATATTCATGATGGTAGTGATGGTGATGATAGTGATGATGGTGATATGAAGTAGGTTACTATGTTGTTGATGGATATGATAAGGGTGATGGCGATGTAGGATTAATTAACGAGTAGAATATTGTATGGATAATGATAATGATACTGATGGTGGTGGTGATGGTAGTGATATGCAGTAAGTTACTATGATGCTGATGGTGATAGTAATGTATGTTACAAATGACGAGTGTAATGTTAAATATATGGATAATGATGATGATGATGATGATATGAAGTAGGTTACCATAATGATGATAAGCTTACTTCATCTCGTCTCCTAGCTACTTGCTACTTGTGATGCTCTAATATAATGGAGAAAGAAAGGATGAAGAAAGAGACGAAAGAGATTAGAAAAAGAACGACATTACGAAAAAAGGCATAGAAAGAAAGAAATATAAAGGGACAAAACAATAAGGAAAAAATCTACCAAAAATGGAAAACATGAAAGAGAAAATATGAAAGAGAGAGAGAGATGAAAAGAAGATAACGAAGGAGAAAGGAATAAACAGCAAGAAACAAAAGGAAAAGGAAGAAAGAAATTTGAGAGAATCGATATTAGGGGTAGGGAGAAAAATAAGAAATGCAATCGGAAAAAGAGAGAGAAAAAATAGAATGAGAAAGAAGAGAAACCAGAATGAAAAAGAAGCATTTTTTTAAAAGGTGGAGCTTTTCACCTGCCTCCTACCTTTCTTGTAACTTGTGAAGCTGTAATATACTGGGAAAAATGGGCAACAAGGAGAAAGAAATGAAGAAAAGAAAGTTAATGATCAGGTATGATTCAGAAAAAAAGAATGTAAAAGGCAAAAAGTAGTTATAAAAGTGAAAGGAACAAAAACAAAATATAAAGAAGATATGAAAACAAAAATGAGTAAAGTAGAACAGGATTTAAAGTAGTAAGAAAGAATAAAGAAATGAGAAAGAAAAAGGAAATGAGAAAAATGGACCAATAAAGGAGCATATGATGCATAGGGTTGAACTCCAGACACCTATACGTGTGTCCCAGGCCGCTACACCTTACTTGATATGGCCTACTACTTCCCTTGATCAATAATTCCTGCAATATATCATGAACAAAGAAAGGAGAGAGAGAGAGAGAGAGAGAGAGAGAGAAAAGAAAAGAATGAAAAAAGAAAACACAAGTAATGAAAAAAAGGAAGGAGAAAAAGGGAAAAGAAATGACAAAGAAACAGAAGAAATGGAAAGAATGAAGGAAACAGAAAGAATTAGGAATATATGGTGAAAGACAAAAAAGTACAACATGAAATCTAGGTAAAGGAAAGTGAGGTTCGGAGAAAGAAAGAATATAAGATAAAACAGTAAAAGTGTTAAGTTGGTACAAGTGTAGTAGAAGTTCCAGGCCGCTCCACCTTACTTCATCTTGCCTCTTAAGTATCTTTTTGCTTATGGTGTTAATGGAGAAAACAGGGACGAAAGAAAACCAGCTATAAAGAAAATTAGAAAGTAACAGAAATAAGTAAGGGGATAGCAGCATACAAGAAGAAAATATAGGAAATGGAAAAACGATCCTCCTATAATAAGCAATATAATTACAAAAAAGAAAGGAGAAAATAAGAATATTTAGAAGGTCTATCTATCTATCTATATACCTAGGCTGCTTCCCCCAAGGAAAGGGAGGTAGCCGAGACAGGACGACACACTCCCCATTTACTCATCCATTCAAACACATTCATTCGCATCTTAGCCCCAAGGGGAGAACGGACAGATCCTCACCGCACCACACCGCACAAGGGTCAACTGCGCAATGCAATCAGTGACATCCGCAGCAGGGCCCGACAGCAGAGCTGGTTTACCCCTGCCACATCATAACAGACCCATCCCCTTACCCGCACCTGACCTGACTAGCTGATCCGACCAAATGAGGGAGAATATCCCCTCAGGGCTGCGTCATCACTTATTCATTCACAATTTCTCTCCATTTATTTCTGTCACGCACAGCCACTCTTCCTTGCTCAACAGACATCCCTCTCGCATCCAGTGCTCTCTTCACACTGTCCATCCATCCTATTCGTGGTCTTCCTCTCAGCCTTACACCTCTCACATCAGATCTAGTTATCTTTTTCACCAATCGCTCATTATCCATTCTCTCCATATGCCCAAACCATCGCAACACCCTCTGCTCAACTCTACCAACCATCTCCCGAACAACTCCAGTTCTCCTTCGCACTTCATCATTTCTCACTCGATCCATACGCGTCACTCCACACATACTCCTCAGACACCTCATCTCCATTACATTCAAACGTTTCCTCTCTGCTACACCCATATTCCATGTTTCAGCCCGATATAACGCAGCCAGTACCACAACACCCTCATACAGTTTTCTCTTTACATCCACTCTAAGCGAACGACATAAAAACACTTTTTTTCATTCCTCCCAGCACCTTTCCTACTTCATTTATTTTAAACTTCACTTCTACATCTATTCTTCCATCCACAGCAACACGTGACCCTAGATATTTAAAACACTCTACCTCCTCAAGCAACTCGCCATTCAAAGCTATATTCATCCCCCTACCATCTACCAACCTCGTACACTTCATCACCTTACTCTTATTCTCATTTACTTTCAATTTCCTCCTTTCACACACCCTTCCAAACTCCTCTACCAACTGTCTCAGTCTCTCCTCTGAATCAGCCACCAGTGCAGTATCATCTGCAAACAGCAGCTGCTTCAGATTCCACTCTCCACCATCAACATTCACCAGACTCAGACCTCCACCTAAAAGAGAATAATAGAGAAAAATATGAGAATAATAGTGAAAAATATGAATGAGAGAAGGATATGGAAAACACAGAGAAAGAAAAAGAATATAAAGGAAAGGAGGAGAGAAATAAAGAAAAGGAGACAAACAGGGCCTACGGGTGAAGGCTTGAACTCAGTCCAGGTGTGGTAGAGTCCCAGGCCGCTGCACCTTACTTCATCTCGCCTCCTACCTCTCTTGTAGCTTGTGATGCTGTAATATAGTGGTGGCTGTGATCTAACGTACTTAATGCTGGTAACAGTGGTTATAATGACGATGGTGACGATATTGATATGATGATGATGGTGATGTAGATTATAGCTGACGAGGATAGCGTTAATGAGTGATTAATGATGATGGTAATGATCATGATGGTGGTGGTGGTGGTAGTGATGATGGTGATATGCAGTTGGTTTCTATGATGGTGATGGATATGATGAGGGTGATGGTGATGTAGGATACCACTGACGAGTATAATGATACAACTGACGAGTATATTGATACAACTGACGAGTATAATGATACAACTGATGAGTATAATGATACAAGTGATGAGTATAATGACGAGTATAATGATACAACTGATGAGTATAATGATACAACTGACGAGTATAATGACGAGTATAATGATACAACTGACGAGTATAATGACGAGTATAATGATACAACTGATAAGTATAAGGACGAGTATAATGATACAACTGACGAGTATAATGACGAGTATAATGATAAAACTGATGAGTATAATGACGAGTATAATGATACAACTGATGAGTATAATGATACAATTGACGAGTATAATGATACAACTGACGAGTATGATGACGAGTATAATGATACAACTGACGAGTATAATGATACAACTGACGAGTATAACGACGAGTATAATGATACAACTGACGAGTATAATGACGAGTATAATGATACAAGTGACGAGTATAATGACGAGTATAATGATACAACTGACGATTATAATGACTAGTATAACGATACGACTCACGAGTATAATGACGAGTATAATGATACAACTGACGAGTATAATGATACAACTGACAAGTATAATGATACAACTGACGAGTATAATGATACAACTGACAAGTATAATGACGAGTATAATGATACAACTGACGAGTATAATGATACAACTGACGAGTATAATGATATAACTGACGAATATAATGATACAACTGACGAGTATAATGATACAACTGACAAGTATAATGATACAACTGACGAGTATAATGACGAGTATAATGATACAACTGACGAGTATAATGACGAGCATAATGATACAACTTACGATTATAATGACGAGTATAATGATACAACTGATGAGTATAATGACTAGTATAATGACGAGTATAATGATACAACTGACGAGTATAATGACGAGTATAATGATACAACTGACGAGTATAATGACGAGTATACTGATACAACTGATGAGTATAATGACGAGTATACTGATACAACTGATGAGTATAATGACGAGTATAATGATACAACTGATGAGTATAATGACTAGTATAATGATACAACTGACGAGTATAATGACGAGTATAATGATACAACTGACGAGTATAATGACGAGTATACTGATACAACTGATGAGTATAATGACGAGTATAATGATACAACTGACGAGTATAATGATACAACTTACGAGTATAATGACGTCTATAATGATACAACTGACGAGTATAATGACGAGTATAATGATACAAATGACGAGTATAATGAGACAACTGACGAGTATAATGATACAACTGATGAGCATAATGATAAGTATAATGATACATCTGACGAGTATAATGATACAACTGACGAGCATAATGACGAGTATAATGATACAACTGACGAGTATAATGACGAGTATAATGTTACAACTGACGAGTATAATGACGAGTATAATGATACAACTGACGAGTATAATGACGAGTATAATGATACAACTGACGAGTATGATGACGAGTATAATTATACAACTGACGAGTATAATGATACAACTGACGAGCATAATGACGAGTATAATGATACAACTGACGAGTATAATGATACAACTGACGAGTATAATGATACAACTGACGAGTATAATGATACAACTGACGAGTATAATGATACAACTGACGAGTATAATGATACAACTGACGAGTATAATGATACAACTGACGAGTATAATGATACAACTGACGAGTATAATGAGAACTGACGAGTATAATGACACAACTGACGAGTATAATGATACAACTGACGAGTATAATGATACAACTGACGAGTATAATGAGAACTGACGAGTATAATGACACAACTGACAAGTATAATGATTCAACTGACGAGTATAATGATACAACTGACGAGTAGAATGAGACAACTGACGAGTATAATGACGAGTATAATTATTCAACTGACGAGTATAATGATACAACTGACGAGTATAATGATACAACTGACGAGTATAATGACGAGTATAATGATACAACTGACGAGTATAATGATTCAACTGACGAGTATATTGATAAAACTGACGAGTATAATGATACAACTGACGAGTATAATGATACAAATGATTAGTATAACGATACAACTGACGAGTATAATGACGAGTACAATGATACACCTGACGAGTATAATGATACAAATGACGAGTATAATGATACAACTGACGAGTATAATGACGAGTATAATGATACATCTGACGAGTATAATGATACAACTGACGAGTATAATGATACAACTGACGAGTATAATGATACAACTGACGAGTATAATGACGAGTATAATGATACAACTGACAAGTATAATGATACAACTGACGAGTATAATGATACAACTGACGAGTATAATGACGAGTATAATGATACAACTGACAAGTATAATGACGAGTATAATGATACAACTGACAAGTATTATGACACAACTGACGAGTATAATGACGAGTATAATGATACAACTGACAAGTATAATGACGAGTATAATGATACAACTGACAAGTATTATGACACAACTGACGAGTATTATGATACAACTGACGAGTATAATGATACAACTGACGAGTATAATGACGAGTATAATGATACAACTGACAAGTATAATGACGAGTATAATGATACAACTGACGAGTATAATGATACAACTGACGAGTGTAATGACGAGTATAATGATACAACTGACGAGTATAATGATACAACTGACGAGTGTAATGATAACGATGATGATAATGATTGTGGTAAAGATTGTGGTGATGATATGCCCTGAAATGCCCCACCTTTATGTTTATCATATCCTCCCATTTTTCTGCTCACTGTCTCTCTCATTTCCCTTTTTCTTCTTTCTCTTTCCCTCTTGCCCTGTCCTACACTGTCCTGTCTTTCCGTGCCCTGCGTGCCTGGTCTGGGGATTATCGAGGCATTGGCAATAATCTCTTGATGGCACTGGAAGGTATAAATCGCTAAGCCAGGCACAGCTTTCAGGCCGCTTCACTATCTCTTCCCCCTACCCTTGAAATCTGTCTGCTCTCATTTTTCCATCCTCCCTCTCTTGTTCTTTTTATATTCTCCTCATTTACTCTTTCCTCACCTTCTCTCTCTCCTACTTTCTCTCATCACTTCTTCACCCACCACTCTCTTCCCCTCGCTCTCCTCATCCCCGACTCTCCTCATCCCCTCGCTCTCCTCATTCCCCACTCTCCTCATCCCCTCGCTCTCCTCATCCCCCACTCTCCTCATCCCCTCGCTCCTCACTCTCTTCATCCCTCTTTTATTTTCTTCATCGTCCCTTTCCCGTTCCTCTTTCATTCTTACCCCACCTCTTTACTCCACTGTATCTGCCCCTTGATCCTCTCGCCGTGTCTCTCTTTCTCATTTTTTACTTCCTTCTTACTTTCTCCCATCACCATCATACTACTCACTCAATTCCTTCAACTTCTTCCTCACCACACCCTATTGCCTTTACCCACCCCACTCATGACCCACCACCACTCACACCCAGGCATCCCCACCCCCACCTCCCAACCCACAGCCAGTTCCATTACCCTGTTATTGTTGTTGTTTTTGTGTTTACTATGGCTATTACAGCAATAATAGGAACAGTTATAAGAACAACGACAAGAACAACAATGGTTAGTATAACAAGAGCAAGAGAGGCCCCCAAAGAGGGGAATCACACCAGCCGCGAGCTGATACATATCTAGCATGGCTCAGAATATGACTTTGACCTTGACCTACTTTCACCATCTTAGAACTCGTAGGAGTTTTTTATCCCTGCTACAAACCTGTAAAATGTGATGATATCTTAAACGGTTCCGGAGTTATCTTGGTAACAGACACACAGACACACAGACAGACAAACAAATTGAAAACAATATTCGTAGGATATTTTCATCACCACTACACACCTGTAAGATTTTGTGATGATATCTTGAGCGGTTGCGAAATTATCATAACACACACACACACACACACACACACACACACACACACACACACACACACACACACACACACACACTGAAAACAATACCATCTTCGCTATCACGGCTGGTAACAAATACTAATACAATGAATACCCAATATCTCGGCTTCAACCTCCTCCCTCCCGTGTCAGTCAGAGCAGAGGCAGAGCAGTCAGACTCAACAGACAGGTTATTTGGCATCCAAGCAACAGTGTACAAAAATATGCCAGATATAAATGACTGGTTCAGGGTAGGCAGTATCTGAGTTATAGCAGAGAGAGAGAGAGAGAGAGAGAGAGAGAGAGAGAGAGAGAGAGAGGCTCTGGATGTTGGCAGCAGTGATGCTTCTTGGCCCAATGGAGAGGTAAGTCACGCCCCTACACATGTACCGTTGCGGACAGTAATATCGTTCTAGCCTTAAATATAATAATTATTTACCTCTTGCTTAGCGTACTGAATAGTGTGTTGGGTTTGAATATGGCACTACTGTGATTCGATAGCTAGTGTTCGCTGTGTTATAATTTACCATGATGAATGGCATCAGTACATAGAGTGGTACTTATATTGGGGTCCTTTACTGTGTGCTGCCTGGGCAGCTCAGTTTGCCTTTAATTTATTTTTTTATTTTTTTATTTTTATTTTTTTTGAGGAGTGATGCCATTTTAGCTGTTGCATGAAATTAGTAATAGCCAAAGGATTCAGGCGAAGTATTAAAAAAAAAAAAAGAAACACTGAAAAGCGTGGCAGGGATTATGGAAAGCATAAACTGGTGCAAGATGGACGCTGGTAACTCTGTCAGTGCCGTCACCATAACGCATGAAAATTTGGCTGTGTACTATATGGATCAGCATATTTATGCCTGCCTCTGTACTTCAGCCAACACTGTCCGAGACTTAAGTATCTGAATGTAAAATTTCAAATGAAAAAAGCGCAAGATCGGCCCAAGTTCAGACAGGAAAAGTTCGGATATTTGAGTTTCATTAAACAGTCTTAACTCATCATCTAGAAATACTCACCGAACTGTCATAAAACCAATATTACCTTCAGACCAGTTTAGAGTGAAAAAGCCTTACCTATGTATTCAACATGGACGTTGACTACTAGCGCAATTATGGTCACAAAAAGGGTATGTGGCGTGCAGGAATGCAGTAATGCAGGATCTCAGGAAAAGCATTCTCATGTCTATGCCCAGAGTCATGCAGAAAATGTTATAAGAAGTATAAATATTTACAATAAAATTGGTTCCGTAATTTTAGGAAACAGGAAAAATCAGCTTTATAGGTAGCAATGGCACTTTAATTGGTATTTTCTGTAATTTATTAGAGGTAACATAAAGAAAAAAGAGCCACAAAATATATTAAAGGGATGGTTTATTACACTGGCTTCCCGTTATTTTCTTTTCATAATCATCTGCCTTTAATTTTTCAATTTTCCATTCAGCCTCTCAACCGTCGCAGTGCGATGCTGCTGCCCTGCGCTACCTTGCCCTGCACTATCCTACCTTTCCCTTAATCATATCTTCCAGTTTTTCTGCTCGCTGCTTCTTTCTTATATCATTTCCTTCTTTTTCTTTCTCCCTTGCCCTATCCAACAGTACACTGCCCTGTCTTTCCGCGCCTTGCGTGCCTGGGCTGGTGATTATCGAGGCATTTGCAATAAGCTTTTCACAGAAAGTATAAATCGCTAAGCCAGGCACAGCTATCAGTCTGCTTTGGCATCTCTCTCCCCCACACGCAAAATCTCGTTGCACTCATTTTTCCATCCTCTACCCCTCTTGTTCTTTTTCCATTCTCCTCACTTTCTCCTTCCCCACCTCCTCTTTCTCCTACTTTCACATCTCCTTCATCCACCGTTCTCCTCATCCCTTCGCTCTCCTCATCCTCCCGCTCTCCTCATCCCCCCTTTTTTTCTCCTTCTTCCCTCTCCCGTTCCTCTCTCACCCTTACCCCCTCTGTCTACTCCACTGTCTCTGCCCCGATCCTGCCAGCCTGTCTCCCATCGTCTTCATTTTTCCTTTCCCCTTACTTTCCCTAAGTTTTTCGCCATCACCATCATATTACTAACCCAACTCCTTCACCTTCTCCCTCACCACACCCTATTCCCTCTTCCCATCCCTCTCATGTCCCTCCTCCCTCTCACACCCTGGCATCTCCTCCCACTCCTTCCAACGCTCAACCAGTTCCATTCCCCTCTCCTTCATCTCCCTCTCCCATTCTTACGCCTTCTCCCCCTTTCTTCGCATCCTCCTCCTCCTCTTCCTACTCTCTCTTCCACTCCTCCTCCTCTTCTTCCACGTTCTCTTTTGTCATCTATCTCTCTCTCCCTCTCCCACCTTCCATCACTAATCCCACTCCATCCTGTTCATGTATTACACTGACACCAGAATGTTACAGTCTAATGTGGCTGAATGGATTAGGCCTATTCTGTGTTCCATTCGGTCCGGGGTCAGGACATGTGAGGTGTATCTTGGTTTATCTTGACTTTCTTTTCTCAGATACCACGCCATCCTTTCGGTTTACTTTTTTCTTAACAGATTTCCCTCATTAGTCAACTACATGTTTGACTTTAAAACAATCAAAACATAAGAAGGGAGGATAAATTGCAGTAGGCAGGTTTGTCCATGCTAAACAGGTTGTGCCTTCATCATAATCGTTATCATCCTTGTCGTTGTCTCCATTGTAATAAACATCATCGGCATTGTCGTTATCATCATCATCATCATCATAGTCCTATCCCCCACTGTTTATACTGATGTGGGGATAATCTAAAAATATGAAAAGGCAATAAACAAAAGTACAGCTGTCATCAGAGTAACCAACAAAAAATGACACACTCTACTCTCTTACTCTTCAAGCCTTAGTAATCTCTGTTCTCTCCCACGGGCAGAACTATTTAAACTTCACCTTCATGTATCACAGTATTTTGCACCAACAAATCCACCTTTACCATACCTGCATGGGATATGGTGATCAAGTGACACAGCAGTGGATTGGCTGACCGACAAATGCAGGATCGAGCCCAGGTTTGTGGAGGGAGAAGGTGAAAATTTGAAGGTCGTTAAAAGTCTTCATCTAACCCATTCAGCATGAGGCGTCTTTCCTAAGCTGAAAAAGAAAATCTTAGGGGAAACAGGCATTAAGAAAACGCGTCTACAACTTATTGAAAGAGTTCGCTCACCCTCAGCAAGGCCCACACAAATCTCAAAAAAATCCCGAGCATTCCAAACTTAAACTAAATTCTGCAGCCATCTTATAACTTGGCGTAGTATTTCTGTCTTACCAAGACTGCCCTGTTTCACATATCTGTTTCAGTATCTAGTAATCTCTCAATTATTCAATATCCTCTTCTTAACTTCGTTTTGAAAATATATGCCTTCCAACCTGTTTAATAGACAGTATCTTTGACTCTATCGGATACGTTTATGTGAAGCTGCAGAACGTGGTGAATGTTTTTGGCGTATCCGATAGAGCCAGGATTCCGGGGGCTTGAATGATGAGTGAATGGAAGCGTGGCCAATTGGATTGGGCAAATTTGGGCTGTCTGGACATTGCTACTTCTCACCCTGCCATAGGGTGGGAAAGGAGGTCCAGATGATGATGAATGATAATGATCTTTCTTCAGATATCTGTCTTCCAAAGCCTTTCTTTGGTTTCCAGTGTCTTCCATTCTTCCAGTCTCTGTCTTACAACCATTCTCTCTTCTTATCCCCCATCCTCATTGTCGCAGTGGACCCAGCTCTTCGCCTGGGTCAGTCAGTGTTCATGTTTTCATTCAGTATCCGAGCCACTTACTAAATTTTCCAGCGCCTGTACCTTTCCGTGTCCACATCTATGTATTTTTCAGTTTTCCCGTCTCCGATTGTCCTTTCCCTTTGTCTTTACAACTCTGCTGTTTCAGTCACTCAGCATACTAAACAGTCAGTATTCACTCTCCAAATACAGTTATCATCCATAATCACTATACATGTATGGTAATATTTTCCAATCTTCCAAACTCTGTGTGTGTGTGTGTGTGTGTGTGTGTGTGTGTGTGTGTGTGTGTGTGTGTGTGTGTGTGTGTGTGTGTGTGTGTGTGTGTGTGCAAAACACACATCTACGCCAACCAAAAAGGTTTATTCAAAGTCACAGGCAAATATTACATCCTAAACTGGGTCACTTAGCCTCAGCACTGTGTGAGATGCTGGTTGTGGAGGAAAGCACGCAAACAAATCCATAAAGCGTACGATTGAAGGCAAGTGAGATTATCCCTAGGGATAGGTTGGGAATAAATATGAGAGAGAGAGAGAGAGAGAGAGAGAGAGAGAGAGAGAGAGAGAGAGAGAGAGAGAGAGAGGTGGGTTAGTGTTTGTATTTATGTATCGAGAACACAGTATACATATTATACATGGTGATGCAATATATATGAGTGCATAATTATTTTACTATATGCCCAGTGTTACAGGTACGCTGTTGGTGATTGTAACTGTTGGCTGTGACATACTGTTGTGATGTTGATGTAAGTGTTTGCGAGCGACCGAGCGTAAAGTCAGGGACTCGGCTGTTGGTTGTGACAGATTCTTGATATGCCGATGTAAGTGTCTATGAGTGCACAGTCAGGGACTCAGATGTGTTACCACTTTCATGTTAAGATTATTTTTTAGATTTCAAAACATTGCCAGTCTTACAATTCTCAACCCGTGGATGACTTTTAAGAGTTTACTCCTGTTGCTTTAAAATTATTGTATTTAACTTAGTTGATCCTCAGCCCATATCCCACACAAGACATGAGGCCAAGTAGGGTTCAGAAACAAAGAGAAAACGCGCACAGGGGAACTATCAAAAACCTTACTTAGTCATTTATTCACCACCTAAACCTTCAATATCTTAAATCCATCTCATGTGCCAAACCGTCTGTACATTTTTATTGTATTTGAGATATAGATTCACTTCACTGACTACCAAGTACAATCACTGGGGCTACACCCCTGCCATGTGCTTCTCCTTACACATTTCGTCCAAGTATTTTTATCTCTTGTAAGTTCAAAAATGAAACTAGCAAAAATCCCACTGTTAGAGAAGTGCTCTCCCAGAATGCCTACTCCCGTAACTGTCATAAGGTGTTAGATGAGTGCGAGTCATTACTAAATGAGAGAAAGGCAGGATGGGACCACTGCTGGCTACTGAATAACAGGAAAGAGAGCCAGCAAATGAAGAAAAATGTATGTGCCTGTCATGGATTGAAGCTTGTGACTATAATAAAGTGGGATGGCTGGCATATCGTATTCTTTCTCACGCAGTAAAAATCGTGATGACAGTGAAAAGAAAAAATGTACACTAAGTAACATAAAACGGATTTCTACAAAAATTAATTTGGAAATATGGGGCCTATAAGAGTAGGGAAAAAGTCGGTGAGAGAGAAGGGACAATCAAAGAGGAATGATTATGCCTACAACAAGAATTTTCGTAGAGAAATTGTGTACAAGAAAAGAAACAGGAATGGGAAAGAGGAAACTTTATTGCAAATGTTGTTGGTGGAGCTGTTGTTGTTGCTTAATCCCGTCTCTCTGGTGAATAGACCCGGCAACCACAGGAAAGGACTGCTGTAATGGGACCGTCCTACACGTACAGCAGAGCATAAGGTACATCATACAGGGAACCGGCACCCCCTTGTGATGGATAGGGCCTTGCCAGGGTCGAACCAGGGTCCTTCCCCACCGATAGGTGGAGGAGAAAATGAAGAGGTTTGGTTCTTGTGTGGACGCCGCAGCTGCTTCGTTCTACACAAGGTACACAGCACAACACATGTAGGCTCCTCGTCAGCTCCACACCAAATTTAATGAGCGAGCTTTGCGGAAGTATTATACATTCTGCAGAGGGAAAAGTAAATGGGGGGTTCGGAATATGATGAAACATTCAAAATATTGACTATAGAAAACGTAAACACATTATGAGAAAAAATATGCGTCTTCTGGTTGTAGACAGGAGTATGTTGAATATAAAATATAAAGATGCATGGAAGCCATGGCTATAATGATTTTTTAAATTGCACTCACAAAGTACCTAAAAGAAGACCTGTAAAACAGAAACAGTGCAATAATTAAATGTTACTGTGCTTTTAGATACAACAGTTATAGGCGAAAAAAATGCAGGAAGATAACCTATAAGGTGTTCAAAGAAAGTGACATGACAGAAAACGTGAAAGCAAAGCAACATTGCTATAAGCGACACAGGAAGACAAGCACTTGGGAAAAAGGAGGCTGAAGAGGGGGGTGGGAGAGGGAAGGGAAGGTAGGAAGCTAACGAAGAGATAATAAGTATGAGGCTGAGTGAGATGAAAACTACCCTTACATTTTTCTTCCCTCCATATCTTCCTTATCACCATCAAGTCCCCATTATTCTGTCCCTCTCACTCACCTTCAGCATCACCACCACCCACTCCCGTCTTTCTTTACTACCATCACCACCGTACCTCTTGCCCTCTCGCTCTCCCTCCTTACCGTCTTACCTACACCTCTCTTCCCCTCCCTTCCCTCTCCATACCCAACTCACCACCTCCCCACCCACTCAACCCCGCCACTCTACAACAACAACAACAACAATAACAACAACGACAAATACAACAAATACAACTGCAAAAAGAGATGAGTGTGAAAGAAGAGTTTATTTTCAGTATTATATAGCATTATTCTTGGAATTTTATTCAACCTGAACGGAAGTCTATTAAGAGTTACTGAGGCCATATTTAACTCCTCCACTTCGAAAACTCTCTCCATAGTTGAGTAAAATGGTCTGATAGAAGCACATAAGACTTTAATGTACTTCATCAGCGTTAACTGGTTCATCGATTTCACAACTATGACGCCTTTATATTTGTCCCTACTACTCCCAGACGGTTATATGCAGCTTTATTCAACCCTTTGACTTGCTGTGTTGCATAAAATAATCTATTTGGTACGGTAAATACAACAGTAATGAGCTTCTGTGTTTTGAATAAGATTAAACGGATGTGTTGTTGCATTGTACGATTAATAATGGGGCATCTGTTTTTGCAGTCCGAGGAAATTATTCTAATTTTAATTAGTTAGCCACTCAACGAATTTTCTTAAGCAGAGGCGAGTCATTTTTAACTGGAGGTGTTAAACATATCTTAGCCTTAATCAACTCCTTCATAACTTGAGATGAAGAATATCAATGGGTTTGTCTGGTGGTAGATGGAGTAAAATGCAGAGTACGTCAAGGGACTGAAGGTGTTAAATCAGTGGTCTGAGCACTCACAAACTCCTGACGTACACAGTGTTGAGATGAAACTAAATATTTCCATCCGACTGACGACCATTCCACTGCAATATATTGTTGCTGTTCCCAAATAATTATATTCAGCTTATGATTGTTTTCTCGTATTTAATGGGATTCATTAAGGCTGCATCTGACCCCTCTGTCCGAACATAAATAAAATAAGCAGTGAATAACAACAAAATAATAAAGGTGTCCTGCGGTTCAGTGGGTTACCCCGTCATTGTGGCTGATGTCCTCTTAGTTTAATGTTGCTGCTGCCACGTGATTTTAATTTATTTACGATATGTCTCGCTCAGTGAAGGTCTTATACAAAACAGTAACTCCTCTAGGCTGAGAAGTCTATCCTAAGCTGAACAGAAACATAAGAGGATAAAGATAGAACGAAAGAAAGAATATATGTTTGTGGGCTGAATGGGACCTCTATAATTTGGTGACATTTATTAAAGCTATCACCAGAGGGCTTTTATTCTGTTAAAGGGAGACCTTTCGAACTGGAAGGGTTAAATACAGACATAAATCCTTGAGACTAATGACGTGTTATTACTTTCTTCTTTTTTCCTTCAGACGATTATAATTACTTTTGAGACCTGCACAGCACGAAAGGGATTAATAAAAGCTGTCTCACACTTTTCCGGTTCGACGAATATCTCTTGAAATGAATTAATAGCATTAAAAAGAAATAACAAGAGAAAAGCATTACCAAATCAATACAACAAGTTACCGGACTGAAAGTGGGGATTAACAAACCTTCTCAGAACGAGACGTCAGTTTCCAAAGTTCAGTATAGTGACCTCAGTAGTGGTACGTAACAGTAAGCTAAAGATGCAAGTCCTTGAATCCAAGGGGTTACATTATCCCTGTTTTACACCCCAACCGCCAGTGTCAACCGTCGTAATGTGGTGGGTGAGTTTGTGGTTCTATATTGTTTTTTTACTTTAACTTGGTTTAACATGTGCTATTTCTTCAGTATTAATGCTGAGTAAGTATCAGTATATTAACATCAGAATATCATCCCTAGTCACGAAGAAGTGCTATTGAAATTATGTATAGCCGTAATATTGCCTCATTCTTGACGCTAAGCTAAGCAAACTAAAGACAGAAGAGCATCACGTGAAGGCAGACTGAAATATACCACGTCACAAACCTAACACACCTAACACATCACAAAGGGCAATACAGAATCACACACCACCATCATCAGCAACTTAAAGCACCAAAAATGCCAGTATAACACTTTAAATGGGATCGTCACTTCTACCGCAAATAATGAAGGTGGAAAAAGAGGCGAAAATTGTTATCGCTGTCTGTTAGTGGATTACCAAGCTCTTCCGGACCCCCTGACTCAGTTAATGGGATGACAATGTGAGAGTGAAAAGTGGCTGCTGCCAGAGTGGGGATATTGTATATTGGTTCAGCCAGCTGCCAAAGCCAGAGTATATGGGGATGATGACAGGCAATTAATGCAACCCTGAGTGAAGAGTATCCCTCTGTCTGAAAAGTGAGAAAAATGTAATTATTTTGATAACACCATATAAAAACTAATAAACACTCACAAATCAATAAATAAAAAAAAATCACCCATTAAATCGTCATGTGTGTGTGTGTGTGTGTGTGTGTGTGTGTGTGTGTGTGTGTGTGTGTGTGTGTGTGTGTGTGTTCGTGTGTGTGTGTGTGTGTGTGTGTTCGTGTGTGTGTGTGTGTGTGTGTGTGTGTGTGTGTGTGTCTCGTGTGTGTGTGTGTGTGTGCTCGTGTGTGTGTGTGTGTGTGTGTGTGTGTGTGTGTGTGAGGCTCAGTGGTCCACCTATGACACATGAGAAAACTGTTCCCATGCAACCTTTACAAGTCACCTAACACCCAGCCAGTAATACCCACTGTCTCTGTTGCCGTACGCTACAGATATCGCATTTGGTGTTGTGGTAGTAACGGGTGTTTTTTTTACGAAGATTGGGGCCATACGACAGAGCAGTAAACATGACGATATCGGTGTTAAATGCACCAACTGTTCCCTCACAAATACGTTCATTATCATCATCGTCATCATCATCATCATCGTCATCATCATCAACCCTAATTCATATCTATTAACAAATCGAAGATATAGGGACTCCAATGAGGATCCCTGATGTAGCCCCAACTCTTTTACTGGAAACTTTTCCCGTCACACCAACACTACTTCTGGCCCGAAATCTTGCCCGGACATACATATCTTTAACTAGTCGCACATAGTTTTCTGAAACTCCCTTCACCCTCATACATCTCCATACTTCCTGCCTTGGTACAATATCACTTTTTTTTCCAAGTTGACAAAAATCATATACAACTTTCTCAGTGTCTCTCCAAATCTTTCCTGGACTTAATGCACTGCAAAGATTGCATCTGTTGTTTCTTTTCCTGGTATGAATCCGAACTTTTGTTCACCAATCTCTGTTTCCTCCCTTAACCTTTTCTCTGTTGTTCTCTCCAATAATTTCATTGTGTGTGACATCAGCTTTATACCCAGTTAGTTCCCACAATCTTGAATGTCACCTTTTTCACTTACAGATCGGTACTATCACACTTCCTCGCCAGAGCGTCCGGTATTTTCTCCTGATCATATATCTTCTGCATTAAATCTGCCAAAGTACATCTACTCCATCTCTCATCAAAGCTTTCCCCCCATGCCTCTGTTGGTATTTCATCCGGTCCCGCTGCCTTCCCACTTTCATCTTTTTCAGTGCTGCTTTGACTTCCTCCCTGCTAATTTCAGGTGTTTCCCCTCTCATTTGGCGTCCCATCTCCAAAAACTTTCTCTTTCTTTTTCCTCGTTCAGTAACTTCTCTAAATACTCCTTTATGCCCTCCTCTGCCCTCAGTACCCTACCCCCACCATCCTTTATCTGCTTTATATGCGTAAGATTTTTTGCCCCTTAGTTCCTTCCTTTTCTCAACGCAAAGATCTTCTTGTCCTTCCGGTGTTTCTAAGTCCTCGTAGTGCTTGATCCATTGCCCTTTCCTTGCCCATGCTACCGCTTTTCTGGCTGTTTCTTATTTGCTCTTCTTAGTATCTGTTTATCTTTTACATTAGCCAGTTCTATCAAATTCTCTTCTTCGCCTCTTTCTTATCTTTTTACCTTTTCCTGTACCTCCTCATTCCACCACCATGTTTCCTTTTCTTGTAGGGAGCTTTTTCCAGATATTTTGTCCAATCAGTTCTTCCCCCTCCCTGTTTTTAATCATCCTTTGCTGTTTTTTTATCGTACCACCTCATTTACATTCTCTTCTCTTGTGTTTTTTCTATCATAGTATTAGTTCCTCAACTCTGCTCTTTAATTCCTCTTTTTTTAGTACCACCCTTTAATTTTGCAACCCCCTGTTGTTTCCCTTTTCTCACGCTTATGACTTTGGAATCCACCCCTACCAGCCGATGCTGGGCTGATACCCCCCCTCTGCCATTTATCACTTTACAGTTCCACAAAGGTTTCTTACAAGCTGGTTCCTTCTGTTACGCATAGCAGAAAATCAATTTGACTCTTTTCTTGGTCCACTTTTGTAAGTGATAATTTGATTTCCAGTGCTTTTTAAAATGTAAAGTATTTAGAATAGCTCTGCCTTCTTCCAGTGCGAAGTCAGTTATACTCTCTGCTTCTGCAGATCATCACCTCACTTCCGAAACCACCCTGCACTCCAGAAAACACACCCCTCTCCCTGCCCTCATGGCCATTCAGGTCTCCTCCAGTGAAAACTTTTTCTCCTTCTGGACCCCTACCAAGTACTTCATCCAGATGCCTCCAGAACTCCTCCCCTTTCTCCCTCACTACACCCGACCTGTGGTGCAAAGGCACTGAAACCACATTTAGCACCAAGCCGCCATGTTCCACTCTCTTCACACTCAATATCCGGATCACTTTTCCTTCCTCCACACCCCACCAGCTCCTTCTTCCAATTCTTATCCAAGTTTATGTTCCAACACCGTGTCTTCCTTTTGTGCGTTTGCTTCGCTGTAGATGAGCTTACACCCTGCGCCGATGTCACGTACCCTGCTTCCTTCCCACCAGCTTTTGTTTCTTGTCAGGTAAAACCCTGTTTCCTTTCCAATCTCTTGTTTTCTTGCACACACAGTACTCCCAATTTTCTTCTGTCCATCATGTCAGCCAGCTTCCTACTCTCTCCCAGTCATGTTCCCCCACATTCAGCATCCCTACCCTCAGAGCTCGCTTCTTCAGCTTCTTCTGGTGGCTCTACATTGAGTGAAAGCCTAATGGTTTTCTTCAACACAGGAAAAATATTTACAAATGTGCTGGTGGGTATCCATATAACTAAATAACTGGGGAGATGTGGAGTCAATTATGGGGCCCCTATTAACTGGATGGGGAAAGGCATAATGTGCAGTCCATCCAGGAATCAAACTAACACTTCCCCTCGCCTGGCTGTGGCAAGGTGCTATAAGTGGCAAGGGGAATATAGGTTCCACTGCACAGGAAGGCCATGCAGAGGCAGGTTGCTTGCCAGCGGTTGATGGGTCTGCTCTGCGTCAGACACACTGGGATGGCCCAACAACAACAACCACTACAATCATCATCTGTGATAATGATGACAGCTAGTGATGATCCGTGGGTAATTATGGTAATGAAGAAGATGATGATGCAGTAGGAACCCGTCAGTCTCAAATCACTGAAGACGGTCACCTGCATGATGGACACAAGGACATTTTGATTTCTGTACAATAAACGGTTGTCTCTCTGGCTGTCTCAGAAAAGTTACCTTGTTATTAGAATGTTATACCCACAAACAGGGTTGTCAAATAGGTTACTTCGTGCACAAGTTACCCTGTGCATGCACGGACTTGGTGCATGTGACCCTTTATAGCAAAGTACCCATATACCATGCTATCCATATATACAGCAGTTATATGACAGTTGTAGTGGTAGAGCAACCCATCAGTGTCTGTCCGAGCAAACCCATCAACAGCAGGGAATTCAGTCGCCCCTACAGGGCCATCTCGTGCTGTCAACCGATGTTATTATCGCCCACCTTTGGAAAGCAGAGAAATAATGTTTTCCTGTGTGTGTGTGTGTGCCTGTGTGTGTGTGTGTGTGTGTGGTGTGTGTGTGTGTGTGTGTGTGTGTGTGTGTGTGTGTGTGTGTGTGTGTTCCCATTATATCCCATGAACGGCTTGAGCTTATCAACATCAAACCTTCAGGGGTGTCACGATAATGAACAATATCTTGGATGAGTTCGAAAATGGGCACCCGGGGTCAAGGTCAAGGTAACCAAAATGACTGCCAAAGGTCAACTAGTTTTTATTGCACGTCTTTAGCACCATTATATCTCATGAACAGCTTGGGCTATCAACATGAAACATTGAGATCATCAAGATACGGCCTACATCTTGGACTTGGCCAACAGGATATTCTGGCGGGCGATTAGCATTCGGCTCTCGAATGCTTATCTTTCATTTTGAGTTTAAAAGCACCTCGTTACAACAAGACGTTGTGATATGACATCCACATATCTCGCCAGGTGACGCCGAATTCAGTACTTTCAGGCAAGGTTGACAACTTCCTTTTCATTAACTTTGAGTTCCTCTCTCTCTCTCTCTCTCTCTCACGTAAATACACACACACACACACACACACACACACACACACACACACACGTAAAGTTGACTTCTGTCTCTTTCCAGCTGACACAAACTTCTTTTCCACTCACATAGACTTGTCTTTCACTGCAATTGACATCGAATTCCTCTTTAAAGGTGACATTGACTGTTTCTTAGGAGGCTGCATTGTCTTCTGGTCGCTGATCATATCCACCTCTCTTTGCAGGTGATGTTGAGTTCTCTCTAAATTCCATGCATCATGAACCACTTCCTGCAGGTGACTTCGACTTCTCTCTGCAGATGACATCTCATTTTCTCGGAATGGGAAGTCGACTTTTCTCTGCCTTCTCTCTACGAGTGACACCGCCATTTCTCTGCAGGTGACGCCGACAACTCTCTGCAGGTAAAGGTGACTACTGTCACCAGGTAACTCTTACCACTGTACGGAGGTAACGTCAACTTCTCTTTGCAGGGATCACTCTAATCACTATCATCACTATTGTAATATTATTCTTCCTACCACTACTAGGCTACTACTTCAACTACTACTACTACTACTACTACTACTATTACTACTATATACTTTATTATTATTACTATTATTATTATTATTATTATTATTATTATTATTATTAAATTGTTGTTGTTGTTGTTGCTGTTAATTTAGTGGTAACATATTCATAGCGATGTTTTCCATGACACATTTTCTTCATTGTTGGATTTTTGGCAGAGATTCATGGCTTTTTCGGGCGGTTTTTTTAGGTGCATAGTTGATGTGTATCCGGGCATTGTTTAGTTCCAGCCTCTGGCGGTTGGTAGTTAGTCTGCCAAAGCTATATAAGGCCTGGCCGAAGCTTCCACGAGCAGTTCAAGTGGAGCAGCAGCCAGAGCAACATGTCCTTCCCAGCCTGCCAGGCCCACCACAGGCACCCACACATCCTCCACACCCCCCACTACTCCTTCCCCACCCACCACCACCTCGGGGAAGGTCAAGTGGTACAGCTTCAGGCCAGGTTATGCCATCGGCTTCTCTCTACAATGGACGTCAACTACTCTCTGCGGATGACGTCGGGTTCTCACTTCATATATCGTCGGTTCTCTCTGCAGGTGACGTCCACTTCTGTCTGCAGGAAACGTCACCTTCTCTCTAAACGACACGTAGACATCTCTTTGCACATAACGTCTGCTTCTCTCCTTGTGGCGCTGGCATCATTTACAAGTAACACAAACTCCTCTAAGCAGGTAACGGTGCAGCTGTCAAGAGGCGGTGTGACCTTCTTCCCTGCAAGGAATGTCCACTTCTTTCTGCAGGTGTACACGGCTCTATGTTCAGATAATAACAAAATATCACATGTAACACAAAATGCAATATTTTCAGGAAAGCTTGACTCCTCTCTTTGTATTAACGTCCAGTTCCTCTCCTTTGCTCTGTGTGTGTGCATATATATATATATATATATATATATATATATATATATATATATATATATATATATATATATATATATATATATATATATATATATATATATATATATATATATATATATATATAAATAATGACTTTCCTTCCATATCTTTCACTAAGTCATCAAGTTCTCCCA